>NC_137464.1:234777433-235385200 GCF_964235325.1 Thermobia domestica
ATGAGTTATGGCTGTTCGTACACTTTTTCGACAAATTTTCGTGTGATCAAAAGGAGGCATTTTTACACCCAGGTTGGTGTATACTTTTCGTTTTAAATCCGTGCCAGCAGTCGCTCCTGAAGTTTATGTTAAATTAAACCCTGTATATATACGGGCGCCATTTTGTGTATTAAAACCCAAAGTTTGTTTAATAACGTAAATAGCTAAACTGTGAAAACTTCTTTACTAGAGAAACACTTTTTTAGTTCTTGTAAGGTTTTTTTTTGGCAAACAAAATGAAGAAAAATATATTCTAATAAATCAATATAGCTATATTTTAGAAATACAATAGACATTGATTATTCCAATACTCCTCTAAAACACACAGGAATAATCACATGAGAAGAGCACCTTACGTAAAGGGCGCACTGTACCCTTCACCGGTTCTTTACCAACACTATGCATTCATTTTACAGAACTGTGCCATACAGAAGAGTAAAACCGTTTATCTTTGATATGGTTTTGCAAGGTTGCCTTTGCAAAGGGCGCACTGTACCCTTCACGGGTTCTTCAACAGTATAGTATATATTCATTGTACAGAACTGTGCCATACAGAAGAATAAATGAAACCGTTTATCTTTGATATGTTTTCGCAAGGACGTCTTATGTGAGGATCGCACTGTACTTATCATAGGTTCTTTACCAATAATAACTGTAAGAATTTATTATTAAAAACTGTACCTTTATATGTAACGTGATGTTTCGGAGGGCGCACCGGGACATGTACCGGTGACCCGGTGTGTCAGCACGGGCCTGGTGCTCTTTAGTCTTGAAAGATCTATCGAACGAGGTATCACTCGCCTCATGTGTCTATTTAAAATTTTATAGTTGGCCCCTGGGTCCCCACACAAGGTGGCTCTGGGAATCACCGCAACATCATTCGGCGTATCCCTATGCCATGTGCCTGTTTCACTTTCTGTTCTCATATTAGTGGTGTTTCTCATTTTCATATTAGTGGTACTGCACGTTTTATCTGATATAGGCATCATGGCTTGGCGGTCATTTGGAATACGGTGACCGATATATGACAAATCTTTTGCCACAACGCGTTTTAGATTTTAAAAATCTATCGAACAGGGTATCACTCGTCACATGTTCCCATTTAAAATTTTAAAGTTGGACTCTAGGCCTCCATGAAGGGCGGCCCTGTGGGCACTGAGACAACACCATTCCATGTGCCCCATAGAATTTCCTATTTGAGTTTTCGTTCGGCTTAATTATGTTCAACTGTTTTCGAGGTATTTTCGTGATAAGATTAAAATGAGCCACCCTGTATATTGCAAATTTCGTCCTGCAATGTGAGAATTAACGTTGAGTAGTGCCAGTGTGCCAACCACACATGACTCTGTTGAATGTACGCCATATGAGTGTAGTACATAACCTTCCATGAAACAGTGTAAATCAGAGGTAATTTTTATTATTTTCTACTGTCTGGCATACAGGAAAACGTTAATATTTGCAAGGACATCCAAGAAACAATTGGATCTATTAATATATTTAGTATTAGTAGTAGTAGTAGTAATAGTGGTAGTAGTTGAAGCAATAGTATTATTAGTAATAATAATAATAATAATAATAATAATAATAATAATAATAATAATAATAATAATATAATGTGATTCATTATATTCAGAGATTTATGAACAAAGAATCCCTGACACGAAATTAGGATACAAGATCTAAAACTTCTTTACTTCCTCGAATATAATCAAGAATAAATTGTCCAATACATATTTGGATTGGACATCGCAGAAACATGAAGTTTTCGTATAATATCCACTTCTACTGTATATCGTTACTATTTAATTATAATCATGGTTATGAGGTTTCTTTCCCCCTCTAGCTCTGTAAACAAGTGCGGGATACAAGTTGTTACCTAATTAGCAGTGACGGTGGTAGACTATTCATTTGAGAGGATATATCGCCCCCAGAAAGCAGAAAGGTTCCAAGCGCCAAAATGATAATCTTCTCTGGAGAGCATTAAAAACGAATGAAACACTGATTAATTCCGATTCTTTCTTTCTTTCTAGAATTAAGTTTTCACTGCAGACCTTTCATATTATCTCCTGCCACTTCTCTCCTTTCTCTGCTCATTAAACATGAAATGGGTAGTCAAGATATGCACTTAGTTTGAAATCAATAAAATGGCGGTTAGAACCTTTCTGCTCTCTGGGGGCGATATATTGTCCATTGTTATATGTATTATTAATGTATATTATATATATATATATATATAATGATAAAAAATAATACCGATATTAGTGCCGATGACATAGTATTTGGAGTCACTGAGACGAATAGTAACACTTCCGATGCAGTTTAAATCAATACTCAGCTTCCATTGCCCTTTATGCTCAAAATGAAATGTATTCTCCTCGTGCGAAGAACGGGTATTCTGTTAATAATTTACTATTAAACATCACACTATAAAATCCAAACTGTATAACGTAATGTACACGTTATACTGTTACTTGCTCAATGTATAAATGTAGGATGAAAAACTATTATTGGATCAAAAGATGCAATATATTTCAGGCAATGATTTTTTTGTAGCGTTTATATCTGAAGAACAACATATAGTGTACCCAAACCCAAACTACGCCTTAACTCAGTATGATGTGCTTAGTGCCTGAAAAATACAAAAAATCAATTTAGCGGCCATTCAAAAATTCTATTGCCCTTGATCCAAAAAATCTAATATATTGCATTAAATAAAAAAATCTTGTGCGTCTTATATCTGAAGAACTACATATAGTCTAGCCAAATCAAAACTATCACTTAACTCAGCATGATGTGCTTATTCGGAAAGAAATACGAAACCTTGATTTAGGGGCCATCCAAACGTTTGTTAGGGGCCCCTGATTCAAATAATCCAGTATATTTCATTCAATCAATAATTTTCTTCTATGCCTTATATATGGAGAACTACATATAGTATAACCAAACCCAAGATATCACTTAACTCAGTGTGATATGCTTATTGCTTTAAAAAACTCGATTTAGGGACCGTTCAAAAATTTTGTGGCCCGTTATAAAAAAACAATATATTTCATTAAATAGGACTTTTTCTTGTACTCCTTATACCTGGAGGACTACATATCTGGAGAAAACTCGATTTAGAGACAGTTCGAATATTTTGTGGTCCCTGATACAAAAATTAATATTAGCCAAGATCATAATATTTTGATCCATTTTTTAGATCATTCCTAAAATTCTTGTTTTTATCCAATCTTTCTTTTCAATAGTATTACGTTCTTTGTTCTCAATTTGTAATGTATCAAGCAATTATAAAGCATTGCTTATTCACCAATTTGTATTCGGTGTAGAGCTTCAATTTTCTCAAAGTTGCAAATAAAATAATATTGTTTCAAATAGTAAATCCGATGATTTACTATCGAATTGGAATTCGTGTCAGGTATTATTATTACTTTTATTGGTGTTTTCATTTCTTCCAATTGTTAAAACAAGAAACTTAATTGCACTGCCATAAAATATGTGCTCTTTTCCAATGGCACAATAAGTGCTCATATAATTTTAAACTTTGAAATTAAGAATTGAAGCTGTACATCAAGTACAATTTGGATAACGAATGATTTATAATTGATGTTTAGTGGCGTACTGAAGGAAAGGGATTTTCGACTTTGAAACCCCCCTTGAGCAAAGTGTAATGCAAAAGTAAACATGTTTGTCATATTAGCACGTTTATATATATATAAACATTTGATATTATATAAACGTATGTTCCTAAAGCCCCTGAACCCCCTAAACATTTGCGTAGAGTACTGATTGTGTTTATCTTATTATTTAACCATTTTATGCTTTGAACGAAATTTGAAGGACAGGGACCCTGTGAAGGTGATAAACATTTCTTTAATGCTTCGAAACAAACATTTCTTTAATTCTTTCAGTTTTTCTTCAAAAAATCAAAAACGAACGAAAAATAAATGATTGAGTTTGAGTTTGAATCGAAATTTGAAATACCAGTGAAAAGTTGGCCCACCCAACCTTATTTTGTAAATGACTCTTAATAATTTTCAAAATAAACTATTTTCTCTTCAAACCAATCAATAAGAAAGGAGAACACGTTATTAGCTTGAGTACTGAGTCGATATTTAAAAGCAGAAGAAACAGTATGAAGCTGACCACCAAATATATCCTGCAAACAGATACATTTTACTGGTTGTTTTGAAACAAGTGATTTTTTCTTCAAAATAAGCAACCCTCCCTGAAACAAATCACCTTCCTCAACATTATTTCTTAAATATGTTCTTAAGTTTTTCGAATGAAATTACTTTTCTTCCAAACAAGCAAAAACAAATCCATATCAAACGATTTATTTTGGTCTTGAATCGAAATTTGAAAGTAAAGGAATCAGATTGAATTTGATCACATTCTAAATTTATTTATTAAATCTCTCTTTCTATTTTTTCGAAACAAGCGATTTGCTCTTTAAAAAAACAATAAGAAACGCTTAACTTCGGTTGTGATTCGAGATTTTAAAGTGGAGCCAATATGAAATTGCATCACCTATTTCTCTTGAAAAGACTCTTTATGTTTTTCGAAACATACTATTCTTTTTCAAAATAATTAATAGCATACGCATATCAAACGATTGATATTTGTTTTCAATCAAAATGTGTAAGTGGAGGAACCAGGGTAATTGTGGCCATATACCAACCTTATTTTGTAAACATCTCTTTATTTTTTTAAGAAAGGTACGATTTTTACGATATTGTCTTCAAAAACGTCAATAACAAACGAAAACCAAACGATTGGTTTCCGATTTCAAGTCGAAATTTGAAAGGATGCAACTTCGTATAGGTGTATTGCTTCGCTTAAAAATTCCAAATTTCCAAACGCAATTTCTAAGCCTACAGTTTTATAATTGGAGTTACATGTACATACTTCAACTTAGTATACATAAAAAATTACGACATTGTAAAAATATCAGACAAATAATATTATTTATTCGGTATTGAAAATCTCGAATTAACTATTGGAGTTATTTAGCCGTCATTTTTTTAAATATCACAAAATTAAAGGTGTGGGACATGGATATATTACGAACAGTATTTTTATACAATTTATATATATACAATTAATATATATATATATATATATATATATATATATATATATATAAATATAAATAGACCGTTTAGAATTATTTATTCTTGCAATTTTTTATATCCCCAAATTCAAGGTGAGGGATATTCGATATTGATATATTCAGGAAGTGTTGACAATCCTATAGAATGTCGATAGTACGCTGTTTCGGTCCTATGCCGTGTCGATCCAACGCCGTTTCGGTCCTGTGCCGTGTCGATCCTACGCCGTTTCGGTTCTATGTCGTGTCGGCCCTGTGCCGTTTCGGTCCTATGCCGTGTCAATCCTACGCCGTTTCGTTCCTATGCCATTTCGATCGTATGACGGTTCTCTCCTATATATCCTTAAGAAAATAATTGTTACTTAATATTGCGTAATTATAAAATAATGTATTTTTTATTATTTCGATTGTATGAAAGTTCTGCTATCGATCATATGCCGTTTCGGTTGTCTGCCGTGTCGATCCTACGCTGTGTCGATCCTACGCTGTGTCGATCCTACGCCGTGTCGGCCCTACGCAGTGTCGGTTCTGGGTATGTAACTCTTTTTTTAACTCTTTAAATGTAAAATCTCAAATGATTGTTGTGTTTCCTTCCATTAAAGAGACTCAAAATATTTTTCAAGTGAAAAGAAAACATATAAATAGAAGAATCGCAATGTAGTTTTTATTTTAAGCTTAACACCTTGCAAATATGTTCCGATAATGATGAGGATATTGCTTTTAGTTTAGCGTCCTACTCAGCTATAGAGACGTTAATTCAGTGTAACATGAGATGCAAACAACTTGAGCTCCAGCTCGAACCCGGTCTCCCGAGCCGAAGACGCAGACGCTAAACATATAGTCACGAGGGACCTCGAATGGGGCTGCGTAACAAAGGGAGATACTAATGAGCAAAATAATGGAATTAAGAAATTTAAGGGAAAGGGAAGAACCGCGGAAAGCCCACATGCACGGTGTTTATCCAGCAAAAAATCTATACAATTAGCGACGACACCAAAGAGGGGAAAGGGGTAGTTCTTTTATGCAACGCTACCCCCGACTGCCGCCTACAGATCTATTGTAATGTAGGTTAAACAATATCAAGATTATTTGATAGTCACAAATTCATCTGTGCCTGAGTGGTTGATGGAAGATAAGAGACCCCAAAACACAGTTTCAACATAAATAGAAATTGAAAGCTAATTAAGAATATTTATTAACGTTTATTTGTGAATGAATAAACATTTAAAACATAACTTTGAACATTTCTGATGTAAGTTAATAGCACTTTTTTAATTTTCTACTTTATTTTCTCCGAAACAAAGGTAAGCAAATATTTTTCCTAATTCTGTACCGAATCGTCGCTTTTAGCTCAAAACCTGTACCCCTCAGTTGTATAGAACTATCATTTTCGGTGTACAAAACATAGATCCCCCACCATCACCAAAATTTTCTCTGTTCCTCTCTTTGTTCCTTGAAGAAGTTAAAGCTGACGTCGTCACTGATCTTATACTTAACATTCATTATAATACACGATTTTTTCTAATAATCAACTCAAAGGTTGGTACAGAGATTGCCGTAGTTGCGAGCAGTAGTTTTGAATATTTGATAGCACGAAGTAATTATCGACTAGTACTACGGTTTTCAATGTTTTAGTTAGTGGCAACATGGCCAAATTGAGTAGGAACCACTGAGCGGGCCAAGTTTATGAACAGTGATCCTAGCCCCCAGTCTTCCTGTAGCTTACCACTGATATATGACTCGTCAAATTTTCTTCTGAGTTAGACACTAGTTGTAAAAATGAGGCGCCACCTCAGAAACTACTGGCAGGTAAACATTGGGAATACTAATTTTCAAAAAAATAGCTTGGCGCCAGGGACTTTTCGTAAAACTACTATATATATATACACAGTGGTGGATCCAGGGGGCTATATCCCCCCTTGACGCTCAGGTATACAATGGATAAAGTGGGAAAAAATGAAATGAAATCTTTCCTTTACGTCCCATGCTTATGCCAGTTAGGTTAAAGGAGACGGTGATTATGAGAAATGGATGAAATGATGGAAAGAAGAAAGTGGGAGCAAACGGGAGAACCCACGAGTACAGTGTTTGTCCACCACAAGTTCCAAACGGCGCGAGCTGGGATCGAACCAGGGACCCCAAGCACCGGAGGTGAACGCTCTATCACTGAAGCACCGTTCCCAGAAGCATGAAATAAAAGTAGTGACTATAATATAACTTCACATTTAGTTCATAGTTCTAGGTGCCTATTAGAACCCAGTCCTCTATATTCTGTACAAACTGCACGTCGTCCATTGACAAAAATGTAAGTCTGAAATAAAATTCAGCTATTAAGTACTGAAATGTATGTACATATAAGGCTCAAGCGATTGAGACATTTTCTCAAGTCAACATGTTCTCTCATATTATGAAATATTGACTGTGTCCTATCGTCAACTTTCATGTACATGGCTTTTCTCTCCTTTTGAGTAATGCTCAGCATTTCCATTCTTCTGAAAACATGATTACATATAGAATCTTCCCTCAATAGTCTTCACAAGACTGGAAATATGCAGGGGTTCTGGATAATATTTTGTTTAAGCGTTTTTGTCAGCCTTCTACTGCATTATTTGTTCTATTGCTGTGACTGCTACAATTCCAACTTTCCGAAGAAAAATTTGGATTTTCCAGCCATTGCTCTGTAAAGTAATCATTGAAGCCTTCGACTCTTCGTCTAATCGGACAGAATCATGTTGATCAACAAACCATCAGAAATATACTCTACGAGTACTAGTGCACTTGTTGCCCACATCCGGACGTGACTAAGAATTTCTTTAATTTTGAGATTGCCACATTTTTTCTAAAAATACTTTTTCGAAAAATGGCTTTTTCGAAAACGAAAAACGAAATTTTTTTCGGAAAACGAAACATTTTTCGACAAAACGAAATACGAAAAACAAAATTTTTCGATAAAAAGAAAAGATTTTACAAAAAGCGAAAAACGAAATAACAAAAAATGAAATTATCGAAAATCGAAAAAGAGACTTTTCGAAAAAGACCACCCCTACTCTAGAGTCCAAAGTCTCTTAATATCACATACGTAAAGAACGATATTTTAATCTTAAGTAGATATTTGTTTCTTTAAAATCCCATCTTCAATTTATTATGGCTTTCCACCCAGGTGTTTCCTGTACCAAAGCCTATATGTAATACTTTAAATATCCATGCATTGTTTTTCCTATGGCATAATATAACATTATGTGTAGCTCAAACCTAACTGACTTTGTCTGTAACAGAAGGGAAGGGTAAAGTTTATGGATATTAGAATTGAGTCAGGTGCTCTGCTCCTGAACAGAAGCTGTCCTATGGTGTTTTTCATACGCCGATTCTATCATTGCTATGGTTTTTAACATACTGTATGTTTTCATTATCTTGACCTTGTAATTCCGATTTCTAACTTTCCTCGTGCAATACAACTCCCTCACCTTCGTGATATTGTTCTTGACAGATTATATGCAACAGTAGCTTAACGAAAGATCGAAACAAGGCTGCTAACGAAATTTTAATGGCTATACCTACTCACGTGTTACGTGTTCTACCACACGTAACGGATTACATGCCACACAAATAAGAGTAATACTTAAAAAATCATCACTGATAAGATTTTGGCCAATAAAACAAAAAGGACTATGCCATTTGATTGTTAATAATGTATGTGAAACGCCTGATGGGCTGATTATTTTCGAAATCACACTTACTAATATGCATCTCACTATCGTAATTGTTTGGAAAAGCTGGAGTCAAATATTAAATTAGTTGCATCTGCGGATACTGTGTTGGTGGTTTTAGAAGATACTAATTGGACTAGGCATCGCTGCCTTATGAATAGCCCAAGGGAGAACTTGACCCAGACCCCGCGTTATATGAATGCGACGGCATAGGAAAAAAGAGGCTGTTTGAGTAGGAATGTATCCTCTTTCGTTCATTCTTGGAAATAAAACTATTTAGATATAACAGTTATTTTCTACGACACTCTTAGAAGTGTTGCTATAAATATTATTAATAATACTATTATAATACTAATATTATAATATTATTAATATCGCGAAACGTAATCATAAAATTAGCATAAGCTAGGTTAAAGGTAACTGTGATACACATCCAATCTAAATTTTAACACAGCAAAAGTTCCTTAGAAATTGCATGTATATTAGAAAATAACTTATATACTATGGGATTTTAAATTAATCGTCCTATGTTCAGTAAAATAGAACACTGCCTATAAGACAGTTTCCACAAGTGAATTCACCGATACCTTATTATGTCACATTTATATTGTAGCAATCGGACTCATCATTGTTGCAACGAATGCTAAAATTATGCTTACTGATCTTATATGGCTCTTATCCTAACATCGTATAGTAGCAGCCTACCGCATTCCCCTCATCATTACTATTACAGTTGCATCTCAACAACGTAATGTTCAAATCGAAAAATAATAATACTAATAAACACCTAACAAGATATTCAAGAAACAATGCTTAAATGGGCTGAAAGTAAATAACAATTGATTACCACAAATATGAAAACTATAGGCAAAATACTGTAACTATAAATGCAGTACCACTGGTAACTGAAATAATCATCTTTTTAGAAATCCGCTATATGTACACAAATAACCCTTATCCGGGCAACCGGGGCCTACCAGGCCCAAAAGCTTCATTTTCTTCGGATTTCTCAATAATCTTTCATATTTCAGTGACATAAATTCTTAATTCTTCTATCCTCAGTCAAAGTTAAAACATTGAACATATCGAGTAATAAAGCTAATGGATTGTTTCAAAAGAAATTGAAAATGTTTTACTGACGTAACCGGGCAACCAGGTCTTAGGAAGCAGTATCACTTTAACGCAACTTTTGTGAAATATAAGATCAAATGGTCACCAAATTATATATTAAATACTTGGATATTGTAACCTTTAGTCAGAACAGTGTGTGACAATATTCATTGAAATTTGTGTATTCCGCACTTAAAATAAATACTGGACCTGACAGGCCCCTTTTGCCTGTCTAGGTTACAAAAATGTCTTGCTGGTATAAGGGATTTATTGCTGTTCTTCTGGGCTTACAGAACAGTTACACAAAGTTTTGCTGTTTGACAGAAAATACATATTCATGATTAGTCGGAACAGTAAGTGACAAGCGTTGAATTTTGAATGTTCTGCATTTAAAACATACACTGGGTCTCACAGGCCCCCGTTGCCCGTCTACGTTACAAAAATGTCTTGCACGTATAAGGGTTAAATATGTTGAAGTCTTATTAGCACTATTAACTAACACCTGTTCTTTACACATTTATCCATGAAAAAAAGAATTATCTAGATCTATTTCAGTTTTTAGTCCAAACAATAAAAAAAATAATCGAAAGCTATTTAGATTTCTAAAGCTTCCAGATTTTTATAGAATAAAGTCAGAAATAGAATATACTCCTGCAATTTTGAGTTCATATATCAATTTCGTCTTAATTCAAAATTGATCTGACGCCATGTAAAAGATACCAAGTGCTATTTAACTTATACGAGATGCCCTATTGTAGTGTTATGAGTAGATATTACTATTATTAATTTCTTTCTTTTTTACCTCTTTGTATTAAATATTTACCGAAATATCACTGTAATTGATAATGATAATTCAAGCTAATATAAAAAAAATATTTATGATATATTCAGAATTCTCACATAGTATTTGCGGTACAGTTCACTTTTTCTGCAACTTCTGGAAATCAACGGAATGGTCCTGTGAATAGACATGAAAAAGAAGCAGTGGCTAAAATATCGTGTTATAATTGAGTATCTCTACTAGAAGAATGTGACTCCGTAAAGTCTTCTTAATTTGTGCCCATTGTTAAAGAACAGTGCAAACATTTGATGCTACTATGAGGAATTGAGTTGCAAATTTCCAAACCGTAAGGCCTTTATTGATTATAAATTTCGATCTGTTGCAATTCAAGAATACTGCCCCATAAAATATTGATTTAATTCATGAGATAAGATTGGTGAATGTAAACCTTTCGTATGTTATGGAAATTATATGCATTTCGCATAAGAAGTGACAACACCCTCTTGTGAACTGATGAAGATACAAATCTGTGACAGAGCATGATAAAATATTGAAGAAAAAGATTCTCAAATCTCAATGATGGACATATCCGGCAGCGAGTTCGGTGTTCCTTCCATGTACTTCTTCCCTGTGACCTCAGAGTTTAAAAATCGTTCTGGACAGGAGCTAAGATAAATAAAATAATAACCAAGTGTGGATCCAACTCATTTTGATTTCTTTCCACGCACACTTTTCTATAGGAAAACACGAGCTAGAGTTGCAGAGTAGCTGTATCAAAATTTAACATTATTCAAAAGGAAAATCTTGTATTTTTATACTTCATAGTGACAATGGTATGTAATTAGTTCATTGTCAAGGTTACTAGAAACAGTTTGCCTCTTACCCGTGCTGCACGATCATAGGCTGTCCCGAAATGACGTCACTTATAGACCCTTGAAGCGCGCGAAAATTTTGTCGTCTGCTTTTTCCCCTTTTAAGAATAATGAAGAGGGTCTTCGCGTGTTAAGTCTTATACTGAATTAACGTTACATAGTAAAATCCTTTTTTCTACTTGCATGCAGAATCAAACTTAAGTGTCTGTAATTCTTGCACATAGAATAATAATCGAGAACAGAATTTATAATAATAATTGCGTTTTACGATAATATTCTATTGTTTGAATCCTCACTAGAAACGTTTTCTGAGCTTTTTCTCCCGTTTGTCTTGAGAGCTTCCTTCTCTTTTTAGAGAAATTTTAACACTTCTGTTTTGCAGAAATATTCAAAAACTTAATTCTGGTATATATTCTCATTCGCACAAATGTATTCGCTATTTCAGAATTCACATTGGCATTAATTACTCCCACAAACAATCCTCTTTATACATTTCATGGTATCTTTTCCCCCAAATACTGTTCTTCCATGGTACAATGAAAACTGTTCCTGCATATCTTTTACACAGCTGAAGAGCATATCTCTTCAGTGGGCTGTGTGAGGTGGCCATGAGACAAACTTTGAATCAGGGCTGTAGCCAGCAGGCTTATCTAGGAGGGGCCCGTCATTTTTTGGTAGAAGACAGTTATAATTCCGACAGCTCCGTACCGAATGTTATGTCTTTGTGCATAGATATTACAATTTAAGCCCCTTTACACAGAACCTATCTACTTAAGAGTGATTTTCTTTGAAATTTCGCTTAATTTCTTTAAGGTTTCCTAACAAAAATATGTATTTATTATTATTGACTAAAAACATCATACAAATTCTCGTATTAGCATAGATTGACAATTATTTTAAAATAGGCCTATATAAAATATTTTCATATTGGACTTGATCCGCACAGGAACACACTAGATCAATCGATTGTAACAAATGTAAAGCAAGCTCTGTAATTGGTCATTTCTTACATGGAAGAAATAATATTTTTAGATCGGTAAGGATCTGTAAATAATTTACCGATTATTAATTATATGTACTTAAAAGATGATCATTTCGGTGGTCCAGGAAATCATTTGGGGGTCTGGCACCGATGCCCCCCGTGGCTACATCACTGCTTTGAATCGACGATAGTGAAGAGTGTTGAACGGGAGTATTTTTATTGTACTGATTACTTAAATGACGGTATATTGCATGCCAACCTGCTATATACACCAGTCCATCTTCTTTTATTGCTGATTGTGTCTCAGTGTAGCACACTTGACTTAAGAACATCTTTGTCTTCGGTCATTGCTTTCAGTATTTCATCCGTAATACAACACCACATTTTAAAAGAAATTTGCTTAAAGTAAATTCATTATTTCGACAGTATTTTTGTTTCTGTTCACTTTGAGTATGCTAGGATTATTGCCTAAAATAATCATTCTAATTCTATTTAGTGCATTTAAAACTGTAGGAAGATCATAGAGTCTTCAAGTGCCTTCAAAGCGTTGGGTCTACGGGTGACGTTTTACGATCTTCACCAACTCCCTACGAACGAAACCCGAAGTGTTTCGAGGCAACCTGTTCTCTAGGAACCTTGGCCCATTGTAACAGTTGCAATTCTACACTTACTGACAGTTAAGAAAATACATTATTATTGTAATACTAAACGTTTCTAATTTTTATTACTGAAGATTACTCAATTCGTTCCTAACTATTACATAAGCTAACTCCACGATAAGTATTTATTCCTAAGAATAGATTTCCCTCACGGAGAGTTCGCCACATTCTAGTAGAATGTCCAGCATACTAAGTGAAATTTTACTACTGCCTGGCCTTTAGTTTCCTCACTTTGTTCATGCATTTAGACACTTATAGGCACTGACATTTTTCTTCCTATATTTTTCCTGTAATGTGTAACTATTACAGCTATTTTTAAGATATTTTTGTTAAATATTTTCTATTTCGTGTTTCACTTTCTAGCTTTTTTGTTGTCCACGTTATACTTTTATATTTTTGTATTGGCATTGAAGTAAATTAGTTTACATGATCTTTGTGTTCGTGTCTCTTTCTGAGAAACACAAGAAAAAACTGAAGCATCACTTAATGAAGTACCATCAATTATGCCTAGGAATCAGATTGTATAATATTAAGTATCCTGTTCGTTGATTTACGTGATCAGACCAGTCGATACAATAATATGGGCAATAAAAAGTGATTCCTGTGTAAATACGTCTAGAAGTAATTACGGACATAAATCTTAATTGACAGACTACCCGAGATTGAATTTAAAACATTACTATAAATTTCAGGATGGAATTATTGATCCGTTCGTGAAGTACAACGTTAAAATGAAACTACATGAATCTCCACTCGAAAATGAAATATTTTCTATTTTCAATTATTAATTCATTGCATTGAAATGTATGAATGGGAAATCGTAGTAAGAAGAATTGTGAAGATTCAAACCTTAATTTTCACCTTGTGTAAATTCTGAGGAATCTGATTTCTGCACGCAGAACACACTGTGACAATGTTACTAACTTGTACAATGTTACTTGTTTAATAAATTTGTTTTTAAAATTCGTTCCCTCAACATATTTATTAGAAGTATTATTTTGAATTTTTAAGCTGCAGTATATACGAGGGACTTTCTTCAACATAGTTGAGAAAGATAACCTCTCACTTGACGTCCTATTTTAACTAAACAATTAACAATTGTATTTTTTGTTACCTGGTTGAATTAAGTTTGGGCTTAAGCGCCGTAGGCGCCTGGTTGAACAACGAACACGTATAATAAAATGAACGAACCATTTAGGGTAAGACATGATAACGAATTATTTGTAGTAAATTTTACATTTTCATTAAGCCCATTAACTACATTAAAACCATTTCCATAACGTTTGCTAGATCTGAGGTTAGAACTTGTGGAATAGAACTCAAGGAATATTGTTTCCATAAAATTAATGAAGGACTGAAGCGACGTACGTTAAAGTTTCTTCGCTCTACACAATTAGATGGTGTGAAATACATCGTGCATAATGTGTTTTCAAGGACGGAAAGGTAAGTGGTATAAAAGTGCTTAAATAATACCTGATATGTTACAGGCTAATTACAGTTAATTTGTAATGTATAAAGAACAATTGCCAACTCAAAAAAATAGTTTAATATTTCTTCCACAAATTACTACATTAGCTCTACTTTAATAACACACTATTTCCCTAATTTGGACCTGTCTCTTATATCGAAAAAGCGTAATTAAAGTAGACAATCTATACACAAAGAAGTTAAATGTACGTAAGTAAATGTATGTTTGCAAATTCAATTAAAAGTTGAAAATTTTATAATAAATATAAATACTGGTAAAATGTTACCTTCGCATTGTATTAGTTTTCACAATCTTTTCCTGCAAAAAATGGTCCACAAGAATTTGTATGGAGATACCGTAATTAGCGTTCAATAAAACTAAGATTTATCCTACTGTAATATGTGTATTATAATTATTATTGTTAATTGCCTTTGGTGCATGTTGTCCCAGGTTGGACTCCCAGTGCTAAAGCACAAACATATAATCTCGAAAAAAGAAATTCTAATTAATAATTCTTTTGTGTGGCCTAAAGGACATAACCATAGAATATTAACTTTAAAATCTCAGTAGATTTTATTTATTATTAGTTATTGGAAAGTGGTATCTACTGACTTGGAAAAGACCATAAGGCATCAATTTGCAAGTTTCCAAATAATATGGGAACAAAATAGGCCAGACATAGTATACCTAATTGGAAATTTATTGCTAAAAGTGAGACATTATTAATAACAAGAAATATAATGAAAATACTGTTTCGAAAATCTATTAACATATTTAATATATTTTATAATTTAATTAAAATAGAAATGTTAGGAAAAAGAAGATCAAAATACAATTTGAGTTCAGTTCAAGACAAGTAAGTTATCTTTATTGGGATCTCTGTACATTATGTCTGCTAGAGAAGAATTTTATATTAGATATACGTTTATCACCAAACTTAACACGTTCACTGCCACGTGTATACTTAAGTATACACACGGCGTAGGTAAGTACAGGCCACGTGTATACTTAAGTATACACACACTAGGTTTCCTTCTTGGTCATGTGTGTTCTTAACTATTGACCATCCTACTTTGCCCTTAGGAGAGATATAACATGTGACCAGAGTGTCTTTTATTTTGCTGCCAGTTTATGGAATTTGTTTTCTGGGGAAGAGGGATCAAGTTTTGAATCCAGTACATAATTTTCTTTTATATTGAAACCTGCTTGTTGGTACAATATCTATATGTATCATTTAAAAACAAAAAACAGCAAGCAAAACTAACTTATAGATATATGGGTATGCTGTTTTCTTTTTACATTTTGTTTGAACAATGTATATAACGTAATGTATTTTTGCACTACACTACATAAAACATTATTTCTTAAATTGTAATACATGGAGAAAACGCACGTAAATCTGATAAATGTCAAACAATTAAAGTTTTCCTGAATTGTAATTAAAAAGAAATATGAATTAGTGATTTCCTTTTCATATCTAATATCTGATATGATCACTAATCACTAATATCTAATATGATTTCCTTCTAATATCTAATTCCTGTTATTAGAAGGAAATATGACAAGTCTAATGAATCTCATTGAAGCAGTCTCTACACATATATGGACTCTTAGGGCGGGTGTCACAGTAGGTCACAACTTGAGGTGCAGGCTTCAGTTTGCCATTTATTAGTTGACCACTTCTTCCATACTTTTTAAATACAAAACACATCGCCCCTTTTTGGATTTTTCCCAGAACTTTCTGTTAACCAAATGGTGAGAGTTCTCCTTTCTTGCCGTTGGGGTTGCCAACGAAAGGATAAATTCTTCTCTAAAATCTTTTATACTAAGAGATTTCTCTGGAATAATAGGCGAAGATGTCAAAATGAGCAAGTGGAAAGACATGAGGGAAGTATTGATGCCTTCAACAAAGCACTGCACAACTGTCTGCATCCAAACAAACAGGAGAGGTGAAGGTAAAGCAGAAGTTCAATACATTGTCGACAATACAATGTTCAATACATTGTCGACAACTGTTACAATATAGGGAAGTCTTCAATGGATGTATATATATAATCAAATGGCCTTGCACGATACATTTTCCGGCGATGTAGCAAGTGACAGAAAAATCATTATTGAATTACTGTGGGAGACAAGATTAGTAATATTTCTTTCAACAATATATTATGCCAGCAATTAGTATAAAAAGACAACCTATCCAATGAAAACTATATTATACATTGTATCGTGCTCAAGACACAATAAAAACGTTGAATAAGAATGAACGAAACAATATATTATCCGTGTATACTTCAGTATACACGTGGCTTGAAAAGGACTATGAACCGTCCCAGGCCATGTGTATACTAAAGTATACACGGCTGAAAACATCTCAAAACATCAAAAACAACACTGAAACCATTAAAAACTGAAAAATTAAATTAAAAATGTCACAAAAGTTAAAAAGTAAAAAAAATGAACGTTTGGCCTGAACCCACCCATAATCCGAAATTACGCTTGGCAGTCAACGTGTTAAGTCGCCAATTAAGAAATATCCAATTAATTTATTTCGTAGTAACTTATTTACTAAACTGCAATGGGATAAACATGCTGATAGAAGAGGCAAGTATTTTTGAAAAATTAGTTCAATTTGATAATATATTTTATGCCACATCAGAAAGCCATGTTATATACAGTGAAACCTGAATTGACTTATCAATCAGCATTTGGGAGAATTCTTCTTTGAACTAAATTGAATCATCAGTCAGATAGACTAGCATTGGTTTCATCAGTCATTGTGCAAAATCAACTTCTTTAAATCAGAGTTCTTTTACAATTAGAAGGCAATTACTACAGGAGGTCTATAATGACAAGAACAGCAGCATTATTTACCTATCAGTATAAAGCCAATTAATATTTTCAAATTCTTGTCAGCCATATACTTTTGATACAACTTTATAAATATGGTGAAGTTAAATATATTTGTCTTTGCATACATATTTTTAATCTACTGAGAATTACAAGTTATATCTTTAAAGCAGTTTGAAACATTAAGTGGATTGGTCATTTGATGCCAGTAGAAAAAATTGGTGACTACTCTAATTTACTGTAATTCTACTATCGAATTTGCTTTCCTGATTCCACTTCTTCTATTTATTTATTTCTCATTGCCAGACAGAAAGTAGTATAAAAGTGTATAAACGACTTGAGGGACGTATGGTTTATTTCTTCGTGTGCAAAATTCTAGTGTTACAAGTAAGATGCAAAAGTTTGTTCCTTTGACAAAAATACAGAAGTTAACCATTGTGTATTTGCTTTTATTTTACGGAGCTTCTTGAGAATATTTATTGTGCGTTGCTCAGCAGATTAGGAGTTACTTGTTTTATTACAAAATGCATAATGAACGTTAAACTTTCAATTATTTTAACGGTAAAATCTATTTTAACTAGTTTCCAATTCGGTTATAAAATCGTAAATACGCATATTACTATTATTTTGATGAATGTATATATATCTCGGGTTATTCCCGTTTCCTCCCACTTTCTTTATTCGATAATTTCCTTCATCCTGGTCATCTACGTCTCCTTTAACCTACAGGATATAATCAAGGGACGTCGTAATAATGCATATATTATTTCACACTTTCATAAATGTTATTAGATTTTTGTTAAAATTTTAAGTATATATTATGTGAAGGTTGGCATACAATCAGTCAGGAATAAACGATGAATTTAGCCTCCAACTAAGGGCGAATTAATCCCCCTTTTCTCCCATTTAAAAAAGTTCAAATATACAGTAATTTTCAATTAAATAAATAGTATTACATATTGACGCAATATGGCGCTTCTTTTTAGTTGTTTTCAATAACTGTAGACTCGAGGTCGGTTGAACCCGAGAACCTGCCATTGGAACTGGCACACGTTCGGCCTAGAACTAGGGGTTTTCGATAAGGCCGAAGATGTCATTTCTTCCCATTCGACACTACGTCTCGCTTAATTTAGACCAGACGAGATTCTGTGTCGCGAGATCATTAGAACAAGGTTTTGGTCGGGCGAGATTTTGGGTATGGCGATATTTTGGGGCGCGAGGTTTTGGAAGACGAGGTTTTGGACCGGCAAGATCTTGTCCCGCGAGGTTTTGTGTGGTGAGGTTTTGGCCAGGCGGGTTTTGGCCAGGCGAGGTTTCGGCCCGGCGAGATTTTGGCCCGCGAGGTTTTGGGAGGCGAGGTTTTGGATAGGCGAGGTTGTCGCCGCGAGGTTTTGTACCCAAACCGGATGTCACGGCCAGTATATTTCTAGAGAGATTTGAACAAGTATGTGAATTGATAGGCGTAGGTGAGCATAATTTACATAAAATTTTACTACATGTTTTATTTCCAACGTATTCAGCATGGTTTAACGCTGTTGGAAGTAATTTACGTACCTATTCAGATTTCATAATAGCTCTGTCAACCAACTTTGGAAGTGACTGTTTGATGGCAAATCGGGAGGCGCTTATTAAAAACAGACATTATGATCCTAAACTAGATAAAATTCTTACTAAATTAGTAATCACGGCATACAATGAATTGAAATTGATCAATGCTTATCAACCTGAGACACACGTTATCGCGTCAATACGAATGTAGTTACCTTTCAGGCTAAAGCAAATTTTAATATCATCCCAATATATTCATTTTAATCATTTACTTGCAATAGTTCAAAATTTTGAAAGTCAGGGGAAATTGCAAAGTAATTCTAATCAAAGACAATCCAATCACTTACCTATTCACGATATTAATGTTAAGGAAAATCGTATTTATAAATTAAAAGGTAATTTTCTAATACCGGAAATATAACTTAGCCTAATCGTAATGGAAATATGACCCAATCTAATTTTAGAAAGAACAGGAATCGTAATTCTACAATTTTTAGGAATAATGGAAATAATAGATCTAATTTTTTACGTACTCCCGGATTTCGTAGTAACTACATAGGTAGTACTATACTAGTAGTAACTATACAGTTCTGTACTCAAGAATGTGCTATTCAATGAAACGTAATCGAATCTTTTGGTAATCTAACTTGAGCTAAAGTTATGGCGTCCGTCAAAATATATTCTATTAGTTTTGGTTTTGTTTCACTTTGAATATTGTTTTAATTTCTTGTAATTCGTATTTCTTCTGAATTCTGTGCATAGATACAAATATTATCTATCAATGTTATGCTAACTATGCCCGAATAAATGAAATAGGTTATGTTGTTTTCAGCTTATACCAGCTTTATTTTTAACGAGTATAAAAGGCATTGAATTAAAAATATATTAAGGACCTAGAAATAAGAACAAACGTACCGTATTTTGAGTATGTCCTCTCTATTGATAGTTTTATAGAATTAAAATAAAATTGATTATTGAATAAATATAAAAATGATATTGAGATAAAATGAAAGTGATATATTATTTCATGAATTGTAACTTTTATATATAAGAAGGTTATTCGTAAGTAATGTGCATGTTGTATATGTGTGAAATACCGATCCAGGATTCTTTCTTTAATTGTGGACAATTTAAGAAGTCTTGTTCGGGAGCCATATATACAACGATATGGTATATTTGAAACACTTGTCTTTTTTTAACACTTGCAATCTTCATTATTGCGGCAAAAGGTGTTTCGTAGAAGTGCACAGATTGTATGAAAAAGAATATATATATATATATATATATATATATATATATATATATATATATATATATATATTTAACCGCTGTTATCGTAATACCAGTTTCGTCGTTTTTTAGGGTTGCAACGACAACTAGTAGTTGTTGATTGATTGTGATACTAAGAGAGAACACAAATCATGAAGTTAACGTTGTCTAAAATCACTCTGTTTTATTCAAAATAGTAAGTGACTGATGATGATGTGTGATATAATAGTATGTGATATCAGATAATCATATTAGCGAACTGGGGAAAGTAAAAATTATATTTCAGAAGTTAATCGTTATACTGTAGGTCCAAGCAACCAAGAGAGGAACGGTAAGTCCCAAGCAGAATGATCTCTAGATCTTTTGTACACCTGCGTTTTCGGCATTCTTCGTCCATCATCGTTGCTGGCGCCGGAGTTGTCTACGTAACCATACTAAGGGATAATTTGATGGCTTCTTGATAATTGAAATGTCTTCTGCTATAGGCAACATACCGTCAAAATATTACAATATAGATAGATAGGTACATAGATTGTGTTTATTTTTTATTGATCTATACAGTTTTACATATCTAAAATCATTACATCTCAAAACAATTGCTAAAAACTTCTAAATAAATACTTATGCAGCACCTATTCAGAACAGATTTTTAATCTAGGTTATGAAGATATTATATAACATGAATAGAAAATCAAAATAGCATAATTTTATTTTGTTTGATATGCACTGAAGAAAATGATTAATTAGCCAGTAACTGTTAAAATTATCAATATTCCTATGTGATTCTTTGAAGTATTTAATTTATTATATTTAAGTAGATAGATAGATAGATATTGTTATACGTACAGAAGTTCTGAAATCCTTCATCAACACTTCAAATTTCATGTGCGCCCCACACTGAGACATTATAATTAAAAAAAACGTATAGAAAGTTACCTTTTAGCTGTGAAGAACTGAAAGGAAATTCGAGCAAAATCAGTTAAATATATGCGAAATCGATAGAGTATAACTCCATCTTAAGACCTCAAACTTCTTATAACTAACTAACTAACACTATGGCCTATGGAACACAAAGGTTCACCGCTAAGTTCACAAAATCTCTCAACTAACTCCTATGATTAGCCAACTGGATCCAGTTTTTATTTTGTATTCCTATTATTATTATTGTTTAATTTAAGATCAATTTTCACAACTAAAACCTCTCTAATATATTATTATTATTATTATTATTATTATTATTATTATTATTATTATTATTATTATTATTATTATTTATTGAAGGACAATATGGTTAATAGCAATAATGCTGATGTTTGGTTTAATGGCATACGCAATATGTGAAGTGTGGATCCTATATGGGAATCGTCCCGTTGCATCATTGATGAATGTTGATGACAATCGGAATGTTACAATACCAGCTGTATTCTACTGTCCTTCGAAAAGGTAAGGTTAATAGTATTAGCATTTAATGTACGTTTTCTCAAATTTATTAGTAATGTGTTCTTTTATGCATCAAAAACGTTAAGCTAAAAGCATATTTCATACAATTATTCAACGCTAGCACACCTATTGGTGAAACTTCATTAATATTATCTCGTTATGATCTGTAAGCTATAGAAGAATTCTTTATATACTATTATTGTTCAAAATACACGTCTTAAAATGTGTGTATTAAGCTTCAATATGCGCAGGCTATAGATTCAATATGTAGTGTCATTTAGTAACAAAAACGTATGACACTAATTTTAATCGATGCAACGTGAATCAATTAGTTGAGAAATGTATTGGAAGTTCGAGAACATTTGTGAGTGCAATGAAGAAGAATGATTAATATGGGATAGAAAAACCAAAGCGTCCAGTCGTTGCTCGTTTGAGCAATAAATATAAAAGAGAAGGACCTATGAGTAATATACATATGGAAAGTGCAGGGTGCACTTGTACAGCCACAAATAAAGTATCGTTTGGCAGGGTCCACCACAGAAATCAGCACGAGAGGAGTAGTTAGGACTGATGTGAGTCATATTTTGCACAGAGTAAAATGGAAAACTTATTTTCCAAGAAACAACGGATATTTGAATAAATTAATTTAATATCTCATCCAATTGTAGTACGAATAAGATTAAGTGTTTTATGATTACAAAAAAGAGTTATGAATGATATTTTAAAAATTGTTTTCTTTGTCATAACGTAATATATTCAGTTATTAGGAACAGGTAAAAAAATGCAACATTTTTAAATAGCATTTGCCCAATGCTGGGTATGTGTTCTGAACTACTGAAATTCCACCGGAAATATACTTTCTTGTGAACAAAAATGTAGAAATTATTTTTATTTATCTACTACATATAAAGTATTAAAAATCGCAGCTACCCTGGAATTTATTGTAAAAACTTTTTGGATATGCGATTATAAAGCATTATAATAATGAATTGTTTAAACTAAATTAAGATTAAATTTAGTAATCAAACAATTTTTAACTGTATATACGGCTGGGAATACAGTATACAGTTAGACTAGGAACGTCCAATCCAGTTGTCTTTTAATATATTATTATCTGCTTATAAAACTGTTTTGATACTATGAGAAATAGTAATTAAAAATTCGAGGAATTCAATAAATCCATTTGTCTTTTATTTAGAATTCTTTCTGATTAAAACTATCTTGCGTAATAAAGCAACAGCCATAAAGAGAAGTTATGGTAATATAAAACGGATGTTGTGTGCGAACAACTGAAATTATTCTATAACTCTCGGTTATTACATTAACTCAGACACCTCTCGCTTTTATGGTAGAGTCGGTCAAAACGAACATCCGGTTTACTTTGCTGACAGTTTTACTACAACTGGTATAGTCGTTTGCAATACTTCTGTCCTTTAGATTAAAATTTCTTTTCATATTAAGTCTAGTCGATAAACACTGTACACTATACTCGTGTATAATCTGAGTCAGCTTTATTTGAACAACTCACATACTCTGCACCTTATGATTGCTCCTTATGTTAACGTGTTATTCATTTATTTTGTATTTTCTAAAGTATATTCCACGTATCTTGCAATTGAGTCCATTTGACAAACTAATTGTTCTTTCCTTTATTTACTAAGCTTGAATTGTGGAGACATGTTAAAGACATGCAAATGGAATAATAAACATTTCAATTGTTGTCACGAATTTACAAAAGTTTTCACTGCAGTTGGACTATGTTATGGACTGAACTCATTTCAAGGAAGGTAACTTTTATGTAGTCACAATTTTTTTACTAATATCTTGAATCTTTTCTTAATACTTCTTACTAATAAGGACATGTGCAAAGTTGACATATATAATTTTCATAGTGTTTTGATAAGAATTTATATGTCTAACATGACTGTCGTTATAACATTTGTATAAATTGTTTCAAGAAATTTACAAGTAACATGAGCGTCTGTTAGAATTATGTGTGTCGATGTTAGCAAAATCAAACTGCAATATCACTATTTGCTACTTAACCTACTGTGTATATTTATAGACGGTAAACAAATACTATCTTTAAAAGAATTTATTCTTTTAATAAAATATCTATTACACCAGATTGGTAAAAACGGACATACGAGGGTAAGTCAAAAATCATCTTTAATTTTGAAATAACCCTCTAACGCTGTTCTTTTCTTCATTTAGTTTATTGGTATGCTGTTGTGAATGAGTTTCATCCTAATCCCGCAATTGCCTTCCTTTTGTGGCAGATAAATCATGGATATTCCATGTGAAGTTTGCACCAAGGTGGAACAATGAGTAACGATCCCGTTTTTGTGGTCGGAAGGTGTATGAGGTGCAGCAACCAAGTGTCTACGAATGGATTGAAAACTTCAAAAACGATCTGACGAGGAAGGATCCGGACGATCATCTATAGCATAAGTGATGACAAGATTGAGCGTTCACGTGACGTAGTTCTGTTAGACAGACGAATAACTATTAACGAAGTGGCACATCGTATGCCCCGTTGCACCTCTTCCAACCACAAATACCGGACCACTGCTCCTTATTCCTCTTCGGTGCAAACTTCTAATGGAACGGCCATGATCTATCTGCAACAAAAGAAAAAGAAATAGAGGAAACAGGATCAAACTTTCCAAGCATGCCCACAACAGCATAACAATAAAATAAACATGAATAGAGATCAGTGTGAACAATCTAAAAAAAAATATGCCGAGATGGGGGATAATTTTTGACGTACCATATTTAATTTTTGCATTACTTGAGCCATAAATAATGTGTTTCCTAAATTTTCTCCACAATTTCCGCAAGCATGCTATTTTGTTCAGTTCTATGTGATGTATTGTTCAATATATGAGGTGTCTAGCGAGATAGAAAGCTATGCCACTTGGAAAAGAAATGGAAATAAACAAACGCAAGTTTCCTAAACCATCAGATTGTGTAATAACTTACATAATCAAGGATCGATTCTCATTGTCAGGTAATTTAAGCAAAAGGAAAATATTAATTCTAATGTAAACAGTATTTATTATGAGATGTATAATATAATGTTTGTAGTTCACCCATGTGGAAAAATCAATATAGTACATCAAAAAATTTAAAATGACTAAGAAGTTTTTTATCTGAAAGTAAACGACATTCACTTGTTCACATATGAACAACAGAAAGTCAGCATGTTTTCTGTAGTGTCTTCATTACCCATTGTCTCCTTTTATGTTGGTTTTTGGTAAACACTATGAAAACCTGGACAGTATAAGGCATTATTTTCATAAGATCTCTTTCATGGGTTGATATAGGTCTTCCATTTGACTGGGTCCTCCATTCTTAAGAAGTGTAGTCACGTATGGATAATCGACCACGAGATCTCCTTTTGTTTCAGACAAAATGGAATCTTCTTCAAGTGTTTTATCTCAAAATGGATGTATTTGAAAACGACTATACCTGATAGTCTTGTATGAAATATCATAGCAGCTATATTCATGATTTGAAAGATGTTGCTCATGTTCTCTTTGGTTTTCCTTGAAGCACTGCAAGGAATAAGGTCTTCATTTGTACAAAATTTCGTCTGCAGAGGATTCTGTATGTCCATACTCGAGAGGTTTTGCTGCACTGTTAAATGTGATTATGAATATATTAATAGAACTAGTGAGGAATGTTCCAGCAATATGGGATAAGAAATAAAAAAACATAATACACACGTCTTAAAAAGAGAATGGAAGAAGATAGCAACTGAAATGTGAATGTCGGGTAAGTTATTTATATTTATTTGAGAATTATACTGTAGCTTATTAGAAAAGAAAGAAGCTACTGTTAATTATATATATGCTTAATAACTCCACTCCTTTCCCCCAATTCCGAGATTAATAAAAAAAAGGGGTTTCTTGTAAATTTGTTACTGATATAAGGTAAAGAAATACCTGAAAAGACAGGCACATATCCATAGGGAGAAAATGTCGTATAATGGAATTACAGTGACGAAACTTCATTTACTACAGTTAATACCGCCTCAAAACCGAAACTTGAAGACATACCTGTTTTTAGTCAAGCACCTGGAGGAATGGCCACCCCCGGCCCAGGAGAGGAGCCGCAAGATTTACGTTGCCAAGCGCTAGCCAAGAGTCTAAATTCTTTCCCCTCCAGAAAATCAGTAAAAAAAACATTGGTTACTACAGTGTTAGTTAAGATTTATTTGGAATAACCGTCTGCTAAAAACTACAACCAAATAATCAGACATAAAGCATAGCTAATATTGAAAAATGTCCGAGACATGTAATATTTGTGAAAGAGAGAGAGAAAGAGAGAGAATCAGTCCTGCACATAATAATGCCCTTCGGTTATAATTTTAAACAAAGGATCACTTTCCGTTAGGTTTCTTAGACGAGTGGTTTACGTACTGGACTTCTACATAGAGGGTCTTGGGTTCGGGTCCACACAGAGGACGTTGTGTTTTTGGCAAAATTTATTTCGGGCATTGCACAAGTTCTGTTAAGAGTTATATGTGGTCTCAGGCAGTTTATTTTCAAATATTAGACTTCTTATTATATGTTTTTCTTTTACTTGCAATATTGCAAATTTGATTTCATATCTTACAACGTTAATTCCACTGCTTGTCCTACGTCAGGTTATAATAAAATTTTGCACAGCGACGGCAGTCGGGTGGTACTACGCGTATAATATTTGATTCTTACTGTTATTTGTTTAAATATAATACGGAAATGTAACTATGAAAAATAAGTTTCTTAGCTCGTACTATACACCACAGACCCTTGGAGGAATTTCATACGTATATATTACCAAGGAGAAATTTACTGAAGTGGTAAGACACTAAAAGAATCTTTGGGAGCAGAGGATAACCAGGGGAAGTGTTCGATGTGTGTGGACCTCAAACTTTCTAAAATATTTATAAGAATTGAGGTAAGGTTTTCTTGCACCTTCTGTCTTGAGAATAGTTCCGAGAAAAAATGGATTAAAAATCCACAAGTTCCGAGGGACCACAAAGTGGCCCAAATTGGTATTGACTTAATATGATAATCATAAATAAGAATCCGTGAAATAACAACACTTGAATAACTTAGACCTGCTTACGGAATTAGCATAAATAAAGGGGAAAAAGTGGGACCATGGGTTCCCACTGTGGGGGTCGAAGTTGCCCCCACTCTGGATTTGCAAAACAATTTCGGTTCTTTCTATATACGTGTCAAAACACATTATATTTACTTACATACTATAATATTGAACGTATTCACTGTAGTTAAGCAACGTGCTTAAATAATAGCTGTTTTACAACGGCACAATGGCTCAATGGCAAGTGTGGCACAATGATAGAGCGATCACCTCTTGTAAGTAGGGTTTTAGTTCGAACCCATCTCGCGCCAAGTGGTCTCTTTAGTAGACAAACACGGTATGGTGGGTTTTCTTGGGGTTCTTCCGTTTCCTCTCACCCCTTTGATTCCATCATTTCATTATTTTCATCATCACTATTTCCCTTAGCCTGATCGGCATAATCGTGGGGTTTAAACCTGCAAGATTTCATTTTACATTAAGTATTATGTGACTCAAGGTCTGTGTATTGGCAACTTAGGTTACGTCACGTTTCTCAAAAAAATACTTTCTGTGACCGTACTTCCTAATTCATGTCTCCATTGAATTTCATGAGAGAGAAATGTGCATCACAGTAAAACCAAGTGAAATATCACCACTCAGTTGTGAAAAAAATAAAATAATAGATACTCGAATGGGAGACTGCTGCGTGGAAAAAAGGAGTTTTCCAATACGCCATTACGACACTCCGCGACAGATTTAATTTATAATCGTTAAAAATATCGTGCTACTTTCCCACAAACATAATCACATGACTTGTGGCCTCCAAATTGCAATTCACGTGGAAACGCATATTTTTTTTTTTCACGAACATGAACATTGTCAGAAATGATTAGAAAAAAAAGAAACGCCCACATCCAGAATCGAATCTAGTACCTTCGCAAATTTAGACAGCCACTCTAACCACACGACTACGAAATAACTACTTCGTAGCGTCCTTATTCAACTATTTCCAACCACAAAATTATCTGTTACACATAACAAACAGCGAGGTATCATTTTACAATCACCTTGTTAGCTATTTTATCATACTATATACGCGTTCTGTTTGAATACTCTGAATTCTGCTGCGAGAGAAAAATACGAAACAGTAATAAAGAAACATTATGACTAATCACAATATACAAATCACGATGAAGCTGCTTCGTAACTTCACAATATAGCAACGAAGCAATAACTTCAAAATATAGTTTCGTGTGGAGAAGAAAGAAACTTGTGAACTAAAGGTTTAAAAACAGCTAATGGTATTAATATAAACTTCGCCGAAGATTATTAACTTATATCATCTTCTTAATAAAGAAATACGAGATACTTTTTGAAACGAAGAAAAATAACATACAACTTTATAAGAGGAGGCAAAGAAAGCTAACGTAACCAGACTAACGACAATTTATTTACACATTGCAATGGTCGTGGTTCTGTGGTCAAGGCGCTTGGAAAAATCCCGAGGTTCTTGCATCGAATCCACGTCGGGCAATTTTTTTATTTACTTAAGGAACTTTGATGGTGATTGATCAGCAATGACACACGTTTTATTATATTCAGATATTTGAATATTTCGATGTTTTAATATTTGAAAAATCAAATATTCAGGAATAATAATAATAATAATCATCTCGTAAAAGATTAATAAATTAACGACATATTAATTAACGATATATGATGGTTTCGTTTTAGGTTAAGGAATTCTGAGTCTGCCGTTTCACTTTTGACTGGAATTACGTTTCCCCATGTTTTTTCTCTATATATTTATTTTGTGAAAACACGTTAGTGAGCAATATAAAATACAACTGCTTTTCGATTCATATTGATTCGGGGTAACAGCTTGAAAAATAAATCTTTATGTTTAATGTCCAACGATAATGCCTGTTTGGTTGAGGAAGACTATGATTGAAACAAGTGAATTATAATGAACGATTTGGTGGAATGAAAAAGTGGGAGTGTTCCGGGAAAACCCATGAGCACTACGTTGTCAGTCCCAAGCAGTGTTGGGTAAGTTACTTGTAAAAAATGTAACGCGTTACAAGTTACTTTATTTTCTCTTAAAATGTAACGCATTACTTGCAACAAAAAGTAACTGTTACTTTACTTCGAAAGTAACGCGTAACTTTTACATCCGGAATTTTAAAAATGTAAAAAAATTATGACTTCAATTTCCAGTACTACTATCAAAACAGCTATTATTATTATTATTATTATTATTATTATTATTATTATTATTATTATTATTATTATTATTATTATTATTATTATTATTATTGCTCGTCCCGAATCGCTTTATGTAAATACAAGGACAAATTTTTACTTGATATATGAATATTTTCGTATAATGTAACATTGATAAAATGCCATACTGTGTTGTTATGGCCACAAGTGAGTTCGAGCGAGTTTTCTTTGAAACTCGATTCAACTAGAAACAAACATCTTTGAGCTCGAACCGAGAACTAGGCTCAAAAATTTCGTCCAATTCGCCTCGAATTGGGGTCGAGTTTCGAGTCGAGTCGAGCCAAATTCTGTGTGTACTTTCGAGTACTAAATTTCACAATAGTAAATCCCCACGTTAATCTGGTTTGCATATCCAGGCTCCTAGGTATGAAAACATTTACGATCATTCCAACCCCAATCATTTCACAGATTCAACCTGTTGCATATAAGATATTAGGACGTAAATTTGAATGCAGTTTATACGAAAAAGGCCTTTATGCATTGTAAGACCTGTAACGCCCAAATATTCACCACAAAAAAGTGTGGAGCAGGAAACTACTTTACACAAAAGTCTAAAGAAGCTCAGTGAAGATGTACGAACTGGTGGAGCGGTTTGAGTCAATAGTTTATCAATCATATGATTATGTGTTCAAACCCTGTAGAAAGTATTGGTTTCGTTTTTTTTCCTTAAAAGTGTGTTCCTATTTTCATCAGAGGACTGAAAGCATTTCTTTGAATAAATCTTCGACAACTACTTTTCTCTCAAATTCGATTAGAAGGGAATATTATATGAATTGTAAATTTAAAATCCAAAACTGAAAACAAAATATTAAGTATGTTCAATATTGCATTATTATCTTTTGATTTGTAATGAAAAAATAATTGATGATTGAGCATTGATGATTTCAGAAGATTCTCCCATGTAATGGTCAATATATGAATGAGAGGAAATTGATAGAACATTATTAGTCCACTTTGAGCATGATCGAAGATATGGCCACGAATTTATGTCGACAGGATCTCAAATTCTCCCACAGATCATGCCCTGAAATCATAACTGTTTCAAAGGTTTCCTTAACAAATACCTAGGTAGAATATTACATTTATTTCTCGTTCTACGTTTTGAAATGACAAAATCATAATTTTAAAGATAATTATAATACGATAAGCATAAAGGTTTATAGAACTAATGAAGTAAATAGTATTGTGTAAGCTATCGGTTTCTAATCGGATTAAAACTAGAATATTGGTTTGCATCACACTTTGAAGTAAATCCTCTCTATATATAATTCTAACTGGAAAGCATGTTTAACTCCAATTACTTAATCAATTTATTTAATAATATATTTTTATTATTATAGTTTTACTATTCAATGTCGTATACACTTCATTTCCCAAAGCAAAACCTCGCAAATGTATAGTTGGCTAGTGAATATTATCAAATAAATTATCATTTAGTTTACGTAAATACTCCATCGCCTAATTTCAAACTTCGTACTTTAACTAATAATAATAATAATAATAATAATAATAATAATAATAATAATAATAATAAAATCATAGCCATATCTTATAAGAATTTCAAGCTTACTCAATAAAAGCATTCAACGTGGTCTCTATTCGAAGTTCTATTTATTCGAATCCGATAGAAATACAAAGAGAAACTTCGAGAACAGGTAAAAGAAAAATGTTACTTTGGTGTGACTGGAACTAACCTTTAAGAGTTCCTTTCAAGTTACAAATGCCTTAGACACTTTGTTTCTTGTCTTTAAGTTAACTGATTCACTGAACGTATCTGAGTAAGTTGTCTTTATTTTCTACTCGGTTATACACGTTTTACAATAATATATTTTAAGCTTGAACGACAGGAACACGAATGCAAAAACATTTAGGTCAATTAAAATTCCCCCACCGGGAATCGAACCAGGGACCCCGTACACCAAAGGCGCACGTGCTATCCATTAGACAAGCGGTAAGAACGACCGAAATCTCTTTTGAAATGTCTGAAATGTATGCCTATTTCTCCCTAATGTAATATGTCTATTGATGAAATGATGAGGTGTATACGGTTTGGGGGTGAAATAGTTGTTGTTGCGGAATCTAAAAAGAAAATTAATAAGATGTAGAAAACTTGAGAAAGGCTTCTGAAGAATGTGGGATAAAAATAAATGTTAGAAAGACAATAGCCATGGTCATTGTAACGAAGCGATCGGTGTCAAATATAGAAGTAGGAGCGGCAGAAAAAAAATGACTAGTTTTCAATATCTGAGTAGTATTATTATTAATGATATGATATGCGAACGTGAAATAAAAACAAGGATAGAAATGGCGAAAGAAGCCATTAGGCTGAAGAATTTACTATTTTGTGTGACCGTGAATAAAGTGGAAAAAAGACTCATGAAATCCTTCGTGTACTGTATTTTACTGTATTTATAGGCAGAATCATGAATATAAAATTATGACAAACAATTGAAGGCTTTCGAAATATGTGCGTGGTGAAGAATGGAGATAAATAGCTGGGTCAAGAGGAAAACAAACGAGAAGGAGTTAGAAGTGGAAGGAGAAAAATATTATTAAGAAGGGGTAGAAACATTGGTTGAGATATTGGTTAAGAAAGAACTGTATCATGAGGGCTGTGGTAGAGGGTACGGTGGCAGAAAAGAGAGAGACCGGATTAGTTATACTATATGAATCACTGATTGGAAAAAGGGAATAAGTGCATCAGACCTAAGTTTTCAAAAACGCTAAAAAACCTTCCCGAGGCGTTGTTTTTACTTGTTGCAAAAAGTGTATAATTGATTACTTGTAGCAAAAGAACTAACAGTCACTAAGACAAGAAGGAGAATCTTGTATTGCAGCACTGCAATGGGTTAAATAAGCTTAAAAATGGAAAAAATATTCCCTTTTGCCAATCAATTAGAGTTGGACGCAATTGTAATTGTGTGTATGGCATGTAATGTGCAGTTTATAATAGAAAGCTATGAAAGTATACATGCTGAATACAATGTCGTATGTTAATCTTGGATATATGTATCCGAACTTCACTATGTTAGGCTTCTAACACTGTTATTGTCACCGTTCGTTTTTTTTGTAAAGCACATGTTATTCGTACAGCAAGAAAAGTAATACAATAGACAGCTGAAAAAATACGTAGCAAAATACGTTGTCAAAATAGAATGACTTTACATAGGGTCCTATCCGTCTGCATCTTCGTCTTCTGCAGTTTCTTGGTCAGTCGTTTTCCATGAACAAATCATCCTATAAAACTTTTTGTATTGGTCAGGTATGCATTTGATGATTTGTGAAGAATCGTTTATCTTTTTCTGATTGATCGGGACTTGCCAATCGTATGCCTTTGACGTTGGCAGTGGAACGTTTGTGACATTACTTTTGAGTAATCGAAAAATATCATTTCTTACTTCATTAATAAACTTATGAGCTTGCACATAACCTAGAGATTCTGCTTTATAAACAGTGTCTCTATTTACTTACTTGGAATTTCACTGTTTTGTCCACAATGCTACCTGAAGATTTCTTGTAAAACGGTTACCACCAATGTTTAAAATCTAAGATTTCTTCATTGACAACTTCGTAAACCTGAAATGGAGTATCAGTATTTCTTGCATTCGTAATCATGTGGTTATACTGTGCTGGTAAATAAATGCGATTGTGTCGTTTGAGTTCTCGTTTGATTATAACAAAATTTCGGTCACATGTTAAAAACTGTGACCTCTGACAGGCAAATATTGCTGTACAGTGGTAAAGCGTTATGACACGATCAGACTGAAAAGCATTAATGTCATTGTATGATTCCAGTTTTGGTATTGTATGATCACCACTTGTATCACTGAAAACACGTAAATCTGTAACTGATTGGGCCAAATATTTCTCTATATATTGTGCAATGCAAAGACAATGCGAAGTATCGTAACGTCAGCAGAGGGCTCTAATGGTTGTCTACATACACACAGTCTCACAGTTGTGGTGGTATCCTATAGTGATTGGAAGAATGAAATAAGAAACGTAGTTATTCCCTTTTTCTAATCAGCGAGATATTTTGTCTTCTACATTGGTCATATAGAGTTGCCCAAACATACCTATTTTCTACTCAACGATGTAACTATCTCAAAGGAACACATCTGCTATCTCAGGTTAAAATCGCAAAAAATTGTACTTATTCCCTTTTTCCAATCAGTGGTTCATATGGAAACACAATTAGGCTATTGGCGATATCAAAACTGAAAAATTGTATGTGAAGATGGAAAGGTAAATAGAGGTTACTTTTTGCGTTACTTTTTTGGCGTTACATTTCGGGTGAATAACAACAATATATATTTGGAAACAAATGTTTCTTTCCTTTAAGTGAATTTCTCAGAATGAAACAATCGAGCATAGACTACGTAAGTCAGTGATCGACAGTCACAAACACACAGAGAAACAGATAAGTTCGTAGTACCACTTGCTATTTTTGGAAGAGCAGAAAGATGAGGTGGAAAGTGTTCCTTTGTTTAAAATTATAACCGAAGGGCATTATTATGTGCAAGACTATTTCCCTCTCTTTCTCTCTCTCTTTTATGTTTCACAAATATTACATATTTCGGGCATTTTTGAATATTAGCTATATTTTATGTCTGATTATTTGGTAGTAGTTTTTAGCAGACGGTTCTTCCAAATAAATCTTAAATAACACTGTAGTAGCCAATGTTTTGTTTACTGTTTTTCTGGAGGGGAAAGAACTTAGACTCTTGGCTAGCTTTTGGCAACTTAAAAATTGCGGCTCCTCTCCTGGGCCAAGGGTGGCCATTCCTCCAGGTGCTTGAAAAAAACAGGTATGTCTTCAGGTTTCGGGTTGGAAGCGGTATTAACTGTAGTAAATGAAGTTTCGTCATTGTAATTTCATTATACGACATTTTCTCCCTATAGATATGTGCCTATCTTTACACGTATTTCTTTCCATTATATCAGTACACCCTTTTTTATTAATCTCGGACTTGAGGGAAAAAAGTGGAGTTTTTAAGCATATATATAATTAACAGTAGCTTCTTTTTTCTAATAAGATACAGTGTAAATCTCAAATAAATATGAATAACTTACCCGACATTCACATTTCTGTTGCTATTTTCTTCCATTCTCTATTTAAGACGTGTCTTTTATGATGTTTTTGTATTTCTTATCCCATATTGCTGGAACATTCCTCACTAGTTCTATTAATATATTCATAATCACATTTAGCAGTGCAGCAAAACCTCTCGAGTATAGACATACAGAATCCTCTGCAGACGAAATTTTGAACAAATGAAGACCTTATTCCTTGCAGCGCTTCATGGAGAACCAAAGAGAACATGAGCCATTCGGTGCTTCTGCTGAACATCGATGTAAAAAAAAATTCGTTTTTTTATCATCGCGACTACTGATTCACCCTCGCAGTCGACCTCTAGGTCGCAATATAGCGTACCCGCATGTGCATTCCCATTTGAATTCGTGTGTTTGTGCCAGTATCGAGAGTGACACCTCGACCTCGATCGCGAGGTCTCTTCAGTATCAATCTACCATTGGGCCTTATTTTAACAACTTGTGCAAATGTACGGAGGTTCCAGAAGTCCTGGCTACACCACTGATTGGTAGCATGCATTTTTCCTAAACAACATCAGTCACTGTTCACATCTACATTTAGCCATAATTTTATTCTTTCAAGCAAAAGAGAATACGTTCGTTCTCCTTCGCATTTGGCGTTCTAAAAACTAACATTATGTTATAATTAAACGTGCGATTTTGCCATTTTTAATTTAAATTTCTGTCCCTTCCTCCGCAAAACAAATCTTATGGTTGCAACTTGCGTGTATGGTCCCCCTGTTCCAAATAGAAAAATTGATTTTTTTCTATATTTTCTGGAAGACTATTGCCAAAATATATAACTTCATATCAAGTATTTCTGTTTACTTGTTACTAGAATTAATAGAATTGGAAGCAAATGTTTTGTCTGAGTATAATTTGCAGAACAGCCTTGGATAAATGTTTTGTGCTGCTATATATAATGTATGAAAATTGTTAGGAAAGTTTATGGATGGGTGGAAAATATTCTTCCCAGGCTGGGACAACAGTAATTAAGTTAGTGCCAGGGAAAGAAAAACTAGAGACGGGGAATTTCCTTAGCTTTCCCCCTTACAAAAACGTTTTGTAAGTAACAAACATTCTGTGTTCTACATATGACTGCCTAGCGTTTAGTGTCTCCGTGGATTAGTGAGTAGAGTCGTTGCTTAGTAATCATAAGTTTCATGGTTCGAGTCCAGCTCAGAGCAGTCCAATTTTTTCATTATTTTTCCCCATATCTGAAGATGTTTCTTCCCCTCCGTAATTATCTGACTGGACTGTTCTCAACTGAGTTCTTCACTTGAATTCAACAATTGGTGGTGGGATGATCTCAGGTTTGGGTGAGGCTTTACATGGCTACTTACCAAATCAAAATTTTCGACAAAATATGGATGCTATCTGATCATTTTGTCTCAAATTCTAAATTTGTGCGTGTGACTGTATCTCTCTTTCATCATATTTGAATCTCTCGTTCTCCAAGGTCATCAGCTATGGGATGAGATGGCTTCGGAGCAAAACTTAAAATCATAAAAGTGCCGTAACAATGGGCTGACTCACGCTAAGCATTTGATTAAATGTTTGTGTTTTCACACTGAAGGAGGGGGGTATCCGCTCTTCCTACCCCCTGAAGTGATAGAATATTTATTCAGACTCTGCAAAGTCATGCCAGATCAAACGACAGAAAGAGTGTTCATTCCAACAGCAACCGGATTGGACTTTAATTTTTGTTTCAATTTATCTCCACAAATAGGACAAATATCAAGTAATATGTTTTCCATAAGAAGTATAGGTCTAAAATTCATTTCATTTGTAGAATTGATGATAGAGAAGATCGTGGGAATTTCGCCCAAGTGTACGGGAATTTTCAGCGCCTGGCGATTATGCCACCCGCCTCCTTTTAAAGTTAATTCGGTTTCAATACTTCCCGGCAAATGCTTCGAACTCAACTGGTGGAGCACTTTAGCCGTAAACCTCCATATGGCTGTACCATCCAGAAATGTCCCTTACTGTACATAATATTTCATTATGACTGGTATGTAATTCATATTTAACCATATACTGAAAGCTGTATTGATATAGAGAACTTGGTCTTTAGGAATTGTTTTTTTAAAATAAATTTTCAACTTGAGAGAAGCAAAAGTAGTTTTTTTAACTACAGACATTCTGAAGGAAAGGGGAACGAACAGATGATCTACAGCAACAGAGTTGCCAACTAAACATTAGAGGAGAATGTATGTTTGCAGTAAATTTATATTTTTAAAATATGGAATGGAAGAAGGGATACAGCAAGTCATGAAGAAATAACAGAGGTGTCAACTATGTTTTCCGTGTCGTACTTGTATATAGCAAGTCCAGAAATTTAATTGTTTTCAAAGTTCTCTGTTTTCTAGTAACTGTTTCCTAAAGTTTCAGCTACAATACAAGTGAACTGAATTTGTGCAAGATGGGAACTCTACGCGTCTGATTTGATAGTGAATCTAGGTTCTCCACCGATTTTTCCTGATTCATTTAAAACTTCTCTATACCGCTATTCCTTCTACAGAAGGTATTGCCATAAACTAAAAGAAAAAACAATCATCTCCTGACTTTATAATAGTTTCGTAAAAATTAAAAAAATAAGATTATTTTCTTTATTGAGTTTACCATATTTAGCTTCTATCGCAATCAAACCAACAAAGCTTGTTTCAAATCAATCCGTTTCTCTTGTCCTGTGCTGAGGGACAGGGAACATGAATGCCATTACAGGCGATATGAATACTGCTTGTGATCACTCCCAGCAGTAAATCAATGACAGAAAAATTTGTATTTTATATAATTTTCGAGATGACATGCGTTATTATGTATGTATTTTGTAGATAAGATATAGTATTGTATGTATTTACTAAGTATATTTGTAGAATATATATGGAAAATATGGCAATACACTCACTAGCGGAATGAGTACATGTGTCGTGTTGTAGGTTTCTGACACCAGATGTCAGGCTGTCTAGGAGGGAAAAATAAAGAGGCCCATTTTGCTAGTGATGATCTTTTGACGAAGTGCAACTGATTTATATTATGATCTAATATATTAAACTGCAATAAAATACAGTATGTGTGATACCAGGTTAAAATGTGAAGTTTGATCTATACTGATGCACAACTTTGTTGCAAAAGGTATGCAAATTAACATTCTAATTTGAGGTAGAACATGCAAAAATTTCGTTCCCACTCATTGAGTCATCATTTCCACATTTCTATTGCCTCCTCACCTCTACAAAGGGGAGGATACTACCTAGAGAGCGAGTTTCAAGGGTTGTGTGAGTATCACAAGATACAAATTTTTTGGTATCGGGGGTTGCAAGGCAGTTCGTGGAATATTGTGGTATTGAACGTGTCATTGTTACAACACAGTTCATCTGAGCATCGAGTATTGTATATTTGCGCTGAATGTGGCATCACATGTATACCTTTGAGTGAAAGGCACTTCTTAAATTGCAGTATTGTACACATTTTGATACAATAAGAAACAGTTCGTTTAAGTATGTAAGTTACACATACCGTTGAGGAACGAACAATGTAGTTCGGTTATGATAATTAGTGATTTATAACTGTCCTTCGATTGGAAATTGAAAACTTGATCTAAACAGTGCATCATTATTAGCAGTAAATGTATGGACACGTCGGCAGAAAGTATGGGTTACTACAATAAGAAGTGATCGGATTAACAACTTTCAACGGTTACTTTTTAGTGCTACTCTTCCTTTTGTTGTGAGGAGAGTACAGTTAGATAGCTCGATCAATTGGCAAACCTGTCGATCCCGTGATGTCAGGATCCTTTATCAGATGGCTACATTAACATACTTAGTGACCTGTTATAAAAAGCATTATACATTTCGTTCTTTAGAAGAAGGTCGTGTATTCGTAAGGAAGAAGATGACTGTAGGAGCCAGTTAGTTACGTAGGCTCCATGCAGACAAGTATAATGATGAAGAGATCACCGAAACAAAATGAAGACGAACAACGGAGCTGCCTCCAGTTTCATTATTGCAAAGAAATGACACTATAGGGTATTAAAAAAGAGTTCTGTGTGATTTATGGGACGAAATGACTCCTCTGCGGGGCCAGAAAAGGCGACGTGGTTAATATCCGTGCACGGACTTTAAAATTTGAAGTAAATTGAGTTTCTTACCAACAAAACTTTTTTAATATGCTAAAGTGACGTGTTAGTTAATAGTAAAGTATATTTCTTAGTACTTATTCTTTGTTAAATAAATATTTACCATCGGAATTCAGCGAGTCCTTATGCTTATGACATGTCCTGCAGAGAGATCACAATGTATGTACTCTGTTATATATCTATTTCATGATCTTTGTATTTCAGCGGTCTGTCATACAGCGAATGATAGCTGACAATATCCAGTAAGACGTGTGTGACATTATTCGATGTGTTTCTTCATTTAATATTTTCTAAATTTAAAATTCCAGAGTTTTAATTCCACTTTTTAATTTGTGAGAACTATTCCTTAACTTCTGTTAAAAGATATTAAGCTTTTTAGATATTTAAAGAGGTTGAACTATCAAAGGAATCTTAAATTTTGCTAATATATACATTAGTAAGATTATTGTTGTAAATTCAGACAATTTGCATAACCCCTTTGTTTACACATAGTCATTTTGTATTTAGTTTGTATGAGTTATTAACACCGCGGATTTTAGAACATCTTATATAAGTAAAATATTTCCATAATGGTTAAATAATTCTCGTTTCATGGAACACCTAGTTGAAGGTTATGACTTTAATGTGTTTATGTCCAATGCAGGGAATGTCCAATCCAATTGGCCTTTCTTCGAAGGATGGTGGCCAGAAGCGTCCTCCTCTCTCCTATCCGTTTAAAAGCATCTTCCTTTGTAACTTTCTGTCCATTTTACATTCTCCATCTTCCTTCAAGACCACATTACGAAGCTTTGTAATTATTTCTTCTCTAACTTCTGTAATGTCTAAGTCTGAACCATTAATTCCATTCCTCTTATAATTCACTTGACCAGTGTCTCCCCTAGTTTAATATTGCGTCTTCTTGTTAAGAGTTTTTTCTTGTTGAATGCTTCTTTGGCTTTGACAATTCTCGACCCGATCTTTTTGATGCAGTACACATCTTAATACAGATGCTGTTAAACAATTACTGACGGTGCATAATATAAAAAATATTTTTATTATCACTTATCACTAATAATTATTGGTGTCTCATAGTGTCGTTACCAATGGTCACAAGCCTTTGGGTAGAACACCACATCATAATCATCATAAAGAGAGGATTGGACCATTTAAAATCATGTTGTACTTTTCGTAACTGTACTGCTACTCAACAAGAACTGGTATCTTTGCAAAGCCACGGCTTGGTTCTTTGTTTAAGACATACGTTTTTGCTAGAGGGTGGGGAGGGCAAACTATTTAGAGCAGAGGGGATCAAAATATATAAATAAGGTCCTTTAAATCATAATTAGTCATAGAAGCGATTATGAAAGAATATTTATTTGGCTAGAAATGGGAAATTTAGTGAACATAGGAACATTGTCGAACATAATCACTTTGGTGTATCTTTGCTCCTGTGTGAGACGACGGTATAACAATGTTCAAATTTTGAACGTGGAACACTCATCATTCAATATTATTGTGACACTGTACTCCTTCTCAACGTGAATCTTTTGAAAGACACAATCTACATGGACTTCTTCCTAATCGATGATAGTTCGATTTCACTCCCTACAGCCTAGGCGACGGAGCTCTTGAAACGAAAGGATAGTAGTTGAAATCATTTGGCCCGCCTATTCACCCTACTTGGATCCCTCGAGCACGTTTGTGTGCTATGTAAAGATGTATTGCAACACATCCAGATACATCAATGACTGTACAGCTTTTGTCTACAGCAGTGGCTCAGCAACGGAATTCAATACCACAACTCATCACTAACTTTATGAACAACGTGTAAGTACATTGCAAAATATGCAACTCTGCCCATAGTGATAACAAAGATTTCTTAGGAGCATCTCACTCTTTTAATGTCAGTTGGCCATCACCAGTAGGCATTCGATGTAAATTATTGCCTATGTATAAAAGCAAAGAAGTGTTCATTTTTTAATCACGTGTTGCTTTCCGCTTTTTCCTTGGCAGTGACACAGCAAGGGAAATTTACTTTTGTCATTTAAGCTTGAAAATAATTAAGTTCTAAATTCCAATATGAAGTAAGTGTCTATCACTTTTGTATACTATTTTGTAAATCTTTAAACTCTTGAATATGCTTGAATCTGTACGTAAATATACTAATCATACTTGTCTTTTCTAGCACCAAGCGTGAGGATATGATTTCATTAACGCCACGTACTTCAGGAATATTGGAAATCCATCACAAAATTCCAATAGCAAGTATTCTTTTATTTTATATGCAGTATGCTGTAACTTCTATAAATTGTTTTCACATAGTTGGAAAACATAAAAACGGAAAACTTTTTCTTAAAGGAAATATCTTTGATGTCCAATAACAATGATACATTCCACACTAATCTGTAATAAAAATAAATTTCTGGAAGAGCGAAAATACTGATATAATCTCTCATATCGTAAACAGATTTTTTTTCTTTCTATAATTTATAAAGAAAGTGTATCCTTATACTGATAACTATCTAAATTTTTTCAGATACACCTGTTACAGTATCATTCTTAAATTGCAATCAACTTTCAAACCCAGAGAGTGTTTATTAACTTTAGATAATAATTATGACAACTGTGTCGTATTGGCCAACGTAAAAGAACTCGCAACTGCACTGATAGACATTTCAATTTCTTTTAGTAGCACTGCAACAAACACTATCTTTTCTACTTTACATAGTGCAACTCTACTAGGAGCAATTTCAGACCTGGTGTAGTTACTATTTCCTCTGTAATAATAATAATAATAATAATAATAATAATAATAATAATAATAATAATAATAATAATAATAATTATTATTATTATTATTATTATTATTATTATTATTATTATTATTATTATTATTATTATTATTATTATTATTATTATTAATGTCATTCCGAACTTCCCATCAGTTCATGCACAAATTGTCTCAGATATTTCGATAGGGCAATTATTTGTTTTAGAGTCCTTCACTGGGTGCTCTTAATGACTGCAGAGTAAATCCGTATAACACTCCTACACTATCCATTTACTCTGGTAAATATGGACATACATGATTTTATAGATGCACCAATCATAGATGCATATCTAACTGAAAACGTTTTGCGATTACCACAGCAGGCTATTGTCTTACATCATCCTCCTTTCCATTTTACTTTCTGCAATGGTAAAGGCAATTGAGAAAGGTAAGAGCTGAACGCGAAAGAATTACGGAACATCTATTTTCTTCTGATTGGCATATATCATTTATTATGTGTATTTATTTAATAAGGGAGTGATCATGTTGGCTGTAGATTAATAAAGATATTACATATGGACAGAAAACCGTTGAAAGTAGTTTCACACTTGCAGACGTGATTTGGGAATTGCCGAGTTTAAGTGTGTGCCAACATCGTAATATGCAGATTGTCGATTTTTTGGAGAAGATTTGATTTAAAGAAAAGTAAACTGTATATGTATTCAGCGTAACTGTATTTTGAACTATGTGTGGCTCTTTCGGAATAGATTATATATATATATATATATATATATATATATATATATATATATATATATATATATATATATATATATAAGCATATTTTGCACTTGTTTGCACTGAAGTAATTACTACATTATCTCATAAGTGTGTTTACATATCAAGTATCCAGCAAAATCTGTTGAAATGTATCTGGAATGCAATTAATAATCTAGCATAGGTTACCCATGTATATGTTATATTTACTAAGTTGCACCATCACTATGCAGAAGCTAGTTGGAAGTCATTGCTTTCGTGGGGCATACATATTTACAAAATCTTTGAATTATTTACATTACACATTGAAGTTTATATTTTTATAAGTGTGTGAGGGAAGGACAAAGCATGAGTCCTAATACTTTAACGCGATGCTACTTCCGTATTACCCGTTAGCCAAGATTGATACTCAAATAAATAAAATTTTATTTTCTCTACATTTCCTAATAAATCTGCTACTTTCTCACGTGTTATGGTAATGTCATTGTACGACCTTGTATAAAGGTAGCAACTGGAGTAAAATTAGTAAACTAGCGGAAAGATCTTAATTAATTCTAAATTAATGAACACTAATAATTCTCCTTTTAATGTAGCGCTCTGTATTTGTTAAATCAAATGAAGAGATTCCACTATTTGTGTACAATGATTATCACCTAAGCTGCTTAAATGAAGGCGAATTTGAATTTAATTATGCTTTAGATGAAAGCCATGAAAATATCCGCACAGTGCCTGTCGACAAAAGGAATTGTTATTTTCTACACGAAAAGGAAGAGCTGACGTGGTATAGATATTACAGTTATAGCGCCTGTATAACCACTTGTCTACTTGAACATCTGACGGTTAGTTGGAAAAGTGAATTAAGAGGTAAGTATAAATATATTAATTTCCTCTTTGTTTCGTTTCTGAAATAATTACAATTGTAGTTCTAGGGTTATATAAACAGCTTTCATGTAAATAACTTTTATGATTATAGTTTGTCTCAAATCGTAAGACAGAAACAAATGCACCAATTGCTTAGTAATGGGTAAGTAGTTACCAATGATTGCTCATCAACAGAGAATTATAATATAAACCTTCCTGTTTGCCTAGAGGATATCAAGGGCTATACATACAAGTTGTAGCATATTGATGTTAACACTTTATACAGAGTAAATTACCACCATTGGACTTAACGAAAACAATTAACGTATACCCTAAGGAGAAATGCAATGGGATAGCACCAGATCAAATTTTGTCAGTTCTGAACTATTAATTTAACAGAAACGTGCCTATATATAATCTACCGAACATAATTCGTTACAGAAAACAATGCTCAAGCCTACTATATTCTTTACATCATGTTTTCCTTACTCAGCAAAAATAAACAGGATGTATGATTTACTCACCGCTACATATTCATGTTAAACGCATCCTAAAATATCAGAAATGGTTTGCAAATTATCAGAACATAATAACCTCATTTGGTGGTAGTTAACGTAATGACGGATGTAAAAAATGTAAACAACCGATGTAAACTATAAGTATACTTGCTACCTTTTATTTATTTTGTTCACTAAATGTATGTGACTATATTATGTGGTTATTTGTTGGAATCTAAGTAATCTATGTGTGCAAAATCAATGTGATGCGTGTGTGTGTGTGTATGTATGATTGGGAGTGTTTTATATATTTTATACATATTTCATTATTATTATTGTATTACTAATCGTAATATTATTGTATTACATGGTCAAGTGAGAGACAAGACATGTTTAGCCTTAACTTCGCCATGTAAACTAAGACTAAATAAGTAAATTAATTAATAAATATACATTACCAGCAATGATTTTGTAGAACATCAGACAACCACTCTCAAAAATAAGAGTCAGTAATTTTGTTCAAACGATTCAACGATTTATATTCTAAATCATAAATACTGGTATATAGCCACTTATCCAGAACACTATTTACAACTGTTTCCTGAAACGGAAATTGTCTGTACAGTAACCTTACAGATTGTGAAAATTTCAAGCGACACTTCTGGCTGTTCATCGCTTCACTCATTCACTCAGTCAACGTATGTTTTTTTGCCTTCCTGTGAATATTGACTTAGACGGAAGATCACGTCTATATTGATAGCTAATGATATTTTACGCTTATCAGGAACTTAATCTTCTTATACAAAAAGATAAACTGAGATTTCTGTTGTGAAGAATTAAATTTCCTTTATTGAAAATACGATATGCCGAAGAAAATGTAAAACAGTAGAATCGAATGGCAATAAGACGCAAGGATTCAACTAGGTTTCCTTAACGAATTCAAAGAACGTAGATAATTGAAAATGACTGTGAATATCTTTTATAGTCATAAAGAGGTCAGTAGTTGGGATAAACTTGAAGAAATAGGCTACTCCTAATATAATATTTCAAAAATATTTTCAGAATAGAAAACTCAATTCGCAGTAAAATGCAAAAGTATTATATTTATAGTGCTCACACTAACCACAAAACACTTAAGCTCAGTCAATTAATAACTTTTACTGCCCCGACGAGTGCCAATGTTTAACAATATTCAGTTAGAAAATTCCGGCTGTGTAGTTCAATAACCTCAATGGAATGACTTATGAAGAGGATGACAAATTTAGTGCTTAAACTACCAGATAAACTAAGCTCTAATGACTAAACTGAGAAATGAAAATGTTTTCGATAAGAGAACAACATAATAAGGTGGAAGGTAGAACATGGAATCAACGGGAACAACTTTTAGGAAGGATTTCAGTTAGGAAGGTTTGCCTTTCCATATGAATTAACTCCTTGTTATACCCTTGGTGTCTGTTAGTTATGGTCCTTGGTCGAAGATTCGCAGTCTTGAATGGCTCTCTCCGGACAAACAGGTTTTATAAATGACTAGCGTACAAAATTTTCATTGAGTTTGTAACTATGACCGAAGAAAAATCCTTTCCTATCTCTTTCGGAGCAAAATTAGGCAACAGGGGGCACACCTGTTCATTTGGCTCATGATTCAGGTATTCCACATTACTGTATTTACATCTACCACAATGATCGTTATGATAAGTTTTCTTATCTCAGACCTCAGGATTTGGTCTCGAGTTCTAGCTTCCCAAACTATGTCTCTTGATTACCACTCTCTCTGGCACATCCAACGAAGATGGCGGTTAAAACTTAATACAGAAACCTAACAAGATGCTAAGTTTTTAGTAGATCTCTTGTGCTGGAGGCCAAGAGAAACGCTTGCAGCTCTGGAGAATTGGGTACAAACGAAATCGTCTATTGTTTACTGCAGATAGATACATAACCTTTTATGAGAGTTTTTATATTAATGTAACTCTAGCAGTAAGATAGGAATATGTCTGTTTCTATAGAAGTAATAAAATTCTATTGTGTTTTATTGTTAAAACAATGCTACAAGGTCATAATTGGGTTTATTACAACATATAGTGGCTATATTAGAAGTGGCATACAAAAGAGAGTAATAAAAATAGTGAACAAACATACTTATAAAGAAAGTTTGATCATGTATTTGTTTTGTTTGTGTTCCAATTGTTATAATAATATTATTCTTTGATCCGTAGTGCTATTATTCTCTATATAATTGTTATAATACTGTGTAAGGGAACAATGTTATACAAAATATATTTGTGAATAAATCCAACTGGATAATGTATTTGGGTTGCCTGTACTCCACTTGCTGCAATAATAATAACCATTTTTGATAATCACTAAGCGACCGAAATTATAGAACCATTTTGGGAAATTTGGCGTCGTTATATTGTTATTATGTAGAGCACAGCTGCATCAATATACCGATTTATGTGAAAATAACTTAGAATTACAGATATCGTTTATGACGATGTTTTGATATTTAGGCTTCAATACTGCTTCCCTCAGGTGACTGAATTCTAGCAGTGTTAAAAAGAAAAAAGGACACAAAAAGAGATCAGTTTTACAATCAATTTAAGTTCCCGAAAGAAATTGTTATTATTGAATGAAAAAATAGAGAGCGAGAAACAGTTGTTGTTGTTACTATTGAGAACGATACTAGCTGACAAGGTTCTTTTTCCCAACCGCGTAACTTACTTTATTTATGTAAAGAAAACCAGATGCGATAACTTGTTTTGGTATAGAATCATTGTGAACCCTATTTTTATATAGTTGATGTGGAATGGTTGCGCGCGCGAGAGAAGAAATGCTGTTTCTCGTTTTGCTGCTTTTTCCTTTCTTTTTTACGAAACAACGAAGAAGCTTCCACTCACTGTTGACGCAGTTAAGAAACCCCGAAATATTTGCTGGATTGAATCTAATGCTCACTGAATGCATTCCTACAAGTATACCCTAATCTAGCATGCACCATATTCCCGCACGTTATTACTCTACTCCCTCTCCTCAACATTCATGTCATATGCACAAAACTTCCCTCTCTCTCCTTAACATTCATATAATATGCACACAACTCCCCTCTCTCTCACACACACACTCTGAAAATATTGCCCAAATGAACGCTGTTATTTACCTCGTGTTCCCCCCTCTCTCTGAGAACATTGCACAACTCAAAGCTGAAAACACGACACCTTCCCCGCTCTATACCCCTGCCTCTCTGAAGACGCATGGATGAAAATATTAAAAATAAATAAGTGTACAAATTTAATAATGTTGGGGGAAATGTATATATTTGGGGGATTGAAATAACAATGTACTAGTTTTGTTTCAATACTGTCCCTGCATGTTTGATTCTTATGATTTAATGTTGTGTGTTTATTAAGTTTGTTACTTAATTAGTTAGAAGAAGAAGAAATTGAATGCAATTACGTAAGTAATTTGAATAAATCTATGAAGTTTTAGGTGATGTACTTCTCAGTCACGATATTTATTTTAGTTCATTTATTGCCAAACTTTGCTTTCAAAGTATAGCTAGTTAATTTGATTGAAAGAGAAATGGCTTATATCGGCTAGTGGACAAAACAAGTTTTACAATGATAAAGCGACATTATTTAGTTTGGGAGTTCTATTATTTTTCTTCTTCTTCTTCTTTTTCTTCTTCTTCTTCTTCTTCTTCTTCTTCTTCTTATTATTATTATTATTATTATTATTATTATTATTATTATTATCGGCAATAGGCAATATCGACACTATAGCTATAGTTTTAAGAAGTTGACGAGAAAAATAAATGAAGAAATTTAGCAACAATAATTCTTATATAATACGGGCTGGGATCGAACCCAGAAGCGCTTGCACCGACCCCTTTGTGCCACAAAACATATTTTGTCATAAAATGTTGAAATAATTCATGCGAGCCGGAAATAAACCATGGACCCTAAACTACTGTGGGCCCGGAGAGCATTTCTCCCTGAGAAAAATCGACGAAATGAACAATGTTAACATATTAAAAAAAAAACTAAGCTTGGAAAAATCCACGGACACCATTTTGTCCACTACTAACCAGAGCTGTCACCATCCAGGGGGCATGGAATATTACTGTAATACTTTGAACCTAACTCTTGTAAACGATAATTACTTCTTAAAATTGAATGAATTATATAACTACGATAAAATTATTATTATTATTATTATTATTATTATTATTATTATTATTATTATTATTATTATTATTATTATTATTATTGGATCTAGGCAAACACTTTGAAAAAGCACAAGGTTTCAATGCAAAGGATAAATATGTGTAGCTAACACTCAGAATAAACAGGTAAACAGTAGTAATTTTCTACTTCCTTTTAAATGTTACTGCATTCCTATTTTTAGTATATAAATCATACACAGAGACGCATACCAAATCACGACGCATACAAAATCACACGGATTTATTTTATTAACACTACAGTGCTCGCGCGGATTACTATTGTAGTCCACTGGGTTTCAGTTTTCTGGTATCTGAGAGTTGACAACACTTGTGACTTTGAGCGGTCGTCTACCTTCTTCCCTCATTCCTAGAACACCATTAGTCGAATGATAGCACCCAAAGTCAACACACTGATGTTATACGGATTGTTATTTTCGCATGGACTACTATTGTAATCCATGCGAGTACTGACGTGATAGTTTGTTTTCTGGCTAACGTTATAACTGTTCTCGTTTTGAATGTATTATTTCACATTATTCGCTCAAATAAATGTGATATATGTTAGTTTAAAATGTCAGAAAAAAACAGATAGGACAGTGGCTAACAGAAACTGAAAGTGACGACGAAAGTGTTTTGAGTATAGAAGACTAAGATGAAATAGAGGAAAATGTTGTCGAGTAGTGACTCTGAAGAAAGTGGTAGTGACGATTTGGAAGAAATAGAGAATGAATTAAGGAACGGTGTTTTCCAGGAAGACAGGTTTCACGGAGAACTTTACATCGGAAAGGACAGAATTACCAGATGGTATATTGATCTAGTGCACCCAAGAAATATGCGAACACAGCGTCATAACATCATACCTGCACTGCATAGTTATTAAGATAGAACAACACTACATTTGGAGTTGCCATATTGGACAAATTGTGTCGGCAGTGTTATACAGAAAGGAATTCTCAGAGATGGCCACTCACTCCCTACTTCCACGTGTTAAACGTTGCTGGAGTAAACACTCTCATTGTTTTCAAACCAAATAACAATGATGCTATGATCAACCGTAGAGACTTCCTGCAATCTGTAGCTATGGAACTTTACGAACCTCTTTGTGGAAGATGAAGAAACAAGAGTACCCCCCCCCAAAAAAAAGATGTTTCAGGTGCAGTAAGTGGATCTGCTCTGACTACAAGCACTTTCTTTGCACTGACTCTTATCACTGAAACACCCAAAATTTTGCCTATATTTGACCTTGTTTTCAAGTGTAAAATTTAAATTTGCAAACAATTTAACAACGTCTTTTTATTTTTCATAACAGATTTTAACCCTTTAAATGCAAATTTCCTCTTTTACTTCAATTTTGAATCAAATAGTAAGAAAATAAGCGAACATTTACAAAAATATAGTAAATTACATACACATTCTAAAGTTTTGCCTTCTAATTTTTTTTGTGCATTAAAAAACAAAATGTTGGCACTGAATTGTGTTCTTTATTGCTTGTGAAAACCCACAAAAATAACTCAAAAATACCGATTGGATAACCACTAAGATATATGTATTTATCAAATGGACTACAATAGTAATCAGCGCGAGCACTCATGTTTCAACAATTTCATGCGAGTACTGTAGTGTTAATAATTAAATGCATTATTATTTTGTACATATTATTTCACGATACTACATGAAAAGAGTTAAGTTAGCTTTCTTTCACTCACTGACTAGCGATCTCAAACAAGGCGTCCGAAAGAACCATAAAGCTCTATTATAGTCCAAAGCTGATTGGTCGGTTAGCTTCCACGCTAAGCTCGCTGAATAATGCATGGCGTCAACGAGCACGTGGACATATTATATACTTGCCTGCCTCCTTTCACTTTTCGCGCTCGCGAAGAGAGATAGTATGGGAATGAATAAGTGAAAAGTTGCAACCCGTCCTCTTTTCTTTGCTACAAGGGGCAATCATTGTTTTAATGATTCTTGAAACTAATTGGATTTGCCATCTGTCAATTCCTTGGAGTCATTAGAAATGAAAGATAGCGGACAAGAAGGCCACCCAAAAGGAAGTAAGTTCACATCTCATAGCATTTTCTTTGCTACAAGTGGCAATCATTGTTCTTATGAATCTTAAAACTGGTTTTAACATACAGCGTAAAATGGCATTTGTCACCTGTCAATTCCTTGGAGTCACCAGAAACCAAAGATGGCAGGAAAGATGGTCGCACAAGTGGCATATGTAAATTCAAATTGCCATATGGCATCAAACGTGGTGTCGCTTTTCATGCTTTTACAGCTGTAGAATTTAAAAATTATATTGAAAATGTTATGAGACATACATAATTTAAAATATTTATATGTTTGATAAGGGCATCAAGGAAATTAACGTATATACAAAAGAAAAATGCGATCACATTTGAGTAAAGTAAACTGAATTTAAGTATTTAAAAACATCCAATATCAGCAATAGCATGTATTCCAAATACATTGTAACAAATGTTCCTTAATACAAGAAATACTCTAACTATGTTTTTTATTCTTAACAATGTTTCAAGTTTCAAATTTCCAATATATACAAGGTGGTCCATTTATAAGGATAGTACCAAATATCTCAGGAATCGTAAAAGGCAGAGAAGCGGAATTTTGCACCAAACAAAAAAAAAAAAAAAAAAAAAAAACGAATGGGGACAATGTCCTAAGTATTTTGTGACATCACCGGATGAACAGTGTTCTCAACCCCATATAATGTTATATTTTTCAAATAGCACTTCGTCTAATTATTACATATTCAAATCGGCATGTCAATTGAAAACTTAAAATATCACATTTATTAATCGTGTTGCAAACTAAAGATGATATAGTATCATAAATATCCAAAATTTGGAAATCTCTATCACACATGCAGCAGAACGGTGATTGTCAGAATAATGTACATCGAAAGCGCCTTATTGTTTCATAAAGTGGGCATGGTTAGTGATGGGCAGTGGGAATATTCCCGGTAGGAAGAAATTTAAAAATGGGAATATTCCCGGTTTTTTCCCTGGCCTATAAATTCTCGGGAAGGAATTTATTTCCATTTATTTACTTTATCTTCCATATTATAAGAACCATATGACTAATTACTTTATTTTAATATATTATGGATTTACTTCTAGGTTTTAAAGAATTTGAAGGTTAAAAAATTTAAAATTATTTGACGGTACATTATATAACTAATAATATAATTTTTTAAGTTCCATTTCCATTTGCACTGAAAATAAGGTAAATGTTTAGTATTCGGGAGCCAAAACTAGCAAAAAGTAGGATGATTTACGGAAGAAATGAGTTGATAGTGATGCTGAAGTAGTCAAAAAAATATCGAACACCTTGTTTTTTTGTTTCTTTTTTTAGGGCAGTAGGGGATTTATACAAAACGGAAAGGTAAGTGGAAGTGATTTATGTGAGAACAGAAAGTGAATTGTTGGTAACGAAGATAGAAAACAACGTTCCATGCGTGGCTCTAACCCGCCTTCATTCGCTAACGCTCGCTCTGCAATGCTGTCTGAATTTAAAGTTGGTAACGTAATTTAACGTATGAAACCATAAAATAACCGCATCGGAATAGAATATCGCAAGAAAAGTAGGTACAGAAGCTGGCCTCCAATGCTAGACGTCGGTCTGTCTCCTCTCTCTGACTCAAATTTCTGAAGAGGTACTCGGACTTATTTTACATATGAATTAACATATGGAAATTCGAGAAATAGGTAGAATGAAAGGTCGTGTATGGCAATGTTACGTGCTAAAATATAAAGACAAGTAAGTATCTTGCAAATTTTGTCAACATAAATATATATGCGCAAATGTTGATAAATTTGTGAGACATGTATCTTTTAGCATTAACCCAATCTAATTGGTTAATAACATTTATAAATTTAATGTGTTTATAATATCAGTAACAGAGTCAAGTTGAGCAAATCCACTTACATATAATTTTAAACTGTTACAATATATTTTTTTCACACATATTTAATTGATAAAATATGTTGTATATAAATATGCATTTATGCGTACTCTCTAAATATAAAAAAGTGTGAATAAAGTAACATAGTACCGTTCAGAATATATAGCTTTTAAAGAATCCTCTGTGGACAACAGTAAAAAAATGAAATCTTTAAGTTTAACGTCCCACGATTATGCCGGTTAGGCTAAAGAAGACGGTGATAATGAGAGATGAGTGAAATGGTGGAATGAAGAAAGTGGAAGGAAACGGGAGAACCCCGAGAAAACCCACGAGCACATTGGACAACAGTAATAATATGCCGTGATATAGAAATTAATTTAACTTTGAAATCGTATTAGAGTAATAGAATGCATTTTTTTTCTGATTTACATAAATTCCCGGATAAATTCCCATTTTGGGAATCTTCCCGGGAATATTCCCAGGGAACATTCCCAAAAAATAACTTCCCGGGAATTTACCCATCACTAGGCATGGTACGACTTATTTCAAATGAATAGGAACGAAGTTACAAGGGGTTGAAAATTTATTATTTTTTCCTGAGGTTTTCTTTCGTAAACATGTTTAGATAAGTGTTATATCTACGAGGGCAAGTCAAGAAAGACTTGGACTGATTTTTTTCCCGGCAGTTCTGTTAACGCTGGAGCTTCATAGTTTGGCATACAAGTAGGGTGGGTCTTGCTGTGCATATATATAATGTTGTTAACGAATCATTGCATGTTTGGTAACCACGACTTTTTATTGCAGGTGATGTTCTGCGCCGCCTCTAGAAGTCGCCTGTAGAAGAAATGGAGTCATTACGAGATGAACAATTTGCAGCTATACGGTTCTGCTATCGCCTGGGCAAAAGTGTAACAGAAACTCTAGGAATGTTGAGAGCAGCCTACAAAGATGACGCTCTGCCACGAAGTACCGTGTTCTGGTGGTTCAAAGAGTTTAAAGAGGACCGAATGACAATCACGAAAGCTGGTGGACCAGGTGTATCAGCGTCAGCTGTTACTGAGGTGAACATTAACACGGCAGCAGTCATTGTTAGAGAAGATCGCCGCATCAGTATCGACGATCTGGCAGCCGCACTACGCATATCTCATGGCAGTGCCTTCAAAATTTTGCATGACCACCTCCACATGAGCCGAGTGTGTGCGCGATTGATTCCGCGGCTCCTGACACCAGAGCAGAAGGCCGTTCGAGTGGAGACTTGCAGGGAGCTGTTGCAAAGGTTTGAGGATGGTGGAGACGTCTACCGCACCGTGCCGCTTCTCCGATAATTCCGAGGTTCTGAAGGCATCTGAGGCGGTTTTGAAGGACCTCTCAAAGAATGGCCTGCGACACGTGTTTGAGGACTGGAAGACTCGAATGAAAAAGTGCATTCAAATGGGCGGGGACTACTTTGAAAAGGATCATGTGCCTGTTGCTGAGTAATAATAAATTGCCTAGAAAAAAATCAGTCCAAGTCTTTCTTGACTAGCCCTCGTACTTACTTGTACTGTTTGCAATTGGCAAGCGGATCATTTTGCCAGTTACGGCTCCTCGGTATCTCAAACTGTACCGAAGAGATGATAAACATTATTAAAGTTTGCGACACTGCTGAAAACGTTATATTTGTGGAAATTTTTTACAAAGATTGTTGTTTTCCTTCTCTTTTATAGCGCCAAAGCAGTAGCTTTTAGAGTGTACTTACAGCAAGTTCTCGCAATTATTAAATTTAAGGTGGATCGCTAAGCGGAAGTCAGTATACGCATTAGTTCATTGCCTTAATCAATGAGTAACGAAATGGTACATACTATAAATATTGCAGTATAAAATAGAGTTATATGTCAGCTACAATATAAGAAACTATTTCCTGTGTTTATGTATTCTATTATCTGAGAAAGTAACATATAAGAGGAAAACCTGATGAGTTTTAAGGTGAGTACGCAAGATGGCGCTTGCGGTTAGATTTTGCTACAACTGTGCTCAGTTTTATGAATTTTTTACCTACAAGCATAAATTATTTTGCAAGTAGTTATCTAATTACGGAATATGGATATTATATAACCATTTTTCCTGTTATGTTTTACGTTTTATCCAAACATTATTCTTTGTTTAAATAAATAGTTTTAACGGGTGAATTTCATGCTTGCGCAGGACGCCATATTGCTACGTTGCCAAACTTGCATGTGAACTGTTACAGTCACAGTAGTAGGGCAATTCCTTGTTAGCGCTTGAGGTCCAGAGGCGGGACCTGTGAATTGTGACAAAACTATTATAATTAATAACAGTTTAAAATGCTGAAACGGGATAAATCATAAAAGAAGAATCCAACCCAAAGTAAAAGATCGAAGAGCCAAAGGAAACGAAGAGAAAAGGAGAATAATTGGAAGAAACAGCTAAAGGCTTTTCAATTTTTAACTGTTTGTTGCCATGTAAATACTATATACACACGTGTAGTATAAAGATATTTTATATATAAATATATTTATATATATTTATTTATTTATTTGATGAAACTTAATTTGCTTAGATAAAATATTGCATAACCTTGAAAACAATTTATATATGATCTTGAGCTTTCATATGTACACGAATGCCTGAACTCGTTAATGGAAAATGTTAATTTATTTCACTTACTAGGGAAGGTCGTGGAGAGTTACTCTGACTTCATATTTATACTTCTCAGTAGACTCCTTTTGACATATGAAACAATTAGGCAACCGGAGAAATCTTCGATCGCAAGTGTGTTCGAATTATGAGCGTTAAAAGTTCAAAATTGAACAGATTTTTTTTAAAAAAAGAGTTTGAAGTAACCATTCTTTTAGATACACGCTTCATTTTCGGTACTGGTGAGTTTTCTTGTGTGCTCGACAGAATGATGAGGTCGAAACGTACAGATTTTGCAAGATAAGGAACTTATTAGGGAGGGATTGAAAGATAAGGTGCCTTATATTCGCAAATTGCCTTCTATTTGGCACACCGGAACAGTAGACTAATAAAATTCATTTGCCTGTTACCTTATGCTCGGCATAATGTAACATGGCCCTTTACTTTGGGACACCTAGTATATATAAAGAAATTTTATCTTTAGTAAAAAATGTAAGAAAACATATTTATTTCTCGTATTATGAAAAAGGAGGTCGCAAAATTTGCGTATTTTATTCACGTAAATATTTTCAATAAGTATTACAAGAAAATATATGCTAAGTAATTATATTTTGCAAATTTTACGTATTTGACCAAAAAGATGACATTATTTTTGAAAATAAGTGTATATGTTAGCGTTTTATATGGTTTTCAGTTTATTTCTATGGGTATTTTGGTATAGGGAATCTTCAAAAGAAAACTAAAATTTTTATTTCGTAATTTTTCTTCAAAATCCTAAATTTAGAAAGTCAGCCATAATTTCTTCTTGATGCATCTCTTTGTTTCGGAGTAATTATCAGTGATTGGATCATCCGCAATCACAGCTGTGGTTGAGATTTTCGGCTTTCATTGATCTCAGCAGAAAAACCTATCATTCTATAATTACGTCACAATAATCCTCCAATTAGCGATCATCTTCCCATTGTTCTACGTCTTACATCAGAAGCAGCTATAGGAGATAGACGTGAAGTATTCGACGTCTGTAATAATTTGTTAAAATTATTATTGTACAACTGTGGTACTCATTTGGAAAGGTGATTCTTGCGAAATTCACGATATAGAACAGTGAGAAATTATTGTGGTAGCAGATTAAGACAGTGGCAAAGTAATAAAATCTCTAGTTTGGTGATCAGGTCTTGGTGGTGGTGGTGATTTGGTGGTTATCAGGTCTGAAGTTCGCGATTTGCATACATCCGTAGAGAGTTATCAGAATAAGATAGACGCGCGAGTAGACGCTGTTGAGGAAAGACTCCTATTGTCGGTTGAGGCGCAGATTCGACGATGTGATGACTTGGCCAAAGAGCTATCACATTTCGAATGAAGTACCCGGAGTTCGTATCACGTACTTGGAGCTAAAATTCAGACTTTAGAAGAAAATCAAAAACAAAGAAAACACCGTCGGTGTGGGCGAAAACGAACGCGAGGCTTTAGTGTCTGTGATGGGATTGAATCTGATGGAACCGAGTCAGACATTCAAGTGGATGTACCAGTCTCTTCCGTTGGGGAGACTCATGCTGTCTCCACGGTGACTGTCTCTGTCTTTCAGCCGACCAGTATTCACTTCGCAAATGTCCTTCCATTTGAATTTCACTCTCATATGTCGAACACAAACAATTCAATTCTATCCTGTGTTGAGACAATAGTTTGTCAGGTTTTGTCTAGGAGGTCAAATCCTTTGTTAGTTACACTTCAGGTGTCAGTTTCTTCAAATACCATGTGTCGGTTGAACCATGTGGTGTGTCCTCAAGCAATGTAGCAGTCATGACTCCTTCGTTTGCTGGAGTTCAGGAGGGAATCTGTGGTCACGCGGTAGTATCGATGAAAAACAATATAACCTCTGGAGAAAATTATCAACCTTATTCAACTTTCGGACAAAATTATTCGGGTGCAAAGAGTCCCGTGGTTGGCCACAATTCTCCCGTGAATCCCAGTAGGAACGAGGAATGTTTTGGTAAGCGAACTTTAAATTTAAGACTATCAGAACTAAATCATTTTCCGACATTCTCAGGAGAATACGTTTTGGCTAGATCCTTTTTAGAAAATTTAGAGCAAACTTTTAAAGTAATTTCGGCATCGGAACATGAAAGATTAACCTTAGTACTTTGTTGTTTAACATCTGGTGCCAAGACGTGGTTTCAGACTGTTAGCAAGGACATATGCAGTTATGCAGATTTCGTACGCTTATTCAGAGAACACTATTTTTCGGCTAGAATGGAAAGACTGCAAAAGAAATTTATCCAGGGAATGAAGTATGATCGAACAAAATACAACCGGTTGACAGATTTTCCCTGGAAAATCATAGCGGAGTACTATGCGGTGGCGCAGCATCCGGATGAAACCGAGTTAATTGAAATCGTCTTGGACTGTTTATCGGCTGGTGATGCCAAGTTACTGCGGGCTGTTGAACCGAAAAATATACAACATCTCATGGTTAAAATAGCAGAGATTGAAGGACATTCGGAACCGAGTGAAGCGATCACTGACAAAAAGTTCAGGCGTTTCCACGTGCCCCAGGCAAAATTAGTCAAGCAGTCTGAAAAGTCTGGAAAACAGCAAACCAAGGACACTTCGTCTCAGACGGAGGAAGACGAAGGAAAAAGGAATGAAGGAAACTCCAATGGGGAAAAAAGAGAGAGAGATGACCGATTTTCCAGAACCAGGGGTCGAAGAAGAAACTTCCAGACACGAAGACCTTAGCCTAATAATGGAAGACAGAATTGGGGAAGAGAAGACCGTGAAATCGGAATGTTCCGTATGGTTACAACCAATCCTACCAACCGGCAGTGATTTGTTACGGGTTTCATCATGGTACATCTCAGACATGCGCGCCAAATGCGATGAACTCAGTAGGAGCGCAAGCCCATCCTGGATATGCGCTGAATTTGCCTCCTGGAGGTGGAGTGGCGACTCCCACGTCCACTCCTTCCCCAGCCGTGAACATGGCAATGTCCACTGGTTGGCCTCCGCAATATCCAACGTTTGTACCTACGATGGCTCAGCCACCGGAATCGAACGGGAATAGTTTGGAAAATGCATATCGCAGCCCTCATTAGGGGAGAGTGTGGACTGGGAGTTGGATTCCTCAACTCTCCAAAAAGAACAAAGTAAGTTAGCGGAAAGAAAGAATTTCAGTTTGGCTTCAAACTCATCAGATTTTAATATAAACCCTCCAAATTCAAAATTCACTGTTTCGAAAAAAGATCCGTATTGTCAAAAGTTACATACCGTTTGGAAGGGTTGTCAAAACAATAATAGGGTACGTGTGGAGAATAATTTGGTTTACGTTACAAATTCACAAAGTTCTGTTTGGTTGCTGGTTACTCCTGCCAGCTTAGTGACAAATATTGTTTCGGGAATCCATAACAAAGGCCATTTTGTGGTGAAGCGATGTTTGTCGTTCGCTAAGGCCATGTTCCATTGGAGAGGTATGCGTGAGACATTCACTAAGTATATACAAGAGTGTCTTCTTTGTGCACGAACTAAGTAGTCCAACAGGGTTATTAGAAAGGAGCCCTGCCAAGTTGAGGCGTCTTTTTCCTTCGAAAAGCAATGTCTCGATCTGGTCGGGCCTCTTCCTAAAAGCCAGGGATATAAATATAACTTGTCCATCTTGGACGTTTACAATCGCTTTGTGTGTTTCTTCCCACTTCGGACGGCACACACAAGAGAGATTGTGCCGGTCCTTGAGAAGAGATATTATTATCAACTACCATACACTAAATACTTGGTGAGTGACTAAGGTCCGCAATTCTCATCGGGCGTCTGGAGAAATTTTTGTCAAAAACATCGGATAAAACATATACTTACCACGCCATACCATCCTGCCTCTCATGGCACTATCAAGCGCAGACATCGTGACCTTCATCGCATTCTCCGCCTTTATTGTAGTGTTAACCAGTCCAAATGGAGTAATTTTCTCAAAGCCGCCTAAGATTTGTGCAATCATTCTTGGTGTGATGCTCTCGGATGTAATCCAGCAGAGCGTTTCTTATCGTATTCTGCATCCAAGAGTTTCAAGGAAAACTTCATTTGGCCTAAAGAGTCTGTACAGGTAAATGAAGATAAGAAATTCATAGTCTCTATTCCAGCAGCGATACCGAAGAAGGAAAGGAAGCTGCAGAAAGAACAAGATATCATCAGCCAAGGTTCTTTGGTTATGGTAAAGACTCATCATGTGTCATCAATACCGAAGAAGGTATTCGACAAATTCATGAATACTTATGTCGAACCGTATGTAGTGATATCTTTGACTCGAAACTCAGCGAGTCTGCAAACTCTGAAAGGAGAAAATATAGAAGTACAGAGTTTCGACAATCTAAAATTATTCAGATGTTCTGAAGAGAAAAGAAAAGAACTATTAGAAGGATAAAAAAGAGAGAGAGAACAAAAGAAAGAATTTTGTTTATAGGTTAATTTTAAGCTAAAATATCATTATATTATATAGGGTGTTTGCATATTCGAGTTTAGGGTTAAGAATCCACTCAAGCTTTCAATTTTTTACCTTGTATAATCTTTAGTATCTTGTAGTCGTAAGGAAACTGAACAAAAAATCAACTTAAGGTGAACTCATAAGTTCAGATTTTTTTTTCTCCGAAGTTCCCTAAGGATGTTACCTTATGCTCAGCATAATGTAACATGGCCCGGTACTTTGGGACACCTAGTATATATATAAAGAAATTTTATCTTTAGTAAAAAATGAAAGAAAACCTATTTATTTCTCGTATTATGAAAAAATAGGTCACAAATTTTGCGTAATGCTATTCAGGTAAATAGTTTCAATAAGTATTACAAGAAAATATATGGTTAGTAATTATATTTCGCAAATTTTACGTATTTGACCAAAAAGATGACATTATTTTAGAAAATAAGTGTATATTTTAGTGTTTTATATGGTTTTCAGTTTATTTCTATGGGTATTTTGGTGCATCTCTTTGTTTCGGAGTAATTATCTGTGATTGGATCATCCGCAATCAAAGCTGTGGTTGAGATTTTTGGCTTTCTTTGATCGCAGCAGAAAAACCTATCATCCTATAGTTACGTGTGTAGATTGTGTAGATTGGTCTAGTGTAGATTTAAATGTAATGTGTTGTTGATTTTCATTGTTTGGGTCGTTATAATATAAATGTCTATGAATATCGAGAATATTAATAAATATGGATCATTTTAGAATGTTTTGAAACTGAATGAAAAGTAAATAATGGTTCGGCTTAGAAATATTTAATGTTATTTTCTTTTGGTTGAATCCGATACAGATGGGTATATCCGCACAAATGTAAAGATTTTTTTATTCAGATTTTCCTGTCAACTCTATTTTCAATGAATGATGTCAAATAAAAATTACTAGCCGTGAAGTAACATCTTTCTTTTCAATTACAGAATATAGCATTTTATATAAAATAACAGACAAATTCTGAACAAAGGATATATTAACTAATAAATAATAGCGTTACAGTTTCGGCAAATTAACTTTGCCTTCTTCAGACACATTTTCAGTTAATTTGCCGAAACTGTAACGCTATTATTTATTAGCTAATATATGCTTTGGTCAGAATTTGTCTGTTATTTTACACAAAAAGGTTCCAAAGCTAGAATGAGTGGTATTCAGATAGCATTTTAGTTTTAAGTAGTAATTTGAGTACAGTTATGTTTTAATAGTACATGAAGTATGGAAAAGGTAAAGAGCAGTACGTACATAATTCTTTTACTGGTGAAATGAAAAAGCTGTGAATCGAAGAAAGAAATTTGAAATTTTTCCTTAGTGTGACCGGGGTTGGAAACAACCGAGTCTGCAGAATTCATTACTTTTCTACAAGTTTGATCAAAATCTCAGTTTGGACTTTTTTTATTTCTGTTGCGCGACAAAATTCTGTTTGGGATTTGTATGAGATTTTTTTATTTTGATAGGGCTTTTACAGACAAAATTAAGATCTCCATGGTGCTCATTACCAGCTCCACTCGTAGGTCGATGTCCTGTGTCAGTGGTTTGTGGTTCGAAATCTATTTCACAGTGGGATGCGGATGATGAACTGCAGGCCTGGATACCGGACTTGAGATGAGATGGAAGAGACTCTGGAATCTTCTCATTTGGGCATATTTGAGTTCTATTTTCCGTAGATGATTGGTTTGGTGAATGTGTCAGTGACTGTTGATGGCAAGCCCACACGGGCCCAGTAGGTTCGTTACCACCAGTCAGTGATACATTTACCTAACCTTTAGTCTTAGAGAAGGTGAATATCATTCAAACACACCAACACAAAACACAGTATTCATTTATTTTGTCATTATTATTTTAGTTATTTTACATTTTTTAAAGTAAAATGCCACCCCTATTCAACTGTATTGTAATTTAAATATCACTTTCCTGTATGGGCACCTTAACATTAAACAATTACATTTGTCTCCGAAACGCTTTGCCGCGAAACTAACGTGATCGGGACTCTCAACCCAGTCGGCCTCTGTACATTGTGGAAAAATTGAAATATTTCAGTTTAACATCTAACGATTATGCTTTTTAGTCTGATTAAAACAAGACAATGATTAAAGCAAGTGAATAATGATGGAAGAGTTGATGGAATGAAATGAAGGAAGGAAACGGGAATAAACAGCTGTTTTCTCGAGAATAAAAGTCACCTGGTTCGCAACTTTGAGCGCACATTCCCACTAACCAGTTTCTTCTTTCTTTAAACTTTGTCGTTGAATACCTTGGAATATTTTCTGCACTTTGATAAATATTTTCTCATAATCGGCATTCCAATTCACTGGAAACTAAGCACATAGTTAGCGATGGTGTTTTACAACACCGTATTCTGTGACGCTTAAGCATAGGTCGACGGAGTTCGGAGTACCGCTCAGGTTTTACCCGCGGCAGGCCTCTATGGCGCAAGCTATTTCGATCGTCATTTCGGCACGATTAGCTACAAATAAAATACTAATATTCGTATTCACTGTCACTGACAGCCTGCAATGCATAATTTATTTGATTTAATTTCATTTTAACATAACCTGACTTTCGTTTTCCATACTATGTTTTTGCAAATTTTTTACTGAACAGCTGATCCGGACAAAACAATATACTGGTGACAGAGCCTTTTGAGAAAATGTTGTTCTCACTCCTAGCTATAGAATGGGAAGAACGTAACAATATAGATCATCATAAGTTTAATTGTGAATACCATGACGTTCTTCATTGAATTTTGTACGCCTAGGAAAACGTTTCTGAGACAAATTTTATTGGTCAATTTGAAGATGGCCGCACAGGAAAGTGATATCTGAATGACAATACAGTCGAATAGGGCTACCAAATACATTTTATTAGCTTAAAAGCATATATTACCCGCTTCGCTGGTTTCAGCTGAAAATTTAAATACACAACTCCGTATCTCATGTGTTTAGTACCCGTGAAAAATGATGTTTTCGTTTTTAATGATATCGATTTAAACGGCATCGGAAAGATCAGTGATCATCTCGGCGACTTCGACAGCATCGGATTCGACAATAATATTGGTCATTTTCGATCAATTTATTATCTCCCCCTCTCCCGAGTTGCGGGGCAGAATTTGGTTTTAAACGGGTCGAAAGTCTTATGGTCATCTCAGTGACCCCGGAAACTATGGATTCGACACTAATATGGGTTATTTTTGATCAGTTTTATGTATTTCCCTTTTCCACTCCCCCAAGATGGAGGGCTGAATTTGGATTTAAACAGCATCAGAAGTGTCACTGTTCACCTCGGCGACCCCAAGAACTATAGATTTAACACTAATATAGGCCATTTCCGACTACACACACACACACACACACACACACACACATATATATATATATATATATATATATATATATATATATATATATATATATCCCCCTCTCCATGTTGCGAGCCATGGCATCGGAAGTGTCACCGTTCATCTCAGCGACCCCAAAAAATGTTGATTCAGCACTAATATCGGTCATTTTCGATCATTTTTAAATATCTCATCTCCCCCTCCCCAAGTGGGGGACATATTTTGGAATTAAACTGGATCGGAAATATAACTATTCATCTGATGAAAAATATCGATTAGACACTAATATTGGTCATTTTTGATCATTATTATATATAGCTCCCCTCTCCTCCTGCTTACAGTGGCACACGGCATCAGAATTGTCACTGTTAATCTTAGCTACTCCTAAAACTATGGATTCGACACTAACATTAGTCATTTTCGATCATTTTTAAATGTTTATCCCCCTCCCCTACGTTGTACTCTTCCCCTCCCCAAGTATCAGAGTTGAACTTGGATTGAAACAGCATCAGAAGTGTCACTGTTTCTCTCCTCGACCCCGAACACTAAGGATTCAACACTAATGTCTGTCATTTTTGATTATTTTGAAATTTCTCTCCCCCTCTCCCTCCGCTATGTTGCATCGTCAAACTGAATAGCCTAAAGCAATCCCTGGCCGTCAAGCAATCAACTCATGTATGTTGAAAATTTGATTGAGATCGGTCGGGTGGTTCAAGGGTGATGAAGTCACAAAGGCAGTCATTTATATATATATATATATATATATATATATATATATATATATATATATATTCCTCCACCCCATCCACTACATTGGCTCGTCATAGTGAAACGATAAAAAACACCCAAAGCCCAACCCTCATATATGTTGAAAATTTGATCGAGATTGGTTTGTTGGTTCAACAGTTATTATGTTTTATTAGTTTTTATATATACGTCCCCCTCCCCTAGGATCTACCGTTAAAGTGAAATTTCAAATATGATTTCAGATTAGAATCTCATGTCTTGAAAATTTATTGATATCGGTCGGATAGTTCAAGAGTTATTAAGTTACGAAAATAGTCACTTTCAGTCTTATATAAATTGATTTTTATATATCTACCCCTTCTTGTTTTCCTATACGTTGCTCCATCAAATTTTAATTACAAAAACGACCCCAGGCATGAACTTCATCTATGTTGAAAATTTGATCAAGATAGGTCGAGTGGTTCAGGAGTTATTAAGTTTTATTTATTTTTACACCCCCTCCCTCATCTTTCAGTTCTACCATCAAAGTGAATAGCCTAAAACCAGCCCAGCCTCGAAACACATCCATGTTACAAATTTGATGGAGATAGGTCGGTCGGTTCAGGAGATTTAGAGTCACAAACACACTGATTTTCAATTTTATATATATGGATTGGCCCAGTACACCAAAGGGAATTCATTTTGCAAGGTGTCAGACGCCATTACCCTTCACCCTCTTCCAAATAATTGCCCGTATCTTGCAAAATGCGTAATGTTTTGATCTTACTACTGTGTTGGGTACCCGAGAAAACCCCCTGATGCCAAAAATGAAGTGTATATTTCAAGAAAGGGTACTTCAAACTTTCTGTAAAATCTGTTCAATTTTGAACTTCTAAAGCCCATAATTCGAACGCGCTTGCGATTGAGGACTTCTCCGGTTAACTAATTGTTTCATATCTAAAAGGTGTCAACTGAGCATAATATCAATACGAAACCAGAGTAACACCCTGTGACCTTCCCTAGTTAATATTTAAAAAATCATAAAACCGTAACGCTTGATTTCTTTTTTCCTAGAGAGAAAAGGAACTATGTATAGCTTCAGTTCAGAAATGGAACCACTCCTGTAGAAATGCATATCGTTTTCTTCTCCGGAGCTGCAGTGGCTCCCTGGTAGAGCATTGTCATCTTGCACGCTGGTTCGATTCCAGCTTTGTCAGGTGGGCTTTATGGTGGACAAACACCGTGTGTGTGTGTGAAGGTTTTCTCGAGGTTTCCCGTGTGCTCCTACTTTTCTCATTCTACCATTTCATTCATTCTTATCATCACCGCCTCGTTTAGCCTACATAGCATAACCGAGAAACCTGAATGTCTTTTTTCTGTAACGTCCTATCATTGTGCTCCGAAGGAAAGATAGACGGTGATGACAACAAATGAAATGATTGAATGAAAGAAAGGGAGGGACCCGGAGGAAACCCACACATATGGTTTGTCTACTACAAAGCCCACCAGAAGTGAGTGCTCTATGTCTAGCTCTTATTCATTCAATATTCTGACCGTAAGTGATACGTTTACCACTTGCGGTTTCAACATAAGAATAAGGAGCGCAGATGAAACCCATGCTTGGGACGCTCAATCTATACCAACAAATAATTTCTTGTTATCGCTTACCGTCTTTGCTCTATGTAAAAAAGTGTGATAAGGGCAATGCAGTGTGACTGGATGAAGTAGCTAGAATCATTGGCATAATGCACGGTTCATTTTATAACATTATCTACGCTGTGCTCAGATTTCGGAATGCGTGCGCGAGGATGGTATCACGCCAGCTGACAGACGAAGTGAAGCAGTGATGTGTTGATGTGTGACGAGATTTTGCCACGATGCAAACGAGAAGGTAGAGACTTTCAGAAGAGATTCGTTACTGGGCATGAAATATGGGTGTACTATTACATTCTGGATGTAAGAAAGCGAGCATGCAATTGCAGTATCCATTATCGGATACAATCATCTACAGGGAAGTTAGTACTTTCTTCTGGGACCAAAAGGGTGCCATTTTGAGCAATAGATCCTGAGGAACGCATAGTCAAATAGTCAATATCTTGTATTCCCATCTCGCAGATGATCCTAAAATCGCTATACGAAGTGACACGGACTTCTACCAACAAATTTCCTTCTACAACATAACAATATTCGGTCTCATACTAGTGCCTGTACAATGGTTGTAATCATTGAAAATCTTCATTTCGAGTGTCTACATTATCCACCTTGCGTACCGAATCATACCTCAGTGGTTTTCGCATATTTGTATATCTTAAAGAAGCACTAGAGAGTGCAACAAATTGTGTATGACTGGTTGTGTAGCCAATCAAAGAAAGAAAAAAAGTTTTCAGAGGCATTGGGACACTTTGTAAATGATGGGAAACTTGTGTTGAGCGTAGAGCGGATTGTGTAGGAAAACTAAATTAATGTATATCATACTTCTTCAATGTTTTAAAAAAAAAGTTTTTAAGTTTTACTTTGACTGCACACGTAACACTTGAAAACTCTTGTTTCCGTAAGTACCGGATATGGTAGTAGATATACAATTTTAACAACCGGTTCCAAGAACCTGAATAAGTTTAATAACCGGTTCGGGCGAACCAGGTGAATGACACCATTGAACAAAACGCGATACTACGACTCTGACCAACGATAAGGCCATAGGAGCCCACAGCGGAGGCAAGGAGGCAATCGCTTTACCCCGCATTTTTGAAAGGTGTTCGGTTGTTTCAAGACGCTTTTATCCAGAAACACGCGTCAAGGCACAATATATTTAGATACACCCACTAGAATATTTAATGTAGGCCTATTTAATGTAGTCCACGAAGTTATGCAATATGCCTCAATAATAAATGTTTTGCATCAAGCGTTATGCGCATCAATTTATGTCAGGCTTTGCCTCTTCCTCGCCCTTGGAGAAATCCTGCGAGTGATTCTGGTTAAAAGTATTATTCGGAACTGTTATTATCTTCAGATGTGCCTAGTATGAAGTATGCACCAGTACTGAAAGATATCGTGAAACTGTGAAAGATATCGTGTTTATATGTGCCATTATAAACAAGAATTATATAATTCATACTTGAGCTTGTTATTGTCGAAGATTATGTGATATATGAAGTACATCAATTAATGGGCGAAAGCAAGTACTTGCAAAACGCTTGGAAAAATTAAGTATGTTAAATATAGTAGTAGATTTTAAATAAAATTAGCTGTAAATAGCTCGGTAGATATATCATCTCAAGATCGCTGGTTCGATTCCACTTTTTGGTTTTCCCACTTCCTTCAGTCCATCATTTCGATAATCATCATCACTGCTCCTTTTAGATTTGGAGTATAACCGTGGAATATTAGACTAGAACATTTCAAATAGCGCCTTCGGCACCCTAATACTCGTGATAATCGCATGGCTTTACTCGCTATGGGCCTTATGCACAGTCATTCTGACGGGTGATTAGTGCCATATTAAAGAGTTCAACTAACATACGTTTCCTGCAGTACTCAGGCTTTTAGTATGATTCTAACAGTACGTCAAAACGACTCTGCATAAGGCCCTATAAGTCTAAGATTCCTCAGTCCATCTGGATTGTGGAAAAAATCTGTCTGTGTAAGTAAGCAACCTAATAAAAGTTGGTAACAGTTTTCATTTAACGCAGTTTAAGCCGTATTTGGTCCAGAAAACGCTGGAATTATAGCCATGATGAAAAATGAAATGAAATCTTTGAGTTTTACGTCCCACGTTTATGCCGGTAAGGCTAAAGGGGATTGTGATGATGAGTAATGAATGAAGTGGTGGAATGAAAAAAGTGGGAGGAAATGGGAGATACCCGAGGAAACCCACGCACACGATGTTTGTAGCCATGATGATTATACCCTGTAAAGTAAAGCTGCACTAGGAAACACAATTTACAAATCACCTGCACGGTAATAGAACTTACAAAATACCACGCTTGAAGGAACTAAGTCTGTTTTGTTGAAAAGATCGGATTTGTGTAATGGTTTTGTATTTGTATTCTTATTCTTAATTTGCACCTTTGAAACACCTCGTTATAGATAAATGTATATCATTTGCTGAGAAAGTTTACCATAGAAGTATTTTTAGTTACCCCTAAATGAAGTTTGAGTCGAATTTTCCCAGAAAACGCTGAAATGTTAGCCATGATATTCAAGCCCTGCTCCGAGAATTGCAACTTCCCTTATAAAATACCATTTTTGAACGTACTAAGAATCTGTTTTGTCCTATGTACCTAGGTAATGATTTTGGATTTGTACACATATTCTTAATCTGCACCGTAGAGGTATCTATTTATAAAGAAATGTATAACGTTTCAATGCAGTTTTCTGAGAAACTATTACCATAAAAATGATATAATTTTCCCCTAAATGCAAATTAAGTGGCACTTTGGCCAGAAAACGCTGGTATTTTACCCTTAATAATTAAGCCTCTAAAGTAGAGCTACACCAAAGATTGCAACTATACAATTTTTGCAAAGCTTATAAAATACAATTTTTGGGAGTACTGAGAGTCTGTTTTCTCCAAAAGATGAAATTTATTTAATAATTTTGTATTAGTATACGTATTCTTAATCTACGTCGTAAAGACATCTAGTTTGAGAGAAATATACGCATAACGTTTCGTGAGTTGAAGAAAAAAGCACTTTTGATCAAAAAATATAATTCATTCATATTTTAAAGCAAGCAGTATTCAGTAAAATGGAAATAAAAGCTCTCATTTCTCTTTGTAGTAATTCGTGTATAAAATGTGATCGTGTCTAAACACTTTTCTATCTGTAACTCATGTGGCAACATCGCATCTGTCGCAATGTGCTCTGCCATCAAGTGAGAAAGTTTTACCCTAAAGGTGACTAAGGATCCAGCTTAAGCAGTGTGGCTAATTTAGCAATATTTATTACATCCTCGGAACGATTTGTATTATCAAAGTGCTGTGAAAAATTATTTGTTTTTTCAATTGCAGACCACGCAAGTAGCTAGAGTAGTAGTGGCGCCCTATATTGCGTCGAGTCAACAAAATTTTTGTGACGTCATAGGTCAAAGGTAAATGCTCTTGGCCCGGGGTCAATGACCTAGGAGTACATAAGACCACACCCTAAAATTTTGGAAATTGCCAAATCTAGAAATTTGGTATGCTAGGCTAGGATCATGGTATGTATCACTATTAGTATTAACCGTCTATCTCGTTCCCTTTCAAGTTCAAAATATTGCCAAACAGTCAAATTTCCGGATTTCTGACCTCATTTATCTCATTTGATGAGATTTAGTTACCTTATATAGTTATATGGGCGTTTACAAGGGTCCATTCCCTTTCATAAGACATGGGTATATTAATGCATCCCTTTAAAGTTTTGGGAGGGGTACATTGGCCCACACGTAAAAAAAATGAAATTGACCAATTTAAATATTTGGTATTATAGCATAGGACCCTAATATAGATCTATATAAATTTGGGTGGTCCAACTCGTTCCATTCTAGGGGTAGAAAGTTGTCAAAATATAAACATAAGCAATACGTTGCACCACATTTGGATGAGGTCCTATTACCTTATATCTTTATATGGGCGTATACACGGGTCCATTCCTTATCATAAGTCATGGATATATTGAAGTACCCCTTTAAATTTTGGGGAGGATACCTTGGCCCACCCCTCATACTTTGGAAATTCTCCTATTTAAGCATTCGGTATAGTACAGGACCTGAATATGTATTATGATAAATTTGGTTCGTCAACTTCGTTCCCTTTCTTGGGTAAAAAAAGATGCCAAAATATAAACGTAAGCTATACGTTGTACCACGTGTTTGGTTTTGACCTAAGTTATCCCCTTTTATGTGGTCCTATTATCTTATATAATTATATGGGTATGTATAAGGGTCAATTATCTTACACAAGACATAGGTATATTAGTGCACCCTTCTTAAAATTTGGGAGGGGTACTTTGGCCCTCCCTGAAATTTTGAAAATTTCCCAATGTAAACATGCGGCATAATAGCATAGGACATCAATATGCATTTCTATAAATTTGGGCGATCCATCACGTTCCCTTTCATGGGTAAAAACATTGCTAAATCCATTACCCATTTTATTTCATTTGATGAGGTCCTAATACCTTATATGATTATATGGGAATGTGGAGGGTTCTATTTTATTTCTTAAGATATAGATACATTGATGCATCCGTTGAAAAGCTTGAGGGAGTACATTTGCTTCCATCTTAAATTTTAGAAATTGCCAAATTTAAACATTTAATATAGCACTTTAGGACCCTAATATTTGTTAGTATAGATTTCGGTTGTCCATTTTGTTGAATTTTATGGACAAAAAGTTGTTAAAAATACAAATTTCGGAAGGTTATTGACCCCTTTGATACGATTTTATTACCTTATATGAATATATGAATGTGTTCAGGGGTCTATTTTCTTTTATAAGGCATGAGTACATCGATGCTTTTATCTTAAAATTTGGTAGAGGTAAATTGGCTCACCCTTAGTTAGGAAATTGCCTAATTTAGTATAATAATATAGGTTCTTAATATATACTATTATAAATCCCGTTCCCGTTCATGGGCAAAAATTACCAGAAATTAGTATGACCACGTGATCGATTATTGACTCAATTTATTCCCTTTGATAAGGATTTACCACGTTATATGGGTATGTACAGAGATTTATTACATTTATATTTTTATGTTCCCTTTTAAATTTTTTCGGGTACTTAGAACCATTCCTTAAATTTGGGAATTATCAAATAACAAAATTCAGTAAACGTTTTCTAGGACCCATTGTAAATGTTGGTGTCCCTCTTATGGCAAAATGTTCAATTGTAAAGGTTATTAACATAATTTATCTTTTTTGATACGGCTTTATTGTTGAATGAGTACAAGATTTATTACTTTTTCATAAAACACAGGTGTATTTGTGTACCAATCTTAAATTTTGGAAGGTGTACATTTTTTATTGTCATATCAATAACCCTGTTCTACAAAAAAATAAAAACGTCCTATTTATGGGTAACAAAGTAGTGATTCTGAAAGGATCTTTACTCCTAAATTCAAATCTGATATTAGTTTTTCTGCTTCAGGGATAGTTTTGGAGTAATCACCACGTAATGTTTGTGTTTGTAAAGCATTACTATATATTGATAACACTATATATTACATAGAATTGTAGGTATGCGAAACTGCTGTCGGCCATACATAATGGTTTACATTTTTTCTTTTGTAGTGAGTGTCTATCTTGTCTGTAATGATACATCTGGAATACTCTATTCTTCAACATATACATTAACAAAAGTTTTTTATTACCCCTTTGTATATAACAATAGATTTTATGACTTCATAGTAACGGACATACTCCTATCTCACTACTAATTCTTGTTAGTGAAGTCTGCTGATGAATGATAAAGAATGACTAAAGTACAAGAGATAACAAATTGATGATCCCTGATAACTATCACCCACAACATTAACAATAAACTACTTGCACATTTTTAGTATTTCACCATATTATTTCAGGAACAGCTACTCCTGCAGTTACGCGTGCCCACTACTAAGCAATTTTTAAGAAGTAAATGCAAACAAATTAGGTTGAATACGCACACAACACGTGTCAGCTTGTGTATTGCCATCTTGCACAACTGACCTTCCGCGATGCTCAAAATTTCCTTAGGTATAAAGTTCCATAAAATTCCAGCGTCAATGTAGTTCGGGCTCAACGTGAGTGCTGATCAAGGAAGACAGTTCAAGAAGCTACGAGAGGTAACAAAGAAGAGAGTTTTAAAAAAATGTCAAACAGCCTCTTTGTGCAAATGTAATTTAGAAACGCGAAACCTGGGAAAATCCTGAACCGAGAAGCGACTGACCTGTCCAGACCATTCTTTTTAAGAGGAGAAAATTCAATTTTGATTTTCGTATGACCTTATATGTTTGGGATTCAGGTTAAGCTGAAGGTCCATCTGTGCTATAGCCTCTCTGCTAATAATGATCCTAACTTCAATCAAAGCAGAAACCACCATTCTATTACTTCGCTTCTTATGTGTGTGTGGGTATGTGAGTAACCAAAAGCGAGAGAGAGAAATCGATATTGTGTCAGAATTATCAACACAATGCAGGTTTAAAGATGTTACTATCATAACTAGTTTTGTGTATGGCCATAGTTGTTCAAGCCTTCGGATCGGCGATCAGGACTAAGAACCTCTCACTTAGACAAAGCTACTCGATATCGCTCTTTCACCTCTGACTGTTTTACTCTTTTGTTTCGCATTTTAGTCGATTCGATTCAATTCAGCTTTAGGTCGTATTACTAGATTTCATATCTTTTCCATTTGAAGTTATTGAGCGAGAGAGCAGGTATCCCTTACCTGCATAACGCGATTATTGACAAATCTTTGAAAATATTACGGCAGTATAAGTTGTTAAGTCAGTGAATTAAAAATTACAGTGAATTGGTAGACTGTAATAATACTTTAGCACTCTTAAAGAATGGGTGTTGCTTTTAAAATATATTCTTAAAAATGCTATATTATGCATCTTTTTTCAAGCATTCCTAAACATTCGCTTTTTTGTGGCAGTAAAATGTATTAAACGAGTTTGTTCAAGTATTTTCAATTCATTGTGTAAACTGAATTGCGACGTTTGCTCACTATTGCGATTTGATGCTTGAATTTCTACGAAAATCCTTGATGATGATGGATTGCTTGATGATTTTGGATTTCTTCGAAAATTCCCATTATACAGTCTGACACATCGTCATTATAATAAAAAAATCATTTTGGAAATATTCAGCATATAAACAAAAGTGAGTTGCAAAACATTTTATGGAACATTGTGCGCAACAATAGTAAACAAGCATTTTTACACTATAGAGATGAGCACACTAGAGATAAAAAATAATGTATCCATAGCAATAATATTGGTCACTTCTTATTCGTTATAGATGACATTTCGAATATGTAAAATAAATTACTCTGGTGATGCATGTCAATTGCAGTTAACTGCAGAGAGTGTGGTTATTTATTTTAATTAAATATTTTTACATGATGTTTTAAAGCGAAGATACGGTGATGCAACAAACATGCTTACAATGGACCATCTATAATGTGTGGGAACGAACATCTCTGATCAAGAAAAACTCTAATCCAGGGTACTCGTTAAAATGTTTTACCTCTGGTGCATGCAAATTGCTTTAAGGCAAATTGCTGCATTCTGTGAATATAGGTTTATCCCAATCAATTCCTTCAGAAAAAAATGCCAAATAAACTTCACGCAATCCACATGTAGGAACGAGTAGGAAGAAAATTGTCGATTCCCATCACGAAATTGCTTTTTCAATGGAATCATGAATCAGAGACTGTGGTGTAGCTCTCCCTTCCCCAGGATTCTCATCCCATTGAATTAAGTATGTATCGTAGTTTCAAAATATCAAAGCAAAATCATTGGTTGTTAGATATGACAGTACCCACATTTAACTTGCAGTTGTTGTACCCAAAACTCAATTTGCCATACAAATAAATTAACTGTGATTCAATTACATAATATGTCCGTTCTCACACATTATAGACGTAAAACAAAGCAGTTTATCGTTTTCGTGAAAAGTTATTTTGTTATTTGTTGACATATAATATTACTTTGTTTTCATATTTATTTATTTAGTGATGTTAATAATACAAACTTAGTGAAATGTTTACATGTTTGACATAAATCACTACTTATGTTAAAATATTTGCTCAATTCTGTACGTTAGTTCTATCAGCATTGTTGCCGCGGATAGGACTATAAAACCAGAGAATATAATAATTCTTAAACACATTTTTATCTACGGAGTAATGCAATACCTGAGTAGAGAGTTTTGGTAAAACTGTTGACAAAGAACTTTTAAAATTGATTCCGCAAGTATCATATAATTCTGAAAAATTAATATTTCAAACTAGTTTTTAACAGTTTGCTTACTTAGTCCCCGTCCGTATTAACCAGGTGCTGTAGTTTTAATATTAGGATATTGCCAGAATTAAATTTTCTTATCGTGTTGTAAAGTTTAAATTTCTGATAGCTTTGAAGTTAAGGAGTATTTCAACCTTTGTTCAAAGGTAACCAACAAAATTCTGTCGCTTTTTGTGGAGGTCTGCATTAAATTGGCCCTCACACTGAGAGTTGAATACTAATTGACATAAGACGAAAGTTAGTTGCTGGTGTGAATACATACAACATTCTACTTGGCTGTGGCAGTTCAGTTACACTGTGAACCTGGGTAAGGACACACTCACTATTGGACCTCCACAGAACGTATGCTGTACGACTTCAAACTGGGGTACAACGGCGCGGTTCCAGGCCTATAATGTGGATGTCCTAAATACGCTGACAGTTCTACGGTGGTTTAGAAAGTTTAAGGATGTTGACGAAACACTCGAAGACGCACCACAGCCGGAAGACCAACACATGTGTAAAATAAAGATCTCACTTTCTTTGCCTGCAATTGAGGCGAACAGTGTCCAGACACGTCAAGAACAGGGAGTACAGTTCAGAGTGAGTGGAAAACCATTCTTCAGCACCTCTATCAACTTCGAAAGCACTACAAGTTGGACGGATGATTCCCACATGATTTGACTCTGGGCGAGAAGGCAACGCGAGAAGACAACTGTGTTTCTTTACTGAGGAAGAAGAAATTTCTGGACAGGATGTTGATATGTGATGAGAAGTGAGTCTTATACGAAGCTCCATGGCACCGCCATCATTGGTTAGCATTCATTGAACCGGTTCCAAATCAACCAAAACCTGCATTGTACCAGAAGAAGGTCTTCCTGTATATTTGGTGCACTTCTCGCAGCATCGCGCATCGGGAAATAATACCAGCTGGTCAGAGCATTATTACACTTTTGTATGCTCAACAGTTGAGACGTGTTCAAGAAAAAACTCAAAACTTTGGAGCAAACACTTCTGAATCGCAAAGGAGTCCTCGTGTTACAAGGCAGCGCTAAGCGCCATTTGGCTAAGATAATCTGGGACACCATTCTACGTTTTGGAAGAGAAACACTATTGCATCCGCTATACTCCCCGGACATTACACCGTCCTATTATCACCTGTTCCATTTCTTCGACAATCATCTTAGATTACGACAGTTCAAATTGCCAATGAGGTGCAAAATGCACTTGGTACCTTCTTTGTTTCACGTCCCACCACATTCTACAGCGACGGGATCCACGCCCTTCCAGAACATTGGCAGAAATCGTCGATGCTGATGGGGATTACTTCTGATGTTCCAATTACGTCTTTGGTGACATATCGGTGTTCGAAAGTGGTGATAGATAAAGCGACAGAAAGTTCTTTGTTACCTTTACGTATACAATCTTTCTTGGTCTATTTAATAAAATTTATTTCCAGCTTCATACTATACGCCTCATATTCAGACATAATTTGTGAACTTATTTCAGATCTCGGCGGGTATGAAAAATTTCTGCAGTCTCTTGATGATAATAGATATGAATTTCTTATCTGTAAGTACTTTGGCTTTTTTGTTTATGAGTCATCTATTTAAAAAAAACTCTTAGTTAACTAGAATTTCTAATATGTCTGAGGCCAGCTGTCGGTCGCAATATAATAAACAGAAATTAATCTTATCATGATCATTAATGTTTCAGTAACTAAATCAAGGAAGTTTTATCCGAAAGGATATTTCCAATTTTCAAATTACACCAGAAATTAAAGATTAAAAATGAAATTTGGTAATTGCTTTCAAAGAATCGAGCTATAACACTGGTCTACACTGGATCTTTTACAGAAACGAAAGTAGCCAATCTTTATAGATTTTGAGGCACTGAACACGAATATCACACTTAAAATTAGCTGGTAGCTCAGGGTTCCCAGTAAATGTGTAATTTACCTAAAAAAATCATTTTGTTCACATTTATTTTGTTAGGTTTTACTTAGGAACGTATAATTACGTCCCTATTTATCGTTTGTAACGCCCCTTCCACCTGGTATCTCAAGAAAGCTTCCAGTTTGAGAATTAATAATAATAATAATAATAATAACAAAAATAATAATAATTGTCAATCCGGATACAATCAAAATGACACCTAGTCGATGTGACTGGGACCTGAAGGTTCAATTCTTCTTCGTTTCGCTCATCCTCGTAGTTATCAAATATACTTTCCAATATTTCCAAATGAAAAGGAGAAATTAAACACATATACTATATTCTTTCATTAAATTAAACAAATGCGGAATGAGAATACTGGAGGAAATATTAATGGTACTCTAGAATTTCTTTAGTCAAAAACACTCCAGCGAATCAAAATATATGTTAAATACACTTCAAACTGAAAAAGAAACCAACATAATCTGGAAATATTTGAAAATTATTATCTTATCAATTTGTCGATAATTGTCGCCCAGTTCTACTTAACACTCCGCAAAACTTCCAAAATGAGAAAAATTCTTAACTTTGACGTAATGGTGAAAAAGACTAGGAAATTACATAAGCGATTCGACCTGGGTTGAAAAACAAGTTTCACGACTATACAAACACCAATTACGCGAGGCACAATTTCTAATCGAAGAAAGTTGGAAAAATTCCCTCACCTCTTATTATTTCAGTTACGGAATTTACCTTCTAATGTAATGACCTCTACTCAATCGGTACTATGGAATCTGTCTGAGGTCCTTTGGCTATCGAACAAAATCGAATTGGTCGGAATATGTCAGTAATCATATATCATGAAATTCCTCAAAACTCTCTTCGAGCCTTCGTTCCCACACAAAATATATGAGCACGAAAGGGATTTTATTCGTTTTTTTACAAACCAAACAGGCTAATGCCCAATAGGAATCAATTATCAAGTGATCAAAGCGAGCTTTCACTAGGGACAAAAGACCCTTCACTACACTTCTTTTAAGTAGCACAATTTCGCTGTATATAATGAAAAAATATTGAAAATAGAATGTAATAACACAAAGCACAAATTGTGCTAGCAATTCACAGCACTTTACACCACTATTCAAGAAAGCTTTCACACGCGGTATAACTATCATAGCTTAGTAGCCTCACAAAAAGGAAAAGAAAAGTGCCCGTTTGACACGCTACTAAGTTAGCTATTGTGAATTGCAGAAATATGGAATAAAAGAGCCCTTTTTCACTGATCACTTTTGTTATTTAATACTGACATTCCACCAGAAGGATTTTATCGATCCTCGTCGTATACACACACACTACACTAACGAACATTACGACGAAGAACCATTCTCTACAACAGAGTAACCCTCTCGAACGGAAAGGAGAACCCTCACGGTTGACGAAATGATCGGTAAGGAGAACCTTCACGGCTGACTAAATGAATAACAAGTCAAGAAGTTGATAATCCTTCTTTAGCTTGTTGAGTCGGCGAAGCGCTAACCCCGCCCCCTTCGCGATAGCTATATCGTCTTTTCCTCCAACAGACTTTCCAACTTCTAATAATCAATTATTCCACATACTTTTTTTAACTTTCCACATTTTTACTTTTTTAAAAAAAGAAGAACAAATTGAACCAAATATAGGATTTTAACATACTCCATAGTGACTCTTACATATGTTTAGACTTAAACATTATAATTTACATTAATTCTCTTTCATTTAGTTTTAATTATACTTGGGACGCGTCCATTTTTGTACGCTTCATTCCACACGAAGATGGCACGTAACACGTTGCGGAATGCGTAATACGTTTTTCTATTCGCCAATGACCGTAGTTTCTGAAAATTTAACAATCATGGTAGTAACCGGTACCGTTGGGAAATTATGTACCCATATATTCGAAAATATCTCTTCTTCTAGAGGAAAATCCGATATTTTTATTTTCTTTTATTGGCAACTCTTCAATAGTAAAATTGTAATTTATATTTGAAAAGAAACCTGTCAATATTGGAAATGGTTTCTGCAAATGTTTTCATGATCGAAGTGAGTCGAACTGTGAAAAAAATATTATCCCTTCTACCAAAATGCCGAAATTTCACATACCTTTACAACATGTACATTAAAAATGTAATATTGACTTCCGTATGCCGAACAGAACTATAGGACAATACATTCAGACAATGTATCTATCATTTCGGTAGCCTGTACTATGGTGGGGGATTTTATGTACTGAAATATTGCACGAAAAATTCCCTTTCTACGAAATTCCGACTTTTTTCTGCCTGCAGCTGGCAATCCTGCAATAAATAACTAGAAAGAATCCTGGAAAAGTTATTCTAAGACTGGTAACATTATGTGCCATCAAAATGCCCGAACTAAGAATAAATATTATCCTTTGAACTGAAATACTGCAAATTTCCCCTGTGTACTACATTTTTGACCAAAAAATAAATTGGTCCTCGTACCTTCGTTATTGCTGCAAAAAAGTAAATTGTACACAAATTTATTGCCTAGGATAAATGAATGCACTCACTTTCAAGGAGTGCGTCGTTTCTTTGCCATCCTCTTGTAGGTTGTGTCTGGTGCATGCCTCTGTAGCGTCCAGCAGAAGTCAGCCAACATTGCGGCTTTCCACCGACCCGTATATCGATGTTCCGTGAGAGACTCTCGCCGTGTTCATCACTGAAAGCACCGCAGTTCTCTGGGAAGACATGGAGGTGTCAGTGAAGAAAGTGCATTTTCAGTGTCATGTTGCAGCTAATGTTTTTTTAAGCATGATTTAATTCATCCACAAGATCCCTGTAATTTTCGGTACTCTTGGTTCCCAAGAACAATGTGGTCAAATTGCTCCCAAGAAACAACACCAGGCATGCAGCTGATCAGGGGTTAGAGTGGCCTCAAAGTCACGGTCATTTAAGAGCTGGCGTATCTGTGGACCAATAAATATTCCCTGTTTGATCTTCTCTGTACTTAATCGTGGAAACGTCATGCACAAATATCCGAGTGCTACTTCATTCGTGTTCACTGCCTTTACAAACGCTGTCATAACTCCCAACTTAATATCCAATGGTGGGAGAACAATTTTCTGAGGGTTCACTAGAGATTCATTGACAATATTTTTTGAGCCAGGAATCAGAGCTGTTCTTAAAGGCCACTCCTTTTGTATATAGTGTTTATCTCTTGCGCTACTGTCCCACTCACATGTATAACAACAATATTTAGTATAACTTCCTTGCAAACGCAACAAAATCGAAATTACTTTGAAACCTCCACATACTAGCCATTCGTGCTGATTGTAACTAATGACGCGTAGAACAGATTTAAACGTAGTGTACGTTTCTTTCGCTAAAGCAGCATATGCGACAGGGATGGACGGTCTTTCGTTATTATTATGTAACAGTACACCCTTCAGGCTTATTTTGGAACCATCTATGAATAGTCTCCACTCGTCCGGTTTGTATGAAATATGTAGGTCATGAAACAAACCTTCACCATCTCTGCAGAATGTAATGTCACCTTCAGTACTGAAATGGTTCTCAAGTTCTTTCTGACGATCCCGAAAAATTGACACTCGCGCTGTTTCAGCTACAAGGTTCCACTGCTGCAGTCATGAGGCTAACACTCCAGCTTTACACTTCGGGAGGTCTAAATCCCTAATCAGATCACTGAGTTCACGTTGTGTGATTTTGTGTGTTTCGCTGGATGAAGATGGCGTAAATGAAGGATCAACAACACTGGTGGATGGATGCACTTCTTCGGCTTGATGTGTAGGATCAGCATTCTCTCTTTTACTGCTTGATGTTGTTGCGTTTGGAGGAACAGGAACTGGCAGTCCTTGTCCATGAGGCACAGCGCGAATTACATATGGGATGTCAGGGTATTCGATATGTCTCTTCCTTTTGGTATTGATCCCTTTCTTCAAGGGCGGTGTCATACAAAAATAGTAATCAGACAGATGATTTGTGTGTTCACGCCAAATAGCAGCACGCCAAATTTCGTGGAGACGTTTTCCCATGCATCCAAGCATTTAGTACGGAAGAACACGACGAAAACACACGTATGGAGCCCAAGATTTGTCTTCGTCTCCCACTCGACAACCGAAATACAATGAATAGGCTTTCCTTACTGCATCGGTAAGTGGTCGCATTCTATTATCACAAATAGCGTCTGCACAAATATAACAAAAGTTATCAGGTTTGTTCTTGCAGGTGTGGGGCGTTTTCATGAAAACCGACACTCGTTCAAATAACACAAACACTCTCAGTTTAATTCAAATATTTTACTGTATATACATTGAACACCAACCACCTCTCAACCAAGACACATTACAGTACAGTAAAAACGCGGACATACACACGCACGTCGCCAACAAGTTTCAGCCTGTCGAATGATCAGGTGATTGGATTGTGGGCATATGAGTGAGCTTTACGCATTGTTGCCAGTTCCAACAAGTGTAACTTGCTTAACTACGGCAGCAAAACCGTTGTTACACTTTTTTGTGTGTTGCTATTATAACAACAACGCAATTCATTTGTTCTCTAAGTCCGTGTGACATTACCTCTTCGAAATTTCTTGACAATATTGTCATTATGGAACAATAAATTATTCCATTGCATATAGAAGTGTTACGTTTTCATATATACAGTTTATTTACTTTTAACACACAAATATATTAACTAGAATAGGTTCACGTAACCCCATTAAACTACCTGGTTCAATATGTAATAAGACAAGTCAATATAATTATTTGCTTTTATATTATTTAATTATAAAACTTACGAATAATTCTTTTCGTTGACTGATTCATTACACAACATGTCGGATATTACTTCTTATTACATTACACATCACCATAGCAACGGTATATAAAAAATGACAATCGAAAAAAGATTAACACATATTTCTTTCAATTACAAAAAACTGCTCACACAGTTCGCCTCTGATGCATATTCATAATAGCTAGTACAGATATATTTTAAGGTATATTTTAAGCACATTTACAAATAAATTATAAATTAATTACAAATAAATTGCAACGTTATCGTTGTAATTCCATGGGAAAAATTTTTTGTGTGGATGTGAATAGAATATAAATCGTTGGTGTCGTATATTTTATGAATATATTTATCCGAGGATTGCAAGTGTAGTTATTTATTGCAGGATTGCCAGCTGTAGGCAGAAAAAAGTCCGAATTTTGCAGAAAGGGAATTTTTCGTGCAATATTTCAGTTCAAAAAATCCCCCACCATAGTTCAGACTACCGAAATGATAGTTACATTGTCTGAATATATTATCCTATAGTTCTGTTCCGCATACGGAAGTCAATATTACATTTTTAATATACATGTTGTAAAGGTATGTAAAATTTCGGCATTTCGGTAGAAGGGATATTTTTTTTTACACAGTTCGACTCACTTCGATCATGACGATATTTGCAGAAAACATTCTCAATGTGGACAGGTTACTTTTTAAATATAAATTATAATTTTACTATTGCAGGGTTGGCAGTAAAAATAAAAATATCGGATTTTCCTCTAGAAGAAGAGATATTTTCGAATGTATGGGTATATAATTTCCCAACGGTTCCAGTTACCGGAACCATTGTTAAATTTTCAGAAAGTACGGTCATCGATGAATAGCAAGAGGTATAACGCATTCCGCAACGATAAATAGGGACGTAATTATACGTTCCTGAGTAAAACCTAACAAAATACATGTGGAAAACATGAATTTTTAAGGTAAATTCCACATTTACTGGCAACCCTCAGCTACCAGCTAATTTTAAGTGTGGTATTCGTGTTTAGCGTCTCGAAATCTATAGAGATTGGCTACTTTCGTTTCTGTAAAAAGTAAAAAGTGATAATTTGTTGACCAGTGTAATCGAGAGAAAAGAAACATTCCTTTGAAACATATCTTTCATCAAATGAATCCTTGTTCTTAATTGCCATTGAAATAGTGAGTATAAAGTACTACATTAAATGTATAATGTGCATGTACATCATGAACTTTCTGGGAAGTCCGATGCATTTTTATAATTCAAAAACGGGTATTTTTAATCTGAACTGTTTGAAACATTGTTGCATTATTGTTTTACACATGAGCCGATTTAGAACTAGCATTTACCAAATTCCATTTAAAAATCTGCGTGTTTTATTTGCATACTTTAGATATTTTTGGTGAAAGAATAAGGTAATGGCATAGATCGTTAGGTTTACTGGATATTTATATAAAATTAACCTTTCTTTCTTGCTGAATATTTGTATGGTAATTTTCTTAGGAAGATGTCATTACTATACGTCTGACTGTAGTGCTGTTGTCAACCCTAAAGAAATGCTGATAGTTCAGATTATCTTTTCCATCATTCTCAACAAATGTTGTAAATTATAATACAATTCACTGACACACTAACATAAACGGAACAGTTGTCCAGAAATCTTCTTTACAATTTCAGACTTTATTATCTATAAAATTATACTCGATAATAAAAGCTTTTCAACATGTGACAAGATAGCTGAGGAAATTGGGTCAACTGGAGAGACAGAAGACTCATTCCCAACCTATATGTAGGGCAATGAGTGAAGTAAAGCTTGGATAAAGTAAAATCCAATATTGTGGAGATTGGAAGAGGAGTTAAACAATTATGTAGTATGTAGATGGAATTATTAAACATTTACAGTGAACGTTTAATGGAGTAAGTATTAGTGGGAATTGTGGATTCCAGGGATGACGGCTGATAATTAACAACACCAAGTTTGCAGGGAATACAGTTATTATAGCTAAAACCGAAGACGAACTACAGGAGATGATTGACAAAATAGTTACCACTGGAAAACCATATGGAATGGAAATCGAGATTGAAATTCGAGAGTCGTGAGAATATTCCGTGAAATATACCCCTTCGAGTCAAAGTAAAAAAGAGAACTTGAAGAGCCGATCATTTCAAGCTTCTGGAAAGTATCTTAGCAAGAATCTGTTGTTGTACCACAGAGATAAGATCAACAATTACCACAACCAAAGAATCATACAATAACCTAAAATCATTCATACCAGTAGGCTTAATATTAGACGAAGGAAGAAGTTGGTCCAGAGCTATATATGTACCATTGGACTGTATGATTCAGGGACTTGAACATAACAGATATTAGAGAAGAAATATTTAGAGAGCTTGAAATTATGGTAGATTGAAAAGAGAAGAGAGATTGAAAAGAGAGGTGGCTAGAATGATATTTATGATGATGATTTCAACGGACAGAAGAGAAAAGGATGCTTCTAGCGAACACTCTCTGTTGGAAGGTCAATTGGATTGGACACATCTTGCGAAGAAATTGTCTTGTTTATACCAGCATAGAAGGAAGATGGAAGGAAGAATATCATTATCTTAACAATACCGCGGAGAGGGTAATGACAATTGTCGCGTAAGTCTCAAACTCTTCTGCAGTTACATGATCATTTTCTCGAAAGTTCCTCGTACCTGAGGACATAATCAAATTAATCTATTCGGCAGTCACCAAATGACTTACCTTTCAATGTTGTGTCAGCGGTACAAAATTTCACCATTCAATAGAGTTTGACACATTTATTCACACTTTTCTGTCTAAATGTACTGTTGACGGAACTAAATCTGTCTCTGTTTGAGGTTCTGAAGAAAATAATTCCTACTTAGTTGCACTCCCTGGTTGCACAAGGCTCTTCCAAAACCCAGTCTCTTCTTACTTATTGGACACACCAGCCTGTTAACTGAATACGTAGATTTTGTCTCGTACGGGTGACTTCAATTAATTCATTACATTCTTTAGAGTGGGATGTTTCCTGTGAAACTAAAGTGCGAGGTATCAGTTGCACGAAAGTTACATATCACAAAGAAAAGACTGGAAGAAAGACAAAATTTTCCAAGAAATATATCAAAGATAAATATAAATGTAATTAATGTCTTACTTAAATACTAGTTAATGGGCTTGCTTATATTTAAATTTTAAGTAATTTTATCATTGTAGCCATGTTTACCTGCGGACAATCAAATTCAATTTTATAAATACTATATGCGAGATTTGCAAACCAAAGCATGACGCCAGTTATTTTAATGAAAATTGTATTGTAGATTTAAAACACGTTTATACATAATTATATTACAAATTCATAACTATATAATACCACCAACATTGCTAAGTCAATAAGTTGGGAAAGCATATTATACTTTTATGTGAACCTTATGTGTTATGGCTTTGACAAAAACAGTCATTGTATGTGTACGCGATTAAGCGCCTTATGCGTTGTTTGTATTCGCACCAGTGAAACATGAACACTGTTCGATACATTGGCGCGAAGAATAAGAAACTACGAAACTATAACTCAAATGTCTGATAAGCTAATGTCAGGTGATCGCACCAACCATGTCAGCTGTGGTAACTGTAATTTTCTGCAAGAAGGTTTGAAGGGACATTAACCAGTTGAAATATGATGACAAAGGTCATGCGATGCAATGGTATGAACTCGATTTACATATTTTTCAAGAACTCGATTTATATATTGTCAACCCCCCTCTTGTTGCCTTTTATAGCAATAGCATAGCTCAAAACTGAGGGAGATTGTCCTCTGAACATTCTCTAAATTGTCCAGGAAATACTTAATAAACTTGTTTTAAAGAACACAAAAATTATGCCAAGTTTCATTATTAAAAATCTGTATTTTCGTTAAATTAATTGTCATTGATGTGTGTGTGTGTGTGTGTGTATATGTGTGTGTGTGTGTGTGTGTGTACGGGATAAGCAAAATATTACCAGATCACAACTCACAAAGCCTGATTATTTCCTCTATTTGATAACGACGATCAGATAGCAAACACATACCTCTTAAGTTGTAGATGATGGTTGTCTTCTGGAAATGAGGTGCAGCTTAGTGAAACTCCTGATGACTAGGATCAATGCAACTACTTGAAGTTGGAATTTAAACGATTATAAAAGTTGATTACTGATAATAGTCCACCATGACTATTCGCTATCCAAAACTACTCGCTGTCTGCTTCGCTGTTCTGATCTGGTCTGACTCTTTTCCGTCTAATCTGAGTCCCTGATCTGATCCAGTTCCATCCTTGGTAGGGTATTTATTTGGAAAAAGCTGATATCTAAACTGCTACCTCGATTCACGTCACTTCTTGTGTTTGCTTATATCATTGCCGAAATTCACATTTCTGCAATGATCATCAAACAGACAAAATCTCCAGACGTCTATCTCCGTAATCTGACAGTTTTGTCATATCCCAAAAATTGTGTTGATGTTAACAAACAATCTTACAATAATTCTTACAATAACTCTTAGACTGCAATTTGCTTATTTGTTGTCCTTCGTCATCATAACATTACAAATCGACATGTTTGTGTTTACAACCTTACAAAACAAAAACAATAACTTGTACAACATAACAGTCTCATCATAATTTTGAAATATCTTATTAATGTCTTTCTTTGCCTTATTTTGATTTTGTAATTTATTGTTTTTAATTCTACAATATCTTCTTCTTCTTTATTTTAATAAATTTCTGAAATATAATTGTATTTAAATTTAACTGCTCATCAATATATAGTTGCCCTAGGGTGTCACATCACAGCTGATATTGTGTATTGTGCATAATGGGACCCCACAATGACATATATACCTCTGGGCGGCAACATGACTTCGACAATTTATACCCTCTAATTGTTCTTACGACTATAAAGCTATCATTACATGGAGAAATGTGAGTCTTTTAAAACAAACAACATTCCACTCAGTACCTAAGCGATGATGTCCAGCAACGAATTGTAACCTCACAAACTTGTGGTTTTGTGTCAATGGAAGCCAACTTAATTAACAATGTACGTGACGCTCCAGTGTCCATATATGTGGTAACACAGTTAATAGGTCCGTTATCATGTGATGTGACTTATTTTGCACGCACAGCGGAAGACGCATTCCTGTAGTTGGAAGTAGTTGCCTCGTTAGACCGCATTCGTTATTTTACGTTGCTCTCTTTTTAAACAAACACTAACCCACATGTTTCCTTTTGGCGTATTCACACTCCTCTACCTGAGTGAATTGAGAACTGCTATCTCATTGTATTACGCTAATAAATAAACCGGGAGACCTAATCATTCATTATCTCGCTAAAATTATAATAATATGTACAAAGTATCTGTCGTACATTTTTTGTGAGTTTGACCACATTCCTGTCATTTCTTGCTGGACATGTGTAATTAACAAATAGTCATTTGTTTAGAATCAGAACTCATCAAGAAAATATATCCCATCGCTCCTAACATAGACGATATAAATAATTCGATAAAATTATATGGGCAAGGTGCCAGGAATGGAAAAAATAAATGGAACTTGAGATAATTGATGGATGTAGGTAAATAATATAAAATATAATCTTGTGAGTTCTGTAGAAACAATTCTAAGAAGTTTTAATTAAATTCTAAGAAGGAGGGATGCTCTGGATCAATATGTTTGTGTTGTAACAGACCTTTATTTCTTTCAAGTTATTATCGTAAATTTAGACAAATAAAATGCTTACTGAGAATATGCAATAATTTATTTTATTAATATATATTTTACTATGTCGATACTGCGGAACAAAAATATCGTATGAAGTGATCTTCTTTACTAGTCTATTAATATACTTGCATGGAGTTTCTTAATGTGATATATGGTATTTCTCAGTGGCATTTTACAGTATAAGTAAAGGGATAACCTGCAATTGTTTACCGACTTGTGAAGGAACAAAGGTTCAACTCGTAAGACAAAACCAAAAGAAAGCTAGGTAAGTATTCATTTTTACAGACCATTTATTATTATTACGTTAAACTACTATGATCAATTCATGTTCAGCTAACCAACAGGATTTGTTGACATGTTCACAATCAAATATTTTTGTTTGTGGATCTATACCTTATCATTGAGTCTAGAAATAATGGTTTAATAGTTTTTCATGGTTTTCCGAATTCCAATGGCAAAGATTTATGTTCGTAAAACGCGCTTATTCTTCCGTTTTTAGGGGTTATCGTTAATTGATATTACTCAAAACTGGTGAACAAATTATATGCTTCAGAACATTACCTATCTTATTTCCAGTACATACATAGAGGAATTGGTATACAAAACAAATAAAATATACCTAAGCTGTTGAAATCGAATATGAAAATTTATGTTGGATGGTTTATACGTCTAAGAAGGAATGTAATCTCAGGCTTAGTTCTTTGAGCGTGTGTAAATACCTAACTATACAATGTGAGAAACGACACACTGACAATTGCATCTTTTAACAGTTACAATATTTCAAATACGAATATTTTTTTAAAAAAATCAAACATTGGAAACCCTACGTTTTTCTTGGAAGAAAGTTTATAAATGAGAATGTTTGAACTATTTGTTGTATATTATACTAGTGGCTAATATCATGCTTGTTATTTACCTATGAGCTAAGTTACAGTACATTTTAAAATAATACAAAAACAAGGGAATAAATATATTATGCTAATCAACAACAAATGTTAGCATGATCTCATTAATAATTGTACTTCATCTAATGTACCTATGTTGCACGAAGTAGTTCACATTATGTACATATTAAATGCACATGAATAATTAGAATTTTGCTGGTGACAATTCATTTTCATACTAATTAAGTTGCATAGTATAAACATTAAGGTTTATTTAGTTACAGGTCTTTAACACAGTTTGTTTGAAAGATATAATAGATACAACAAGCCTCTTTGGTTTGAAAAAAAAAATATTACTATATGACTTACATCTAATTTCTCACTGTTGGATCATGTTTCTTCTTCAATTGCTATTTGATGTTTTAAAAGAAATTTTGATATTTTTAATCAACAAAGAATAATCTCATATACCGTACACATTAGTGTGACCTTACTTCATGTAACTTGAATTGAAGATATACTTCAAATATGTTATTAACGAATGAGTCTTATACAGAATAGTAGGCTTTTTGGCAACTCTGTTTCTATCAATAATATATTTTATATTAATTGTGTTATAGAATAAGGACTAGATGGGCCTGGGTTGTTTATGCAGTTGTATAACTTTAATATAAACTTAAACAGACCATCAGTAACTTTATAATTATTCAAAATATCAAAGTATTCATGATTATTTAACATTTACATTATGTCAGCTACTTCATGTAGTACATTTCAATGTAGTAAGACCTATTAGTAGTGACCAAGTATTGGTTATTTCTCGTTCTCGTTTCTTTGTGTAACATTTAACGTCCTATAACTTGTCTTGTATTTAATCTCAAACATGGAATTTAGGCAGTAGTAGAATACATGATAGGGTATTTATGTGGCTAGATTTTAGATACTATTTAAACTTTGTTTCTATGAAGAAAACAATCGTCCAAAGTTTGATCTTTTTATTTTTTTCGCTTCCAAAACATGGAATTTGTGAAAGAAATACCTTCCAGTTTTTATTTCTTGATTTTCATATAATACATTCAGGTAGCTACACAACATGAACAATTAAGCTTGCGGTTACATTTCTTTTTGGGCTGATATACCTTTGAACATTGTGAATTTGTCGATTTCTTTATACTCTACAAAACATAGAACGTTACGTCTTGAACATAATCTTCAATGTTTCATCAGCTTAAGGTTCACCGTTTCTGAGTAATAAGAAAACTCTTATAAACGTAAGAATCAACTCATACGCTGTCAAACGAAAATGGCTGCATCTGAACTTCGGAGAACTGTAAAAGGTTAAAAGTATTTTTTGACACTATAGTCATTTAGTATACCTCAAACTAAGACTCATTCTTAAAGAATATAGTGATGAAACGAATTTTATGTTTCTCTGTTATGGCCTATGCAGAGAAGAAGTATATAGGGGCCTATTCTTATATTTTCATTTTAAGAGTCGAAAGTGTTAACAAACAAGTAATTATTATATTGAAAACAAATCATGACTCTATACAGAGACAATAACATAATCTTCATTTTTTAACAGAATGCTTCTTAGATTTTAATATTACATGTGAATGCCTTTCCCTTTGTAGAATAAATATTCGTCGCGTAATTGAGCGGTATAACACGTAAATATTTCATAGTGGAATTACATACCGTTTACCATATATTAGATTACACTGTTACATAATTTAAGTTGTTTTCCTGTTCTAAAACTATCAACCTTTCACGCTGTTACAGTGACAACAGTGTGTGTCTTTGGTTCATGCATTGTGGGTTTGGGTCCTAGTTAAAGAATCCAAAAATAATATCATAATATTATTCATCTTATTATTCATCCATCTCAGTTATTCCAAAGTACATAATCATGGGGCGTTAAACGAAACTATATATTTCTTTGTTTTATATTTACTACGAGCATTTCCCTGGCATTTTTATCATCAAACACCGGAGTTCCAGCCTATTATGGCAAATTAGCACTGTAATTTAGAGGAGCGACGCTACCGACACCAAAACCTCCGAACTCTGACAAATAAGCGTCGATTTGCTTAGCTTCGCACTCGTCAGCAGATGTTTAACTCAAATTTTGAAGGGTATATCCCTTTAACGCTATACCCTGTAATTTCAGTCCCCTGACACCGGTAGTGCCCAAATGTCTGTGTGCCGCAAAATTCCCTTAAATTCCAATTCAAGGACTCCTTTGGTGCTCTCCTTCTTCTGCACCTTGTAGCCTATCTTCTCTATTACGATACTATGGAAGGACAGTAATTCCGATCACAAATTTTGGGATATGATGCTTTTGTACCACATATTTCGATCTATGTTCCGTATTGTCCAGCACTCAGAGTTCGGCTTGCTCACACCTTTCTTTCTTCATTTCGACTATTTAAAAGTTATGTTTTTGAGGTGGGATTAAAAAGTCAAATTTATCTTCGTGCAGCAATTAGAACAATCAAACTATAATACCCGTAACTAACCAATGAGAATAGCTTAGCAACGTAAAATTTGATTGTTCCAGCAGTGATAGCTGCTTATTTACTTGATTAATGTAACGTAACGGCATTTGATACGATATGTTGGTAACCCAAAGAAAACATCAGAGAGAGAAAAAAATATTTTCTAACCCAGTGGTTTTCATCCCAATTTCTATCACGATCTCCATTTTCTCACATCCTCTTTGCAGCGATCCCCTTATAATTTTTGGTTTGCAATTAGCTTCTGTAGGGCTTTCAATAAATGTATTGTGGAGATCTCACAACATCCACCTATACCTATAAGAGTAGAATCCATTACTTGTATACATTGGATATAGTAATTTCCCTAAAAGCGAATGAATTAAAATCGAAGTTGGTCAGGGGGCGCGGTGGCTCAGTGGTAGAGCGTTCATCTCTGGTGCTTGGGGTCCCGGGTTCGATCCCAGCCCCCGCCAAGTGAACTTTGTGGTGGACAAACACCGTGCTCGTGGGTTTTCTCGGGGTTCTCCCGTTTCCTCCCACTTTCTTCATTCCACCATTTCACTCATCTCTCATTATCACCGTCTCCTTTAGCCTAACCGGCATAACCGTGGGACGTAAAACTTAAATCGAAGTTGGTCAGTTCATTCACATTAAAAATCTCGAATCCGATCCGTCATACTGTTTAAAAATGGAGGCCGTTCGAAAATTTTAAAACGTCAAAACTCCCTTAATTTTTGGTAGCATGATAAAAAATTTATTGATTTCTAATGTCATTTAAAAAATGGACAGTTGTTAAAAACGTTAATGAGTTTTTTAACCCTCTCATGCATAAATTATGAAAAAGGTATAAAATATTTTATTTGGGTTTGATTTTCTGATCAAGTTGATTCCTTAAAATAGATATTTAAAAAATAAAATTTTGTAGGTTGATAAGCGAGATATGACGTGTCGTCATTTGAGGAGGAAATAGCTCCCTTGTGGCTAAGCGGTTAGCTTACGCGCCTTTGGCGTGGGAGACCCGGGTTCGATTCCCGGCGGGAGCTCATGTGGTTCGGATTCCACGTTAATCAGTAGATCCACGTCTCATATAGCCTCGCTGCTGAACGGGACGCAAAACTAAAATCACCTCACCTCACCGTCATATGAGGACGCAGTGCAATAAAGGTAACAATATTTTTTCAAAGGATGAATTTATTAGTGACATATAACAGACACAAAATTGTGAAACATTGTACGAAAACTACATAAAGGGGGGGAGTTGCAAATCAGTTAAGATATACCTTGGAAAGCCAATACACTGAAATGGAATATTCGGTATATCAATACAATACAATAAAATAACCCATATTTTTTATGAGGCTTAAAAACGTTAACATAAATCTTTATTTTCTTGAGCAACAAAATAATGAAAATGATAGGCCTATAACAAATGATTGTATTAACCCACTAAACGATGAAAACTATTATTTATTGAATTGTATGAAACACTTTAAAGCACTCTGGACACAATTGTACCTCATACCTGCCACAGATATATCGTGTCTTACTTTTACACCTGAGGTCAGGACAACTATTAGCAAATTTTCAGTCACCTTTCTTTGAGTAATGACCTCCTCCATCAAACTTTTTCCTCCTGAGTACTGTCAGGATTCCTTTCTTCTTTAGTGGAGATAGCGAAGTCTCCCTGCTGGGTCTTCCTCTAACAGTATATCTTGCAGGTGTGATGGCATTTCCTTTGTAAATAAGTCTCATAGCCATACGAGGTTTGAACTCAAGCAAATTCATATATTCATCTTTTGAATTTTTCCATTAGGACCAGGTAGTTAGAAATAAACTTCACGTAGTTAAGCCGCCGTAGGAGAGTGGCATACGTGCTCTCGCTCTAGTCGTCGACATGAAGTGTTCCTTGCGCGTCTGCATATCGGACACTGTCATCTAACACACAGATATTTGCTGCGTTGTTTGAATCGTCCGTATTCTAAGGAGTATAGTGTTCCCCGAAGTATTCAGCACATCCTTGCTGAATGTCCTGAATACTCAAATCTCATAGAACCTTACGGACTGCCATGTATGTTTACCAGTCTGTTGGGAGATGATGTTCGTGTTATTTGTTGAATACTTCAATGTATTCATGGATGTATGGTTGCTCACGTTTTCTGAGCGATTTTAGTCTGTTATTTCTTTTATTGCTGCTATGTTTTTATTTTTTGTTCTACTTTTTATTGTTTGTTTCTATATTTATTGTTATCGTTATATATTTTATTCTAAATATTTATTCTTTTATCTTTAATTTTTGAATGTTCTTCCTCCTTTCCGCAGTGCTTTCTGATTTATTCGTTTTAACATTTCTTTGAATTTTATTATTGAAGTTCGTATTGGAGCAGCCGTGATAATGGTGATGGGGACACACGGCCACGTTCCCATTCCTTCCTAATCAATCAATCAATTGAGGTTGTAGTCCAACTTAGTGATATCACTATCTTTTCAGTGATATTATAAAAATATGGTTGAAAAGTATATTAGAGGGTCTCGTGTTTGATTACTTTTTATATGAAGGAGGAGGTGCTCAAAAATAGCCAAATTTATGATTACGTATAATATATGAACTGCCCCTGAGCACAATTTAGCCTTGTAGTCAGAAGCGTTATCGACCGACCCACCTTCATATTTATTCAAAAGTCGAGTTACGGATTTATATATGTAACAGGTCAACTTTGTAAAGTAATAGTTCTGAACATTTCGTAATGTGATCTCAATTAAACGAAAAAAAAATTAAAATACAGTGACACATACAATTTTGACCTTACATCGCTTCATGTTACCAATGTTTACAGTTTCGAATCATAAAGACTGGAAATAAAACATACAAGATGCAATATTTGCGTATGCAAATTAATGACAACCAGAAAAGTATGAAACCACAGCTGCATAACGTCCTCTTTTTAGGACACGTCTTTTCTCGTTATTATCTCGCTTTACATATGTTGGTTCAAAACAGCAACATAATCTCATAAAATTACACCAAAGCAGCAAACTAAAAAATATATACCTGAAAAAATGATTCCAATCGCTGAAAAAAAAAATATAATTTACGAGCATATGCTCAACACGCGTTCAATCGCGTTTTCACATTTTCCATTTCTACATCACCAGAACGAGAGGTGTTGCCGTCTTGTGACTTCTCATATGTTTCTCTGTTCTTCTACAAGGCACTCGTGCATTTACAGAAAATTCTGCTTTTAATTGAATAAAGAAGGATTTGTTAAATATATGTCCTCATATGAGGCCAGTATGCATGAGAGGGTTAAGTGATTTCGTACGTCACGAAGATTGAACCGGACATTGTCACACTACTGAAATCACAATATTCTCAGATATATCATTAGTTTTCAATTTTAATTATATTTCAATATGCAGATTTTGTTGCATTTGAATCTTTCTGGTGTTTCAATATGCAGTTCTCATTTGTTTCATATCGTACCTCTTTCATTTAAATTGATTCACCTGTTTAAAACGTTTATTTGACCTATTTTTTGTTGCTCTTAACAACGTGTATAAAAATAATCATAACGGAACAAGATTGAAAATAATATCTAAAAATATTTTCCGGTATTTGATTCTAATTATATTTATCTCTTCCACTCATCTCATAAAACCCTCTCAACACCCCTCAGGTTGATAAACCCTATTCTAACCTATTATCGTACTCAACACAAATTAAATAGTGGAGGTTGAAAGATATGATCAGAACGTAAGTAGTTATATAACTTCAATGAGAGGAGAAGATGTGAATCATTTGATTACGATTTGTACTTGTGAAAGGAGGAGAAAAGATTGGATAACAACATTATACTTTGAAGCGTATAATAACAGGCGCCACTGTCATCGTCCCTAAGTGAAATCGACAAAACAAATAACACTTGTAAAAATGTGGAGAAAACGTGAATATCGGATATGATTTAAGAAAGTACTATATTACCATTTAGAATAATCGTACGGCAGCATACCATACAAAAATTCCAAAATAAATCGTCAAACTGCTAGTTCAATGTGTTATACTATATTACATAATGTAAAAATAAATGAGAATAAAACATATAGAAATTATATAACAGATGATATTTAATTATATAGACGTATACACATAAAATTAATAATTTATAACTCAGGTCCTATATACTGCAGAATAGTTTTTAATATTATTTTAAAAATAATTTGTTAGCTTAATAAACACGAAAAATACTGTTTCATAATTTCATAATTTCTTGTAAACTGCGTCTAGTATTAGCTAATGTAATTTACAGCAGTCCATTTTATTGAAAATCGCTAACAGTGTTAAGTTATGATCAAACGATATATTTTAGTTGACATCTTAAACAAGATAGATAAAGATGTTTTAAGAATGTGGTCATTGAGAAATGTCTGGGTTAACACAGATATTTTAAATTATTTCAGTACATGAATTGTGTAATGTAAGGTAAAACTAAATAAGTTTTTTTTTAACGAAGAGAGGGGCTTGGAAGTGTCGGAAATATCGTTAGGGATATGGATCTATATAGTAAGATGTGTAGTTTCTAAAATTTACATCTTACTATATCTTAGAATATCTTAAGTTAGAGAAATTATATATTCTAATGTTTCATTTATAATAATTTAACAAGTATTTCAAAGCTCATTGATGTTTGACGTGGAATCAAAGACGAGCATAGCTTTACTAAATACCAACAAAAGGAATTTTAATTTCGGATGAATTCTAAGCTATATGAATAGTGAAGAATTAAGAATGACAGACGTCTCTCGCAGTAACTCACGGAGGCATTTGCTGGTTGATATATAATGCAAAATTCACTTTCAAAAAGCAAGGAGCATTGAAGTATGCATACGTGAAAGAGAAATCAGTAAAATCAAATTATGGAAGTTCTGTTTCGTTTAACGCTAGAACGGCAGTGTTCTTGATACTCTCTAGAACGGCGGGAGTGGGCCAAAAATGACCCATTCCATTTTTATTAAATATTCGTATTCTAAACCGCTAATATCTATTGGATAACATAACGTGACTTTCATTCAGTAAAACAAAAAAACTTCTTTGAACTCTAGCTTAATATTTATTGATCAATATGTTTTTTGCCAATAATACAAATTTAAAAACGCTATTTTTTATGAATATATTATTACATTGGTATTATTGAATGTATTATATACAATATCAGTTTATTATATAGTGTTATATATCATTCTAATTCCTAGATAGGTATTATTCTTAGATAGTTTGTTCAAGCGCACGACCTAACTGAACTAAATTAACCTAATCTACACACATCTAAACTTGCAGTTTTACACAGAACAAAGTTCAGTCACTCCTCTACAAGGAGAAGGGTCATACAAAAGCATTGTTCACCAATAAAAGCGTGACGTATTACACAAAAAATATTTTACTAAGATTGTTGTAATACGCATCTATGCATTTCTATAACTTTCCTCTCCCTATTTAGAATTTGTGGAAACACATAACCTGACATAACCTAAAATAGCATGCACAATCGTAAGCTAGCAGTAGTTCAAACCAGAAAAAGTCAGTATATAGTGATTGTTTTGTAAATAAGATTTGCTAGGTTCTAATCATGAAAGCTCTGACATGAAAAGAATGGTAAACTACCTGTTCTTTCAAACAACTCCTTTAGAGATTCTACTTCTTTGGTTGAAATATAATTTATACAAACATAAGAGAAAGTAAGTTGTCTCCCATTTAGACCTCTAAACTTTTTGGTTTCGGCAGCTTTGAAATTTCTGTTTACGCCACAGGCTAGTAGTCAAAGAATTCTTGGTAGCGCCGGAAATTGAACTCGGGATCCCTCAATCCGTACTCAGCCGCGTTCACCACTAGACCAGCGGGGGGTCATACAGTGGCGATCACAATAAGAGCTTCGGATTTCTTCTCCCAACCCGTCTGGTATATAGGAACCTTGTCCCAACCCGTCTGATCAGCGTGGGAGCAGTAGACCAAGTTCTCCCTCCGGGGTGAGGCCTCATTAAATAGTGGATCGAATATGGCTCTGGTTTATTTATTATTATTTATTTGTGTTATAAACGTCTTCTCATGAAACATTTCAACATAGTTATACCAACACAAAAACACACTAGCTATATATTTTTACAATAGCATGGAAATTGTTTGCAAATTTTTTGTTAAAATGATTGAAATTATTATGAATATTTTGTTACGATGTAAGACATATAATTTGTGTTTAATAATAATAATAATAATAATAATAATAATAATAATAATAATAATAATAATAATAATAATAATAATAATAATAATAATAATAACAATAATGAATAATAATAATTATAATAAATAATAATAATAATAATAATAATAATAATAATAATAATAATAATAATAATAATAATAATAATAATAATAATAATAATAATAATAATAATAATACCTATTTTACGACGCTTATTTGCAGAAGTATAGTTTACTGTGCTTATCTCTTCCTCTTTCAATGTTTTATCGGAAGCATCATATTCGTTGTTATTCGGCAGGTACTCTTCATCTGAAGAAATATCAAGGCATTGAGCGTCAGACTTGGCCTCACTTATGTCATTGAAATTTGCAAGTATTTCATCCAGTTCCATCAGTGTCTTGCTCATAATGAGTGTTTGAAATAGCACATCAGTACGAAAATAATGAAATACTCCTAATCAACAGACTTTCTAAAGTATTACTAAGTCCAAGTAAACTGAGGAAATTGCCGAGAACCTGGTCTAGAACACGAGGTGGCATGGGAGAGTGTTAGGAGAAAGAACGGTCGCAAGATAAAGACGCTAGCCAGCAGTGTTGCTACAATGCAACAAAATATCACTAACAAAAGAGTTGGGTCAAAATTGACCCACGCCGCCGTTCTAGTATAATTGTTTGTTATTTCAAAAATCAGAGTGTGGATAAGAGTGATACTTAGTACAAATATTTCTTCAAGAGAACGAGTAAAAGTCACAAAAATTCGATCCGATACGTAAGAAAATAGAAAGGTTGTTAAAACGTAAAGTTTGAAATGGGTCAAAAATGACCCAGCCGCCGTTCTAGTGTTAAAAGGGAGAGAACAAAAGGTTTTGTATAAAAGAATATTCGAGAAAGAAGTTTCTTGTACTTATGTGGTCAGTGTACGGGCCTTTGGAACCCAAGATCCGGAGTCCCTTACCACTAAGAAATCATACAGTTTGGATACCAACTAAAGCTGTAGATTTATATTTTTAAAAAATCTGGGTGCTTAACAGGTATCTAAACCCCAAATAAACCATCAACAATGTTCCCGAAAGGAAAGATGACGTGTAAATACTCAATAATGTTTTGTTTCAGGAGTTCGCTGTTATTAGTTCTATGGGGTAGCTTTAATTTTTTTCTCTTCATGAAGACGTCTCTGTCTTGATAAGATAACAACATTCAAAAATAACGTATTAATATTTTATCTTTAAGCTTGTCAAAACGTACATTATCCAAGTTATGAGTGTAATCAGTAATGCAAAAATTCATTTCTGCGCCTGGATTACAAAAGATGACTTTATTGGACTAGACGCAAAATCTAAAGAATCTCATGTTCAGGCTCACCCATAATCTGGATAATACCCTATGTATTTATAAATTTCTTCGCAACACACCTCATTTATAAACAATATATCACAGTAAGGATCTTGAGCAAATGATTTATTTCTTCTTATTTTTTTATAATATGGTTCAATTTCCGTTATCAACTCATTTCCCATTAACTTTTTAAAACTTCCAAACATTCAAATTAAAAAACAACAGAGACATTAAAAAGTGGAATTTAATTGTAAATAAATTTTGGAGTTGAGTCGAGAACATAGAACTATGAGTTAAAAACTCTAACATTATTGACTTCTTTTAAATTATTAACTTGGCGGTAAGTTTGAAATGATTATTGTGCATTTCAGTCCTACTCTAATCCCGAAAGTAAAAGGTCCGTGTGTATTCAAATTTCATGCAATTGCTGAAGGAATTAAATCTGAACTGGTTTCAACAAGTCTAGAATTGGCAGGTAAGTGTTACATAATGCTTGAAATACACTCGTAGATAATAAGCGTTGGGTCAAGATATAAATTATATTACATTATTATATTACAAGAAATTTATAAGGATTTACTGTGCTACTATTTTTCAACTTTGTGGATTGCACTCCTGACTACAGCAGAGCAGGGAAAAGAGAAGGTCCATTTAATATGGAAGCCTCTTCCCTCACACAATAGTCGAGGAACATAAAACAAAAAATATTCTTCTCAAATGTTCTGTGGTCCTTCGATGCCCCTCCCTCTCAGAAATTTAAGATGATGTAGTCACTTATTGTACTTGGTCGTGCTTGTCATCAAATTGTCATATTCGCACAAGAAGAGTTTGCTGTCCAAGATCAGGTCACAGGAGAAGTGTAGTTAGTAGAGGCGGGTATTTTACAAAGTAAATATTGTGTTCTGGGTTATCGGAGACGGGCAGTTATCCGCTGTTATCTTGAAAGTGAATTACAAAAGATAATAACAAAAGTTCTAGCTTAGCTATCGAGACTACTGAACAAGACCTCTAAACTTGACTTTGTTGCAACCTAGAAAAGCACTACTGGTTGTGAGATTTGCTTCATAATAACGCCTTGATAATAATCAGATGAGTCTCAAGATGACCTTTTTTTTAGTTTTTAATTGCCCTTTTATCCCTCATGCACACGCCCTTTTATCCCTTAATTTTTAGGACTTAAACATACGCGTGAAGTGTTTTACAGCCCATCAGTTAGATCTGTTTTATATAAACATTATTATGTGTAATTGGGATGCAATACTAAAATGATGTAAAATTGACCTTTCCTACGAGATTTGATCATTTTTTGCGGTAGATTCTTGATTTAATCGTCATTTTCGATGCAAAATTTTCACTCTCTTTTTAAGTTGTACTTTTTATGTTGTTATAAAATATTTTAAAATATTATATATATATATATTTATAATTGAAATTTTAGTGAGTGTTTCTTACAGAAAAATGACTTACAGTTGTTCAAAACAACATATACCTGTGTTTTCTCCAGTTAATGAATATTAAATAAGTAATTTTAATATATTTTGAACGAAAATTGTATAGTTCCATATGGTATAAAAATAAAAAATTTTTCTATCTGTATCTCACATTTACTGCTATTTCAACACGCTTAAAGTGGAAGAGCAAAGTTTTAATCAGGAGTAAACTCTTCAGAATGCTGTATTTCTTGCGGATCAACTAGTTGCAATTACAGCATGATGATTGAGTTATCCTGTATTTAGGACGCGGGAATATTTCACACCGTCCAGAAACTCTGTTTTATTTCTCCTTTGTGGGTTTATCTTTAAGACTACTGAAGCACTTGACTCCTGCTTTCAGATGAAGGGGCGGGGAATGTAGAGATAGCCTAGATGTAATATGTGACCTGCAAAGCTGCAAATCTAGTTCTTCAAAAATACTATTCTGGCTACTTGGTTTTGCACTCCATTGTTACTTTTAGAAATAACAAGAGAATTTGTGCCTGCAATGCTTAGCATGCCAAAAATAATAATAAGTACGTAACGCTTATACTTTCTTGACACAGTTTACATTACGCACAGCTTGTCAACATTAATGCAGCGTTACGTAAATTACAATCTCCTTTCAAAATTTCTTTTCCTCACCTATGTCCGGATGAATTTTGTTGTAATGCTGCATTGTTCATGCCACAACAACTCTTCCGGGCTTGGGAGCATAGGACGTAATGGTAATATCGCTGGAACAGGCGAGTAGATTTGAATATCTACTTTTCCTTTTTGCTGTTAGTTCCTGCAAATCGTCCCCGTACAAATTAGTATTTTTGTTTACAGTCTTGGTCATTATCTGTATCATGCGCACTTTGATGTACTTCTTGAACCTCTTTGTCACCAGAATCGTTAGGAATCAGTTCTTTATTACTCTGATCTGAATCAAAGAAGTTCCTTATTCTGTTCTTCTCTTTCTCAACACTGTCCACTTTGTGTCCTTTCTGTTACTCATTAAAAATGTTTACCAGAATAATATAGGTCTATGTAACTAAAATACGTATATTAAGTACACGGTTTTTGAAAAGATAGGTTGCGATGGTATATCGTTTTCATAAAGAACTATGTTGTCGGCTAGAAGCGTTCTGTGTGACTAAAGAAGAAAGCATGGAACAACAACAATTTTAAGAAGTTAGTTCAGACGTAGAACAATTACTTCCGGTGTGCGGTGTACCTCATTCTATTCCAGGTAATGTGCGATTTTGGTAGTCAATATCTCATTGGTTAGATTCTTGGGATTCTCCTGTTTCCTCTCTGATTCTAATTTTTTTCAACGATTATTCACTTTATTCATTTAGCCTAAAGGACAAATATTTGAACTTTATATAACGGATTACAGTTTCGGTTAAACAGTTTTAGTATAATAAGGTGTAAGAGTAAATACTTAATTTATAACAAGTAAGGACTAACTAACTCTATAGCCTATTGAAGCAGAGCTTCAATGCAGCCTTCAGGAAAGATATTAATTTATTTATGTCCTTAGCCAACTGAACCTAGTTTCTACTTTGTGTCTCTATACAAGATACAATTTAATATTGTTTTACCATACGAGCTTGGCTTTTCCTAATCGTTGTTTTTCAACTGGATTTCAGATTTTTAAAACAAGCTTCCTCTTTCCTCCCATTTCGGCTGTATGACCTGCCTACTTGAACTTCCTAGAATTGGTGAACGTACAATGTTTGGTGAACGGTGTAAATTGCTCAGTTAATCGCTATGAATTTTCCGGCATACCCAATTTCCATTCAACTTGGATCCGAAAATTCGTCCAGGGATTTTATTCTCATATACCATCAGTCAGTGTTCTCCCGACAGAGTACAAGATCATGTTTGTAACCAAACAACACAACAGGTCTGATTGTCATCGTACGTTTATTTGTAATACATACGATAAACATATAGTTTCATCTAAGTTACTTTTGATGAAATGATGGCATTTGGACATAAAATAGTTTATGCAGGTTAAACGTAAAAGAATGTTTTTCTTTTCTTCGGAAATACTGTTCTTGGAGGCAGAAGCCGTTGCTCAAAAATTTACTAGAGATACTTTCAGATTAGGTAACTAACTTAATTTCTTGCGATATTGAAAGTCGAAAAAAGAATTAAATAATAAATGTATAAAAAAGAAATTTATTTTTTAATTCTAAGTGCTTTCATAAACAAAACATATTGTGGAAACAATTATTTATAATATTGGTTATTAGTAGGTAACAATAGGATTTACATATACCTTGTTCAAATGTATTCGTCGCTAAATAGTTCCTCTATATTCAACGGCTTATGAGATGTATGGTATAGGTGTTACAGTTGATCTGAAGCTAATTTGACTATCTGTATTATATTATAACTTTATAGAACATTTAAGATTATTATATATTATGTACGTTTACTTTGTACGTAGTAGCAAGTAATGCGTTAGGTTATTTGTTAGCAGTTTCCATATTATTTATTTTTATTAGCCAATCACTTGACACAGAGGAATAGTAGTTTTGATTTATTGTTCCGTAGGTTGCATAAAATCAACTACTGCACACCCTTTAGCGCGGCAAACATCGAAATGATAGTTGATTCTTTGCAGCAAACTCCTTAGTTTATCCTAGTTACTGAATTCGTGTTTTCAGCGATTCGGTTTTTCAAATTTTGAAGATCAGTAAAACAAAGTTACATGGAAAACATGAGATTCCTTAAATATATCTCCTTAGACAAAAGTCGTAGTAGGTTAGCGTTGAAGATCTGGTTGGACAAAGACAGTGAATAGCAACTCTTTGCTCGCCACTTTCAATTCAAAACACTGGGGTTGATTCATTGAGGTAAGGCCGGTTCTGCAAAAGCAAATAATTAGGAACATAATCTTGCAATAACATCAAGTAATTCCAATCTTCATGGAGAGTTATTAGAATAAACAGTGTTGTAGCATATCCAAGTATGACAATCGGTCACAGTTTTCTTCGCAAAAAAGAGTGGATTAGACTTTCTAGTAGAAATGCTATAAAACATTTATTACTGTCAGTTAGTTCCCCGTCAGATTCTAGGACTTCCCAAAAATTATGATACAACTGAATTCAAACGCTGTGGCTATTAAAAACACACTAAAAATGGCTCTGTTCATTTAACATAATGACTTTGTGTTATCCTAGTTGTGCTAAATGTTGACACATGGGATGCTATATGAACTTCAATGCATTTTCAAATAAGTTTATTAAATCGTATTTGTTAAAGTCCAGAAGGTATAACGTCATTGGCTTCCCGCGCTGGGACTTGCTCGTCATTGGGGGGTGTTGTAAGAGGATAACCAATCATCACCCTTGGGATGAGTAAGTTAGACAAATCTGAAGGGTGATGATTGGCGATCCTTTTACCACACCCTCAGTGACGAGTAGGTCCAAGCGCGGGAAGCCAACGACGTTATACATTCTGGACTCTAATAACATTACAATGATCGATAGCATTACAATTCTAGTATTTTATCATTGGGGTTATTGTAGATGAAATTGCGAAACAACTACTTTTACAAAAGCATTTTTCTTATTGACGGGACATGACTCTTTCTAAAGATGATTAAGCACACTGTTAGTTATTTACAAGTGGTTACAACAAAAGACATAATTGGCGAAGAATAGCAACATAGTAAGCTTACAGAATAACCGACGATAGCACTTCCACTCAGGTGAATAATCTCATGAAGCTTCGTGAATTATTGAAGGAATATATTTTGTGTTTTTTACTTAACCCGAAGTTTTACTCACAACGAAACAAGGTGAAAGTAGGGAAGAAAAATGGAAATAATACAAATTCTCAATATTAATGTTTTTTTTACCTATGATAACCACAGAATACATTGCTCACGCATAAAACATACTGAATTAAGGAGCCTAATCTCTCTAACAACGTATTCTAACAATTATATGTATGCTTAAACTGATGTATAACACAATCTCCATAATATTCTTCACTATGTAAATTGCATCTTATTTATCAAAATTAGATCCTTTTCGCCTCATAAACTGCAATTAGAAGCATTATTTTTAAGGAACATTTCAATGTCTTTTGAGTTAACGAAACCACTTTGAAATCGATCATGTTAGTCCGCATTTCTGGTTATTAACTACAACGACATGATTATTTTATTCATATGGCTTGTACGAGATTCAAAATTGTGGTACGATTTTCAGCAACTGTTATCCGATCCGATCAAAATATCAAATTAGATCTATATTTTAGTACTTTTTCCGGAATATCTCCTTTACTTCATATACTTTTTCGACAATCAATGATTTTAGCACGATCTATATTCGACTATGCCAACCTATACCGCTAGAATATTTCCAGTACATAAACAATAATCATCGAAATATCATACTGAAATGAATATTCATAGTCGTAATGATCTTGAAGAAGTAGGTATTCAACAGTATTTAACTGACGATATCCAACCCATCTTCATGTCCTTACTTCGCACACCACACCTACAACTAAGATTACAGCTGATGTGGTCATTACATATCTGAATATCCTTCACTAATTGTCACCTTGCATTTCTAGACTCAATTGAGACCATCCAGAAAAATTAACACTAATTCGAGAACAAGTACTACACGGTAAAATGACTCTTCGTCATGTTCTATGATATGATTGGCCAAATTAGCCCCTTAACTCAAAACCTTGTACCCATTCTTCATAGTGAAACGTCTCCAACTAATGAAACCGAGTTAACTTTCTGTCTTAAACATTACTAACGCAAACCAAACTAATGTTCATCACCATATTCCGACAGAACAAGTGCTACTGCACAATTAGAATTATCGCAAATCTATGTTCCTTCCATACAGCAAACACGACATCTTCTCAAGATTATTATAGAGCCGAGATTGATTAACATTTATATTTTCATCACCAATGGCCAAGAACGCTTCGTAACTATCTTGTTACGTATAAACGTCGAAACTGAAAAAGGAACTTTGTAACGTGCCTTAGGTATGGCTCCGTCGTGGGCGACCGGCCGTTAATGACCAGGACAAATATCTATAAAGGGAAACATGCCCTACAATAATAATAGTTAAATGAGGGAAATTATGCGAGATCCTCCTAATGCAAATCTTAACTATATTTTCTATATGAATTCTCATTTATAGGATTTCTACGAGTTTCAGCTTACCAAAACAAAAAACCATGATATAAATAAACAGAAAGATGCTATTAGGATATGGAAATAAAAGGTTATATATGTGAATTGAAAACTTTATAACAAAAATTCAATCAAGCAATATCTACTTTCAATGGATTTGAACAAGAATAGTGGTTTCAACATATGTAAATTTATATCCTGATATATATATTTTTATACTGGATAAAACTGTTTTTTACTGTAAATATATTTAAGGAGTCTAATAGAGTAGCAGCATCTACCCTACCACAATTCCATATCATTAATTTTCTTTAAAAAAATTATATTCAGAATTGTTTTAATAACACACCGTTCTATAATTCAAATAGATATAAAATATATTTAGTCCTAATTAATGTAATACCTTAAATCAGAGAATATACCAAATTAGTATAACAACTCACCCATTTACAAAAGTGATATCTTATTCCATTCACTCCCGATTTAAGTAAGTGGGTGTCACCGTACAGAACTTTTCATCCACACAATATCACCAAACCGAAATAACACTATTCACAAATTAGATACCAATACTTTAGAAATATCCGAATATAGATTTCTTTTTCAGGAATAAACGGTAAAATTTACTAATTCTGAAAACGCGTGATATATATATAATAACCTTATACACAGTTGAATATAGTAGAACAGATAGTGCCCACTTGCACAGTAGCAATCGAATGGCTAAGCCATCCTCTTCAAGCACCGTCCTAGGTACGTAATTCACCACTTTCCGCCAGAGGCGCTAAAAAAAGTATACATCTCTATTTCTGGTTGCATACTCGTCAGGAAATACACTCCAAGATTTTTTTTTTAAAGTGTGGATAAAATTTCCGCACGTAACACACATCGCCCACTCAGCGATAAAAAGTTGGCACAACTTTTTATAACAAATTTTGCAACATGTAATTATCCTTATTTTCTTAATTATGAATAGAATTTAATTTTCGTTAGTCCTTGTCAGTCGCTGTTAGTAATTTACCACCTCTATCTACACCTATTTATTTCTAACTACTTCATTCTCGCCAAACTCATTCACTCCAACTAAACAAAACCAAACTAAAGAAAAAATATTCCCCCAAAATACAAACGCTCTTCACACATTACTATAGTTACAACCACTCACGTTAGTTAAAGAAAAGTTACCAGTCGTTATCCTATTCATAAAATATACAAATTTCAAAATATGACATTTTCTCAGGATTAATATCAACCATTTTAATGATATTATATATATATATATATATATATATATATATATATATATATATATAATCAGAGGTGAGTTCATCTAATTGTATTAATTTAATATTACTTTCCATAATTCATAATAATACCAATAAAATATTACAATTTTATCATAGTACTCATCTTACATCCATTCTTGCTCGCTACATGAATTGGGCATCTTGATATATCTTCCATAAAATTTTCCGAGAATTACCGTTACATTGGACAATTAACAAAACCATGACAATTAAACAACACATCCAGATCTGGAAAACTAACAAAAACAAGTATTAATAACACATTAAAAATTAAATATATCCACATATATATTTTTAATTTTAAAGCTGGACCATTAATATCATTTATTTATATCACAGATTCTCTATATCACCTATCTAATTAATAGTATGAGAGGTATCTACTTTATGATTATTTTACAATGTTTCTCCTTTCTCTAAATATCTTTGTTTGACTCACATGACACTTTCTAATATCTCTAGGATTTTCCGTATTTCTAATTTGAACAGTGTTTCCACCCAAGAAACGTTCTATGGAATAAGGGCCACTCCATTTTGGACACAAAGATTTAGTTCTCTTATCACTCAAAGAGGAAAGAAACTGAGTTTTAATCAAAATTTTATCCCCGATATTATAATTATGATCAACACGCCTTCTATCATATAATTTCTTTTTACGTTTCCACGCATTGCTCATGTTCTGAAGAGCCTTTGACCATAACTCCGGTTCACGAGTATTTAAATCTGAAGCTTTTATTTGCCATTTAACATCCAACGGATTACATACATCATAATTAAAAATTAAATCTATAGGACTACATTTTGTTTCTTCGTGAATAGCACAATTTACTGAATACTCAATTTCCCAGATTCCTTTATCCCAAGATGTTTGTTTTTGTCCAAAATATATTCTCAAAGAATTTTTTATCGTAGACACGTATCTTTCACTCGGATTCGACGCCGCGTGATATGGTGATATACTTATGTCCCTAATTCCATTTGCATAGAGAAAATCTTTAAACTTAGCTGATGTAAACACCGAGTGATTGTCATGACCTATTGAAAACACAAAACCGTTTCTACACATTAATTTATAAAGTTTATTAATAATACTTTGACTAGAAAGGAATTTTATTGGTTCAAGAAAGACTCTTTTCGAAAATGAATCTACGACTATCAGACAATAACGTCCTGATTTACTTTCTACCATTGGGCCTATTATGTCAATTTGCCAACATCCATTTACTATCTTCTCATACTGAGAAATCAACTTTCCTGCAGGTTTTACATTATTACTTTTATTTAACTGACATTCCTTACAAGCAGAAACATATTCCCTAATTTCCTTTTGCATCTCGGGCCACGTAAAGCGCGCACAGATCTTCCCAATAGTTTTACTTATTCCGGCATGAGATCCGGGTAAAATACTCGCGTGGAAGAACTCAATTATACTTGGAGCTAATGTTTTAGGTAAACAAATTTTATACGGATTTCTAATAGCTTTAGTTTTACGACACAATATATTGTTAATCAACTTATATCCCTCAATCACCCTTTTTGCTTTTAAATCCCTTATAATCTTATTTAATTCAGGATCATTTAACTGATGATCTCGGATAGACATATTTACATAAGGCATATTCCACAGATTCATCAAAAAATAATTTGTTACTTTATCCGCATGTGAAGGTTCTATCTCTATTTCCTCAAAGTTACTAATGTCATACAATCTCGAAATAAAATCTGCAGAGACATTCATATTAGTAGAAATTGATTTTACTTCAAAATTAAAGGAAAAGAGACGGTATAATAACGATCCATATCTTTTCACTCTTTTCATATTCCTTAAGGCATACACTAAACCGGCGTGATCCATTCTTAGCTCAAAAGGTTTATGCAAATAAGTTCTGTAACGTTCCATGGTTTCAATGGCCGCTAACATTTCTAACAAATATATAGGCTTATTGAAGTCGTATTTCTTTAGACGTCTACTATAAAAACCCACTGGAACTAAGTTATTATCATCATCATATTGTTGGATCACCCCTCCCAAACTTCTTAATGTTGCATCACTGTTAATTACAAACTTTTATTCAAATCAGGCAATTTTAATACAACATAATTTTCAAATAGTTCTTTTATATTATCTAACGCCTTTTGTTGTTCTGGTCCCCACCTAAATACTGCAGAAGCCGCCCTTAATCTTTCTATTGGTTCCATAACCTCATGAAATTGTGGAACAAACTTTGCATAATATTGTAAAATGAAACTAAAGATATCAAACCCTTTTTATTCTTTGGAGCAGGCAATCTTTTAATAATCTCAAGTCTAGATGGGTCCATTTTCATTTTTCCATCTTCTATAATAAAACCCAGATATGAAATTTTACGTGAAAAAAATGTACACTTCTTAATTGATAAAGTAAGTCCTTTATCCTGTAACCTTTTTAAAACTTTTTCTAACAGAACCTTATGACTCTCTATATCTTTACTTTTACAAATTAGATCGTCCATATACCACTCCACACCTTCATCTTTTAACGGATATAACAATTCAGTTAGTATTTTTGATAATACATGACTTCCGGCAGCTAATCCAAATGGAAGTACCTTAAATTCAAACAAACCCCTATGCGTAAGAAATGCAGTCAAATGACGACAATCCTCCGTCAATGGTATTGTTAAATATGCTTTTCTTATATCAAGATGGGTATAAATTTTAGCATCTGATAATTCAGCTAAAATATCCTCAATCCGAGGTGTAAACTGTGTATTTAAACAAAGATGCCGATTCAAAGCAGAATAGTTTACGACCATACGTTTAGATCCATCGTTATTATTAACAAGAAAACAGGGAAAAGCATATTCACTATTACTAGGTTGAATTAAATCAGATTTTAACATCTCATCAATAATTTTATCGAGTTCTCTTTGAGATGCTCGTGACATGGGATATGCTTTCTTACGAATAGGAGTGTAAACATTTAAGAGAATTTTATAATTAAAATCCTTAATTTTTCCTACATTGGGTGAAAATACATTAGGAAATTTATCAAGTAACTCATTCACATACCCTTGTAATTCCGGATATTCCTCCAAGACTTCCGGATCCACTCTCAATTGACATGGATTCTCGATAGACTGCTTATTGAAACTGGTATTGGAAAAACCATTGGTCTCCACTGACCTGGCAACACTGGACTGTCCCCTGGTCGGTTCCTGAGTAAATTCCCTAACGTGTGACTCCCGACCAACGTTTGGAGGTAACTCACCCGAAGATTCTTCCCTCAAAAATAATTTTGTTGAAATTTGGGATGGTTCTCTGCAAAACAAATCAACAGCACAAGTATCTTCACGTAAATCAGGTGGGGGGCCCTTAATGAAAAGTTCAAAGAAACCACAGAGTTCTCTAAAGGAAGGATTAACTTGTTGGTCACTAAATCGATCTTTGCCTTTAACTGCTTAAGTTCATTAATTCCCATAATAAAAACTGGTTCAAGATTTTCCACCAAAAAAACTTTAATCGATACACTCGATTCTTTAATTTAATGGGAATCCTCACACATTGTTCTAAAGTTAACTTCTGTTTATCTATCCCTACTCCTGTAAACTTTTCATTAAACACTTGCACAGGATATTTTAAATTTTTATTCCACCTATCAAAGTTTTGTTTATCAATAAGCGAAGCTGAAGAAGAAGTGTCTAGTCCCCCTCGCCTACGAGTTCCTAGCACAAAAGCATCGACAAAAGCTGCAATTAGTTTTTTTGAAGTATTATTTTCTAATGTTCCATCCATTCTTTTAATATTCACTGTATTTCTATCAACCAATTTTCGGGGTATTGTTCCTCCCTCTCCATGAGCTTGTCTCAAAATACTAAAGTTCTTACTACTTTCATTATTAGCAGGTGACGAACTAAAAATGTTTAATTTCGCATTTTCTACACCATTCCGAGACACTGAAACTCGATTCCCTTTAAAATTACCACTATGCATTAAATTACTCACTGGTCTAGATGCATAATGCTTTGTTTTTACGTTGTTAATTTGAGAAACTTCACTATAAACACCATCACTCACATTAGGGTGTCCATGTTCAATATTAGCTACCGGGATTAGAAGTTCGGACCTCTCCATAGGAAGCGTATACTGCTGCCGATCACTCTTAGCTGCAAAGCGTGTCTTATTCCTCATATCACTATTCATAGACTGATTATTGAAAGAATTTGAAACACCCGCACCATTAGAAGATTGAACAACGGACCCAATTTCCTGATTCAGAGCCCCTGACCGGTCACTATTCCGTGCAAAGCGTCTTTCCATATTCATTCCCATATTCACTTTCAACAATTTTTTATTCAGCAAATATTGTTTATTAGCAGGACAATTGGCTACTCGGTGCAGTCCACCACAAAAATAACAGGAAACCTGTTTACGCTCTTCACCTCCTCTACTTGAAACCTTGGTTAATACACTGTATACCTCCAAATTCCGTTGATGTAAGTCATATTGATTTAATTCCCTCAACAACTCATCTAATGACGTTGGGTAACGATACTTATATATGTCATGTTTTAAGTGGGGATTCATTCCTTCCATAATAATTTGTATAACTTCTTTACTATTCCCATAATTTAGGGATCCATAGCAAACAATATAAGAGTCTATTACTTTGTTTACATAATCTAATAAATTCTCTTCTGGTTTTTGCATAACCTTAATATATCTATTTATAATGGCTCGCTTACCTAATGGTGTAATGTATTTTTGAAACAAATGACTTGTAATTTGTGACCATTCGGTAGTCATTTCATATAAGGAAATTAATTCTTGATTTAATCTACTTTGCGCTTTTCCTAACGCAGCAATTAAAACGGTTTCTACTGGAAATATTTTCAATTTAATAATACCATAGACTACACTGATAAATTGAAAAAGTTTTACATCATCTGATCCGTCTACTACAGGAATTCTACGTACGTGTTCATTAAACAAATTACAAGAAGCATTAACCGTTAATTTCTCCATATTAAAATTAAAAGGCACAAAACTATTCAGTAAACGTACGTTCTGAGGTTCATTACGCATAATTTCAACTTTATTTTTATCGCCAAATGGATTTGTGCTTTTCTTTTCTTTCGCAATCATCTCCTCAGCTGATTGATCAAGGTCAATAAACGGATTCAGGGAGCTACGACTACTTGTTGTAGACACACACAAGGGTTCCAACTCGTCCCTCAACATTCCGCTGCTATCAGCAAAGTCAGAACACACACCTGTTGAAGACAGGTCAGTTACATTATCAGCAATGAACGACGGAAAATGTTGCCTACTTCATTCTGCTTCCCCTTCCAAATACGACAAATCCCAACCTTGACCTACATTAGGCGGAATAAATACTCCCCTTTCTCCTCCTACAAACTCATTTAATACTAGCTGACCAGGCCTTCCCGCAGGATTTTCCATATTTATGAATAATGAAGAAATAAAAGTTAATGCTATAATATACAAAAATATTCCCACCAGAAAAATATTTCTGCCTAATAGCGACTGCACACTTACAAGCATTTGTTTCGTACAAGAAATCCGTTATTACCATACAGCCTTCTAACCATCCAAAATTCAAACTTTTTTTTTTTTTACAAAAAGAATGCGGATATATTTAACAACTCTAACAACAAACCTACCAAGTAACGAACAAACAAATGTATATACATGTATTATGTTGCACGTTCCCTCCTATAGTCTCAAGAAAACGGATTTTACTCCAGCACTTTAAACCTATCAAGTATGTAAGGCATGTACCGTTACTAATTTCAACAATTTTATTATTATTATTATTATTATTATTATTATTATTATTATTATTATTGAAGATTCGATTGCTACTGTTTGTAACGTGCCTTAGGTATGGCTCCGTCGTGGGCCACCGGCCGTTAATGACCAGGACAAATATCTATAAAGGGAAACATGCCCTACAATAATAATAGTTAAATGAGGGAAATTATGCGAGATCCTCCTAATGCAAATCTTAACTATATTTTCTATATGAATTCTCATTTATAGGATTTCTACGAGTTTCAGCTTACCAAAACAAAAAACCATGATATAAATAAACAGAAAGATGCTATTAGGATATGGAAATAAAAGGTTATATATGTGAATTGAAAACTTTAAACAATAATTCAATCAAGCAATATCTACTTTCAATGGATTTGAACAAGAATAGTGGTTTCAACATATGTAAACTTATATCCTGATATATATATTTTTATACTGGATAAAACTGTTTTTTACTGTAAATATATTTAAGGAGTCTAATAGAGTAGCAGCATCTACCCTACCACAATTCCATATCATTAATTTTGTTTAAAAAAATTATATTCAGAATTGTTTTAATAACACACCGTTCTATAATTCAAATAGATATAAAATATATTTAGTCCTAATTAATGTAATACCTTAAATCAGAGAATATAACAAATTAGTATAACAACTCACCCATTTACAAAAGTGATATCTTATTCCATTCACTCCCGATTTAAGTAAGTGGGTGTCACCGTACAGAACTTTTCATCCACACAATATCACCAAACCGAAATAACACTATTCAGAAATTAGATACCAATACTATAGAAATATCCGAATATAGATTTCTTTTTCAGGAATAAACCGTAAAATTCACTAATTCTGAAAACGCGTGATATATATATAATAACCTTATACACAGTTTAATATAGTAGAACAGATAGTGCCCACTTGCACAGTAGCAATCGAATGGCTAAGCCATCCTCTTCAAGCACCGTCCTAGGTACGTAATTCACCACTTTCCGCCAGAGGCGCTAAAAAAAGTATACATCTCTATTTCGGGTTGCGTACTCGTCAGGAAATACACTCCAAGATTTTTTTTTTTTAAAGTGTGGATAAAAGTTCCGCACGTAACAACTTTTAACAAATAATCCGAGGAACCATATCCTTCTCGCTATTGAAACCAGTGTTATCAAATTGTAGGCAAAAGCACTACAATAACCTACCTACTAATTACCCACTGTATTCTTATGTTCTCTGACGCAGAAAGAATCAATCGCATTTGGTGCTAAGTTACAAGCAACCTGTACACCAACAGCTCCACCCTAAAGTTGTGAACGGTCACATACATCTTATTTTCCTGCCTTACCACCTTAAACGGAACATGCCATTCACCTAGACCATTCTCTTAGTTCGCTTATCACTTTCGATAAGTTGCACATTGTACTGAAAGGAATCAATACAGCATCATCGGTCGATATATCTTTCGAAATATCAAACAAGCTCCGTCATCACTCCTACTGCTCTTAGTAACAATATACCTTTTCATCCTAATAACTTGTTTCTCCCCTTCAAATTTGGATGTCTCTAAAATTTGCAAGTTTCATAAACCGAAAAAAACTGTACGTTCAGTAAGCTATAACAGACCCATCCAGCTAACCTCAATATTCAGTAAGATAGCCTACTGAAAAGAAAATCGTCTACAAACTACATAATTATCTTCAAGCTTTTCATTATGGCATCACTAAAAAACTGTAGTTGTTCTAATTTACTATGTGCTATATTAAGCTAATATTTTTTTTTTAATTTCGAATCACATTGCTTGTGTTACAATTGGCACGTCACTTTTCTGGCAGTTTTTTCTGCTACTGTAGTTGAATATACTTATTTTTTAGAGATTGTAGTTTTAAGATGTATCGAAATAAATATAATTTTTTTTTCTTCTCTTTGCAGTTGAGATAGGAAATATATTATCTTTATTTATTGGATTCAGCATGATGACGTTGGTTGAAATTGTCTATTACTTTTTCCCGAGGCATTGTCTCTCTATTAGAAGTCGTCATCATTAATCTACAGTTGGACTATAGCATCGAAGTTAATAATTTAGCACAAATTTTGATTGTTGTTTTCATTATACATAGCACGTCCAGAAAGTAAGTTCCGTAGAATTTAGTCCGCTGCAGCGCTGCGATCGCAGTTCCGCACATGCGCAGTAGACGCTCTGTATCAAGGAGAAGAAACGTGCGAAATTTGGAGATCGCTGTCAGTCACGTACGCTTTGTTGTGCTTGTTTGCAATGTCGGTGTTGATTGAAAATCCCGCCGCTTGTGAAATCAGAGCGGTGATTCATTTTCTGAATGTGCTGAATGCCTGATCTAGCTCCTAGCGACTTTCATCTGTTCTTACATCTCAAGTCTTTCCTTGGCGGTCAACACTTCAACAATGACGGAGAACTGAAAGAAACTGTTTCCAACTGGTTGAAGACACAGGCGGCAAACTTCTATTAAGAAGGTATACAAAACCATGTGCCACCCTATGGCAAATGCCTGCAAAATTTCGACAGTTATGTGGAAAAGTAGTTTAAGAGTTGTAGAATTTTGTGCAATAAATATTTTTTTCTGTATCTGTACACAATTTAATTTTATTACCAAACGGAACTTACTTTCTGGACGTGCCTCGTAATATTTAGCTGATGAAACTATATATTCATTGTCATATTCTAGCCTAATTGTGTTTAAGCATCCTTAGCTACGGTTCATAAGCCGCTAACAGGTTGGCCATTTTACCTAATCAGACAAATTTCAGATTACGATTTTAAAACTCTAGGAAGAATGTAACCAGATGGTGGAAATTATTTTGTTAATAATGATTTCACATACCTGGTAACGAGAAATTACTCCATTCTCTTCTTAAAAGCTTAAACAAAATAATTGTTCTATGTAGGATGGTACAAGTTTTATTAGAAATTAGTGTTGTAGGTATTGTAATCCTTGTACACATAATTGTAAGCATGATCTTTTTCGCCAGTGGGATAGCAATCTTACAACGTTTCACGTTCGTAGCATTTGATGTTACCATATATTATAAATAATTCTTGAGCTCAGTAACATCTCTTTGTCACTATTAGTAATGCACAATCATATCATTAAAAAGCCCTTTGCTGCAGAAAATTATTTTTAATTAACATCTTTCGAAAACGTAGATGTATTAATTTTATTTTGAGCAGTACGTGCATTATTACATGGTCTTTACCTTCACGCACTTTAACTATTCACCGCTTGCAATATTTTTAAGGTCCCTTCAATTGTACTATTCACTGTGCATTAATATTCATCGGCTTTTACGTTTGTGACATTATAGTTTACCTCTAATTATGCTGCGTCAAATAAATCTAGCATAGAAGAGATAATCGAACCGAATGTTAAGAATCAATCATCTTTCTCTTGATATGATTAAGAGCGGTAACTCTCTTTCATTTCCATAGTATGTTTACTCTTTAGCCAATGGATGGTTTCTTTTTAATAGACATTATAATTGCACCAGTTCATGCTGAAATAATGTGTGCATAAAAAGGTGAGTTTACAACAGTGCAAAATAGGTGACAATATTTACGGAAATGTATTATTTAATATTTGAAATAAATTTTAATAGACATACAATTAATATAATAGAAATGTAACAATAATAACAATGAAATTCCTTCAGTTTTTGTTTGTTTCTTTTAAAATTTAATAATACAAATTTAGTAACACATTCTTTACGAACATCGTCATAGAGGTTGTCAGCCTCCCAGGATGTCTGTCTTATTGTAAGTTATAGAAGAAAAACCTCGTCCAGTTCTTTAGCAGGAGATAATTTGCCTAAGATCGATGACACAATCCCGCTGTGGTTGGCGATTCTCATACGTTGGAAAAGGAATGCAGTAGCTCGGGGATCATATATTATGCCTTCAACATTTTTGTATGCAGAGGCTGTAGAACTTATGCATGACACAGCATGGTATGGTACAACATGGTATGCATGGTACAACATTTTCTAGTTCCTGAAATCAACACTTTCCCCTAATTTATTCCTTTTTCCTCCAGATCTCTCCAAAGAAGTAGAAACGAGTGCTACTCTATTTCAGAATCTGTTCAGAAATCTAAAGTTAGATATGATCTAAACTTAGCTATAAAAATCTAAAGTTAGATTGGAAAGCATTACTTTGCAGCATGAACAGTGAAGTGGTAGATTTGTGCGTCATTAAAAGATCTTTAGTGAAAAATGATGACTTTTGTGACAAGAGATCCTGAATTACTTGGCCTTTACTCTCAAGTACAAAACGGATATGATTAAGTGCATTGAAAAGGAAAGTGACCTCGAGTATGTTATGTACACAAAATGTTTTAATTTTATTACATGACGAATTACAAATACAGTACTATCTAAACAAGATCTGGCTTTATTCAAAAAATGCTTATCAGATAATGATATATTTCCGTGAAGGTTACAGGTTACTGTTATGAAGATTTGAAACTATTCCCTTACAAGATAGGGTATTGCATTGTATTCGTAAAGGCAGCATATGTATCTGATCGTTTCATGTTTCATATCTACTCGACTAAAAAACAATGCCCAAAATTTGGTTATCAACGGGCCACTAACGATTGATTCAATGGTTTTGATTAATTTTTGGATTAAGATATCTTCGCTCATTATTCTAAATTCCTAAAAATGAAAAATCCTGGAATTCCCTTATGTGAATAGTTTTATTAACCAACTTTACGTGTTTAATGCTTCGCAGAAGCAAAAACGACAGCTAATGTCTGTGCACTACTTACAAATATTTTCATTACATCTATAAGCAATTCACGAATGGTATATTGCATTAAATACAACTCCGTGTCTCATGAATTACTAGCTGCGTAAAATTCCATGTTAGTGGTATCAAGATTTTCTGCTTCTTTTGACATGGCACATGTACGTGAAATACGAAGTATATTCGTCCATTGGTTTTGAAATAGGATCTCTCGCACCAAGGATACGTACACTTACCACTTACCTACCAAGGATCTTACTTTAATTTAATAATGAAGGAAGGACAAAAAAGCAAATTTAAGTATGTCTAGAAAATGAAACATACACATTGTAGTATATTCACTTTCATTAAATCAATACCTGATGCACTCATTTCAATGCTCAATTCTCGTATCTCTTGACAGAAGGGGAAAACATACCCGCAATTGAAATAAATCATCATATCTGAGAATTCTATTCAACAAATTTATTTGTATCAGATTCACAACTGTTTAATATGTGTTCATATTTTGTATTCGTTATTATACATCCACTTGGCTAAAGGATATTTTAAACATTTTATGTATATATGACGAAAATACTGTTATAGTATCGAAACCGTTCACACTAAATTATCGTTTCTTAAGGATTCTGTTAAGTATTTCTTGTTCACAATTCTATCAAATTAACCATAATAGATAGGGAGGCATAAACAGGTAATAAGTTTAGTTTGAGGTAATTGTTCTCTGTAATCTGTGTATCAATATAGAATATACATCACTGGTTTCAACGATCTGTTTGGTGTGTGCTTATTGTGTATAAGAGTATTGAATTTTAAATTAGGATCATAAAGCTACAAGTCAAGAAGTAATTAATCATTTTATGTATTTGATGGTAATATATATTATGTTTAAATCTAAACATCTGCTACAATGGATAAAACTGAGTAGAATTATCAAGTAAAGATTTAAAACTTTTTTTACATATCTTATATATCATAGTATTAATGTACAACTGCTATCATAGGAAAAACTGTTAAATGATAATCTTCGAAGCAAAGAACTAATACCGTATTTCACATTTTTAATATTTCATTATACGCTATATGTAGAACTATTACCTTGAATTTTGTTACATGTTAAACTTTAAAGTAGAAACGTAATAATTATTTCACACTTCTAACGTTTTATTTTGTATTGTTTACATCTGTGTATCCATAAATTTGTTTCATGTTAAAGTTAGAAATAAAGAAGTAATTCTCATTTTTTTAATTTTTACTATATTGTTTTTGATCTGTCTTAGTGTTATCATCAGTAACATCGTTTCGTACCGTACTTATAAATTTGTTACAGCTAGTATTATTGGCAGCTCATGTGGTATTGCTACGAATTGTATTAAAATACAAAGCTCAAAACTATTCGACTTCATCTGAGTTTTTGTTTTTCTTAACGTCCTAATGTGATCAAGTTAGTGAATGGAACGGTGAATGCAGAAATTGCTGGTTTTGCTAGAACATTGTGGAAAACGCAGCGTACGAAGTTCTTCAGCCAAACGCCCATTTGGAACTAACTGAGATCTAATAACAGACCCCATGTACCGCGTTAGTTTGTTATGGACAGTATTTAGGGGTAAATATTCTCTTCTCTCTGTCTATACACCAATATCAACACTTCTTTCTCAATTATTCATTCTAATTAATCATGTGTTTTTTAGTCTAAAAGTAGGGTTCCTATTATTGTAATCTGAAACACTGGGCAATGTGTTAAAATTTATAGAATATTCACAGTTATCCTGTTCCTTCTGGTTGAAAGGTCATATCTAATTAAATAATGGGTCTATAAATAATCAGAAAAAGTGACTGACAGAGAAGAGATTATTGCAATCAGCTGAATATCGATGGCCAATAAAAGAGTAGATTTTACCTTTCAGTTGAGTATCGATGACTAAGGAAAGATTAGATTATTCCTATCAGTTGGGTATTTATGACTAATAAAAAAAAGATTATTCTTATCAATTAAGTATTAATGACTAACAAAAAGTAGATTACTCCTATCAGTTGAGTATCGATGACTAATAAAGAGTTAATTATTTCTATCAGTTGAGTATCAATGACACATAAGAGAGTAGATTATTCCTATCAGTTGAGTATCAATGACTAAAATGTGTGGAACTTTTTAATATTGTATGAATGATATTAACTTGTGAATTTGAAGAAAAGTCGACAGATTTCGAGTATCTAGCAATTTAGCGAACGTGGTACTGTCCGGCTAATCTTGGCTAAATCTCTTAATCTTGGCACTCGAAATTCTATATAATGGACATGTACTTTGGAAAAAAAAGAATAAAATATTTCACTTATCACTTCAACAGAGTTAACTTTGACGCAAAGAATGTAATTCAAACTCTTGTACAAATGAACAACGATAAATCAGTAATTGGCAACGGAGACATTTTTCAAATCCACTGATACGTTAATGGAAGCTAGGCTGAAAAGAGTTAGTGTTCTTTTACCCGATATTTCGTTCTTGAGCAATGTTTTTAAAGAACAATTTTCTTAGGCTAAAATAATGATATCTTACCCCACATTGTTCTGTTTCTTAGAATTGTAGCGTTTCATTCAACATCGAATCTATATGAGACGTGGAAGTACAGGTTACGTGATATCCAAATCATTTGAGCTTTCCACTAGGAATCGAATCCGGATCTCCCACGCCAAAGATCGTACAGTAACCACCTGGACGAAAGGGAGCTCATGCACAGAAGTTGAAATATACACAGTCTATATAATTTGATATTAGGATCCTCTTTTTAAAAATTGTTCACTGTTCTTTTCGAATACATTGTATATTATTTATTTTCCAGTTACAAATACTACAGTAAATTGAAGGTTCAGTTCCATATATATTTGTTTATAATCTCAAGAAATGAGAAATTTACTCAGATATTCAAAATCATTGTAAAATTAGCAAATTACGATTGTGCTGTATTGGGATGGATTTTGGTGTCCTCATCCGCAGCAAGGCTATAGAAATCCAAGACTTGCATTTTAAAGTGAACTCCAAGTCATTGTAATACATTCAAATTCGAAACTCTTTCACCGCTTTCGAGCCCTGGATACATGCACCAAAGCTGCGCGTGCGAGCCACTAGACCAACGAGGGTATGTGAAGTCACAAGGCGAAACGTTTATTGTGTTCAGTCAGTTGAGTAAACCTTGAAGAAGATGATGTTGATTGTTCTCAATACTTCAACACATTTTGACAGATAAGTATCCAACGAAAACTTACGACGAAGGTTCATAAACCGTGAGAGTTGAATTTTGATGAAAATTAGTAACAAGGTTCAGTTCGAGTTGCTAAGTTACGTAGCAATAGTGACTCGATGCACAAATGTTTCATTGAATTGCTACACCGACATAATCTTGAAATCCACTAGACAATATTCAAGAATAGGATTTTGGAAGAAAAATGAAAAAGGTTTTGGTAGATCTGACTTCACTGTTGTAAACGAGATAAAGGATCTATATATGGGAGTACATACAGTACATGATCGCCATCTTGAAAGGCGCCATATTGAATCTCCGTCAAATATGATAAGTAGCAAGGGGATAAGTGGGGTATCAAATATCACAGGAATTTACTCTTGAATCCATTTCCGTAACCAAAGTTTATATATATGTTTTCTCTTCAGAGTTAACAGCTCTCTCATCCACAGAAACATATAAAAATTGTGCGAGTTAGATTTCTGTTATGAAATGCGGTTGTACGAGCACTTGCAGGGTTTTAACTAATGCAGCAGGAGTCACTTGATGTACAATAGCCAATATACAAATCAGACCTTAAGCGTAGTAAGAGAAATTGTTAATTGAATTGAAATGCCTGTAGTGAAAAATGAAATAGCAGCATACCTCAAATTATACCTATTTCGAAGTGCAATATAATAGACTGGTGGTCGGTGAAATAAATGTTCAACAGTACTGACGAGCAGAGAATACGAAACGGATTGTTCGGATATATATTAGAAAAAATATCTAGAATTAAACCAAGAATCTATTTTTGGCAATTATCTTGGTCCATTATAGATTGTTAAGTTTTCTTCTACAATTTTGAAACCTTACGCAAAGATACTCATTGTTGCAGAATATTGCGTTCTTTTCAATACTCATGCTTGGCAACAGTATAATTTATTGTTCATATTACGAAGTTAAAATACTTTAATGTATTTATTGTCAGTTTGTCGAAATAAAATCGATTTATCGCTAACGCATTGAACAACGAAGCGGATTTAAATTGTTCACAGCCTATTCTTAAAAGAAGATACACCTGGGAACGTAGAATGCACTTTTGTTGTGTCTGTTCTGCTGTCAGTAATAAGATAATGCATACATAGCTGCTAAGAATAGATGACAATAAAGCTTATTACAATATTCAATACCAAATTGCAATACAAAAAGAAGCTTCTTTCTTGATTTTTCCTTCAATATTAAATAATTAAATATCTACATCTTTCCACCTTTAACGATAAAACACTCGCTTATAATAGGGGCAAGACTAGTTTTCTTATCAAAACTGTGATAAATAACAAATTACAACAGTTGTTCCTTAAAATCCGAGGGTTTATTTATTATTTATACAATTTACTCTGCAACTCAAGGAATTCACTTTGGGATTTGTTTATTAAGTTTCTTTTACACTCACAATGATATATATGGCTCTTTTTTGTGTTTGAAATACTCTATGGGAATGTGGTGACTTTCCTCAATATTGTAATATTAAAAATTGATAACCAAGACTTAGTTCTATTGACTTTAGACTACTGTTTAGGGTTTTAAGATAAAGAACGCAGGATTTAGAGTATTTTCCTACAGGCAATTGCAACATGGGAGTGAAGTGAGCTGTATGGCATCTGTCATCGAATGACAAACGGGAGTAGTACAACAATTTTGGTGCGGACAGGAGTATGACGTTCGGTACGAGCATAAAATGCGAGCAATTAATCTCATAAACGTAGATGAATCGTGCAGTGATGGAAAAAATATAGTGTGGTGAGGGAGAATGGGGTAGAAGATGAGACATTTGCAGGTACATTGCTTACAATGATAACAAGCAAATATGATTCTAACAGTTAGTGACTCATTAGATGCAGACACTGACACAGAGAGTGAGCATGAAGATTCGACGAACGAAATGGATTTGGAACAGATAACTAGTCCATCAATTAGTGGCAATGAGCCTTCTACGAGCGAATATGAGATGAATCTCCAAGCCGGATTAAAAATGTACGTGTGACAAAAGCTTTCGTTTACAAATACAAACAAATTCATGAGCCCTTTGCGAACACTGTTGCAGTTGCAGTGAAGAAAATCAAATGTAATACGTCGTTTGTGTATAAGATTTGAAGTTCTATAAGAAACCTCATGTCATATCACTACTAAAATACGAAGTACTAAAGACATTCAACATTTATCTCACTAAAGGACTTACGTACATGATTATCATTTGAAAGCGTGGATGTTACCGACAGCGAGGAAATTGAACTATCCATTCCGTGTTTCTCGTGGTTTCATTAACAAATTAAAAAAAAAAGAGTACAAGATTCGGTCACGAAAGATTACTCAATTTGTAACGAAGAAAGATGTTGTAAAAGAAGGAGAATTACTTGATAATGCCCAAACTTTTGTGAATAAAACTGATAAAACAATACCTGAGAAACCGTACAACAGCGAATGTATCTTTAATACTCATCAGCCTAGCTTTGAATACGAAATGACCTCTGGAAGAACTCTGCCAGAAATAGGAGAGAAACATACTACAGCACAGTTGTTCAGTCTTTGGCCTCAGTGTACTAAGCATACATTTCCCCCAGTACGGCTACACACACACACACACACACACACATATATATATATATATATATATATATATATATATATATATATATATATATATATATATATATATATATATATGTGTGTTTGTGTGTGTGTGTGGTGTAGCTGTACTGGGGGAATATATATATTTCCAGGAGCCTAAAAGCGTGTTCTGACCCAAAGTGAAACAAGAATTAGGTAGACAGACACCTTTTAACATTGTAATTGATGCGAGCAAATCAGGTAAACTCACTCGTGAACACGTAAAATGTTAGCTAATAGACGTGTTTATTCCTGATGTGAAAGTGGATCCCCTGCTGTTGCTTGACTCGTGGGTAGACAGACGGCTGCAGACGTGCGACAATTGTTACATAATTCGTGCTGAAAGTATAGCCCCAAAAAAAACCACCAAATTTATTCAGCCTCTTGATGTATACTTTTTTCGGCAATATAAGCTTGTAAGTCGGAGAATTGAGGATTTTTTACGATATAAATTCATTGTTACCGAACATGTCATATGACAAACTTTTTATAATCAAAATGCATTCTGCTTTACATCATCAATTTTGTGTGCCAGTTATAAAGTACATGCTTGCATGTGCATTGCCGAAATGTAGGTACGTCACAAGAGCACTAGTTGACTCATTTACACACGTTCTGGAGACAATGTTGCAAGAAGAAAACAGTGTGTGTGTGGTTATGACGATTGTGACGAAAGTGCATTTGTTAAGTGTTTGTGCTACTTCACGACGCTGTGTGCTAATCATTTCTTTATGGATCCTCATCATCACAACTGAAGAGCAAATGGTTAGTAGGTTAATATTTGCATACGTAGGTTTCTGTCACCACAGCATGACGCGTCCTCGGGTTGCGTAACGATGAGAAGGCTTCTAGATGTAGAGGTTAGCTGTGAATATACTGAATAAGCAGTCGCGGGCAGACGACTAGGAGTGGTCCTCCAGCTTGGGGGTTTGCTTAATGCTAACTATCTCATCGTGTAAAAAAGGGCACTTGTTCAGAAACATTCACAAAAAACTCGGGCAAGGACTGATAACTTGGCACGACCCCAGCAAAAGAAAATGGAAATGAGATTTGAAACATGGAATATTAGAAGTCTTTACAGGGCAGGCGCGTTAAAATCCATAACGAGTGAGTTAGAGAAATACAGAATGGACCTAGTAGGGGTTCAAGAAGTTAGGTGGGAAGGAAATGGATCTGTTAGTTCCTAAAATTTTACGTTCTTTTACGGGGAAGGAAATAAAAACCACCAATTAGAAACAGGGGTTTCGTTCACAAACGAAAATTACCAGCAATTAAGCGGGTGGAATTTGACAGGCTGGCAGGCTTTCTTTTATTACTCTTAAGAGTCGGTGGTGTGATATTATTGTTTCAAATGTACATGTTCCAACAGAAGATAAGGATGACGATACAAAAGACAGTTTTTTTACGAAAAAGTGGAATGGATATTTGACCAACTCCGCCATACAATATGACAATTCTACTAGGAGATTTCAATGCGAAGGTAGGACGAAGGAATATTTCCAAACCGATTATAGGGAACGAAAGTCTGCATAAGGAAAGTAGTGACAACGGAGCTAGACTCGTAAACTTTGCAACATCCAAAAACCAAATCGTGAAGAGCACAAATTTCCCAAATCACGACATTCATAAATCCACATGGACCTCACCAGACGGAAAAACAGATAATCAAATTGATCACGCTTTAGTAGATAGAAGAAGGCAATCTAGCATAATTGGTGTCCGGTCGTTCAGAGGGGCTGATTGTGACTCTGATCACTACCTGGTAGTATCGATAATAAGTGATAGATTATCGTTGAGTAAAAGAAATATTCAATGTCCGAAAACGGAGAGATTTAATTTAATGAAATTACATGAGAGCCATTTAAGAGAGGAAAACAAGATTGAAGTTTCGAATAGATTCTCGGGTTTAAAAAATTCAAAGTGCTCTAGTGCAGAGGACACTTGGATTGAAATTGGATATAGTGTTAAAATTTCAGCAAAAGAAAAATTGGGACACGCGGAAATACATGGGAAAAAACCATGGTTTGATGACGAATGCATTAAGCTAGCAGAGAAGGGATAATACCAAAATTACGTTGGCTACAAAATCGGAAAGAAATAACTACACAAAATTTCGTAGACATCAGGTTGGAAATTTCCAAAACTTTCAGAACAAAGAAACACGATATTTAGAAAGCTAAAATGAAGGAATTTGAAGATAATAGTAAAAATAAAAAGATTCGGGATATGTATAAGGGGATCAACGAATTTGAGAAAGGCTACCAACCTCGTGCTTATATATTAAGGAAATCTGACTGTACAGTTCTCACTGATACTTAATGCATCTTAAATACATGGAGAGATTTCTTTGACGATTTGCTAAACACGCTGCCAGAAACTAATGTGCGTGGAGAAAAGGAGTTACACGCCGCAGAACTTTATGTTCCAGAGGGAGTCCATTACGTCCTGCGGAAAAGTAAACTTGGAAACTCCGTAATGTATTAACGTATACTATTTGGTGTACTTACAGAAAGATTCAAAGTTTTTTTTCACCTAGTTATGTTTTATTGCCAAACCTCCAATTGTGCACCATTCACCTCCAAATACCCTTGCAGTCTTTTTGGGAGACCAAGAATTGCGTGTTGGCGGTGCTCGTTTGGAATCCTCAAAATCACATCAGTTACTTTGTTCTTGAGATCCTGCAGATTAGCTGGCTTCCGCGAATACACCTTGGTCTTCACGTGTCCCCAAAACCAGCAATCACAAGGCGATAAATCTGGTGATTTTGCAGGCAAAAGTGTGGGTCCTTTTCGGACAATCCATCTCTCCTTAAATTCTTCGTTAAGAAACTGTCCAACTTGAAGGGCATAGTGCGGCTGTGTCCTTTCCTGTTGCTTATGGACCTTTTTAATTATGCCTAACCTAGTAAGTTCTGGCAAAAGGAATGTCTGTAGCATGTTCAGATAATTGTTACCATTTGCCGTCTCTTCCTCGAAGCAAAAAGAGGCCAATAATGTGGTCCATTGAAACAGCACACCAAACATTGACTTTGGGACTACCCCACTTGCGCTGATCGAATTCACGTGGAATTTACACACCCCAAATTCGGCAGTGCCTGTTCACTTTTACCGACACATCAAATGTGGCTTCTGAAAAGAGAAATCGAGACAGCCGGTCACTATCTTCTTGTATGCTAGTAAGCATTTACTGACAGAATTCCACACCCATGTCACAGTCTTCCTCTATCAACTTGTGCACAAATTTTAACTTTTAGGCCCGGACCTTCTAATTGTTGCGTACGATCTTGTGAAACATTGACTTTGGGTTTCCCGGTTCGAATGACCTACGTTTAAGCGACTTCATTGGATTCCTGGCTACGCTGTCCTGTAAAGTGTGAATCACATCGTCACTCGTTCCTGGTCTTCCACTGTGTAGTAAATTTGACAAACTTCCCGTTTATTTAAACTTCACCTAGCACACCTTGATACTTGTTTCTGCTGGGGGTGTTTTTCCATACCTGTTTGGAACTTTCTCCGCACTGAAACGCAACATTTTAATTCCCCAAATCACAAAACACATTTTGCCTTTTTTTTAATAAACTACATCTTAATTCACGTGATTACCAGTGTAAACGTCATGGAACATTATTGGCAGCATCGAGCATTGTGGCCAGAACAAAACTTTAAATTTCCCTTCTTCCAACCCTAAAAATTTATACACTTAAACGTAACGGTTTCCAAGTTATAGAGTTTTACTTTTCTGCAGGACTTTATGGACTCCATGCTATAAAGAAACCGCTGTAAAGAAATTAAAGAAACACAAATCTACGTGAGTAGACGAAATTCCGGCTGAGTTAATTTTAGCTGAAGGCGAAAAATTTTGGAACAAGATGCATAAACTCATTCTCCTCAAGAACAAGAAATAATTGCCACAAGAGTGGAAAGAATCAATCATCCTTCAAAGTCAGAAGAAAGACAACAAAACTGACTGTAATAATTATCGAGGGATTTCTCTTCGTCAGCATCTTATAAAATCTTTTCAAATATGCTATTAGCAAGATTGACCCCATACGCACACACGAAATTATAGGATATTATCCGTGCGGATTTAGACGAAATCGATCAACTATCGATCGAATATTTGCCATTCGCCAAATACTCGAAAAGAAGTGGAAATACAATGCCCCGGTTCTTCAAATATTTATTGATTTTAGAAAGGATTACGACTCGGTTAGGAGAGAAACGTTATCCAACGTTATTACATAACTTGGAATACCGAGAAAGCTAATTAGATTTTGAATTTAAATGAATCCCAAAGTAAAGTCCCTGTAGGAAAATTTTGTCCCCGAGAATTCAAAATAAAAGAGAGCAATCGGAGCCTGGATTTGAACAGTAATCATCGGGTTATGGCATATTCTGATGATGTAAATTTAATAGCAGATGACAAGAGAAGAATAGAAAGAAAACCAGAGATCTTATTAAACTATTCCAGGGACATGGGTTTGGAAATAAATGCAGAGAAAACTAAACACATGGAAGTGCGTCGGGACTGTAATAAAGGAAATTATGGATGTGTTAAAGTATTAAATAATACTTTTGATAAAGGAACCAAAATACTAGGATTAATATTAACAGACGAAAGTCATATTCACGAAGAAATTAAATATCGGCTAAAAGCAGAGAATTAATGTTATTATTCAGTTCAAAATCTCTTGCCGTAGCAAATTCTGTCGAGGAATTTGAAGCTTAAAATATATGAAACGATGATCATGCCTGTTGTTCTATAACTAACTAACTAAAACTAACTCTATGGCCTATGGAACCCGAAGGTTCAGTGCCGCGTTCACAAAAGCTCTCCACTGACTTCTATCCTTAGCTAATTGCATCCAGTTTCTACTTTGTATTCCTATCTCTGCGAGATCCATCTTAATATTATCCTCCCATCTGCACCTAGGTCTTCCTAATGGTCGTTTTCCTATGGGTCTACCAGTCAAGACTTTGAAAGCGTTTCTACTTTCTTCCATTCTAGCTACATGACCTCCCCACCTAAGCCTCCTAGACTTGACGACCCTAACAATGTTGGGTAAACCGTATAAACAATGTAGTTCCTCGTTATGAAGCTTCCGCCATTCCCCATTCTCGTTCCTCTTGGGTCCGAATATTCTTCTCAGGATCCTGTTCTCAAATACTTTCAGTCTATGTTCTTCCCTCAGAGTAAACGACCATGTTTCGCAACCATACACAACAACAGGCATGATTATCGTTTTATATATTTTAAGCTTCAAATTCCTCGACAGAATTCGCGACGACAAGAGATTTTGAACCGAATAGTAACACGAATTCCCTGGTTTTAATCGACATTTAATTTTTTCGTGAATATGATTTTCGTCTGTTAATACGGTTCTATACGGTTGCAAAAATGGTCGCTTACTCTGAAAGAAGAACATAGACTGAAAGTATTTGAAAACAAGATCGTGGGACGAATATTCGGACCCACGAGGAACGGGAATGGGGAATGGCGGAAAGTTCATAACAAGGGTCCTACATAATTTATACAGTTAACCAAACGTTTTTATGGTCTTCAAGTCTTTGAGGCTTAGGTGGACAGGTTATGTAGCTAGGATGCAAGAAAGTAAAGTCTTGACTGGAAGACCAATTGGAAAATGACCATTAGAAAGACCTAGGCGCAGATCGGGGGACAATATTAAGACGGATTCCGGAGAAATAGGAATACAAACTAGAAAATGGATCCAGTTGGCTAAGGATAAAAGTCAGTAAAGAGCTTTTGTGAACACGGCATTGAACCTCCGAGTTCCATAAACCATAGAGTTAGTTAGTTAATAGTTTTTTTTTATAGTTTTTCTGTTAATTTCCTTATAACTTCAAGATATATCCTTGTAAAGTCATATGTACCATTGCACCTTACTTATAGAACAGCCTTGTGTACATGTATGCCGTGTGTACATATGCTAGTGTGTGTGTGTGATGGACATACGTGTGGCCGTTACTTCACACGATAACTTCGCAAGAATGCGAATAACTTTGCAAGAACTTCACAAGAACTCGAGGGAGTTTGTTAATGGAGGTGATTCGCCACCTGGAAGTGGTAGAAATGAGTCATTTCCGATTTTAACATAATCACTATAAAGCGGAAATGGTAATAAATAGTAAAAAGAAGTTTTCGGCAATCGATAAAGGGTATCAAGGATAACTGTCGGCTTCATCCTTGACATCCTCGTAAAACCGGAAGAGGTAGAAATTACCTATGATTTCTGGCTTCAAATTAATCTACATAGTAGGATAGGAAGAAAATGTTTTAGAAATTAATATAGCGTTGTGGGAATAAATATCGTCTTCTCTCTTAAACTTCTAATCAAGTCGGAAGTAGCAAAACTCAACTACTTTCCATGTTAGTGTTGATTGCAACAGATTAAAACGATACTAAATAGCGAGAAGAGGTTTTCTGAAATCAATTAAGTGTCCCAAGAATATTATCTATCTCGACTCTAATCTTTCCAGTAAAACCTGAAGTGGCAGAAATCAATCGCTTCCGGTTATAACATTAAGCGTTATAGAATTGATAGGGAGAAGGCATTTTATGTAATTCATTAAGTGCTGCAAGAGTACATTCCATCTCGGCAGTAATCCCTCCACTCAAATCGGAAGTGAAATAAATATACTAGAATTTCTGGTTCCCAAACCACTTCAGAAAATATAACATGATCCTCTTAAAGATTTTTTTTATTATTAGGATCACGTAGTGGAACTTGTAATATCATAATATTAGTAGGTACGTACACTCATGTCCAAAATTATTGTCGCATGTCTATAAATATCTTGTTGTCAAAATGTAATTTGATAATGAATTTGCCCTGTATTTTTTATAATGTTAGAATGTGTATAATTTGTAAGGACACATATGTGGAAAATTTCATGTAAATAGAGCAGTAAATAAGAACAACAAAACGAAAATTAAACTTTCTTGTCCATTTAGCAACATTTTTTTTTCTCATTCTAATTTTCGTATTTATAATTATTTTCCTATGAAATTTACCACAAATATGTATTTCCGGATTATACACATAGTATCAGTATTAACAGTATCCATCACCAGTATTAATAGTACCCATTTTACACATGAGTGTACTTACATACGTCCGTTACTTCGAACGATATTTGAAAAGGATGCGATTTTTCTAATTGTTTTTTTTTTTGCAATAGGTATATAGTGTGATTTTTCGAGAGAGTTCATTAATAGATGTGTTTCGACAAACAAAATGGTAGAAATGAGTAATTTCAGGTTTTAACGTTGATCAATATAAAACAAAAACGGTAATGAATAGCGAAAAGCTGTTCTCGGCAAATGATTATATGTTTCGAGGAAATATTTTATCTTATTCTTAACATTCTAGTAAGAGCAAAATCAATAATAGATAACGAGATGTTTTCGGGAATCAAGTAAACTTTTCAAGGATAACCTTCTTCACATTTAACAAGCTTGTAAAACTGAAAGTAATTGAATTGAGCCATTTCCGGTTTCAATGTTGATCACTATACAGCAAAAACGGTGTAAGATAGTAAGAAGCAGTTACGAGGACTCTATATAGCGTTTCAAGGACAACCTCCATCTTCACCCTAACACTCTAGTAAAACCGGAAGTGGTAAAAAAATTAACCGCTTCCGGTTTTAACGTTCATCACTATAGAGCAAAAATGAAAATAGATAGTAAGAAGCAGTTTTCGGCAGTCGATAAAGCTTTCCAGGAGTAACTTTCAACTTCGTGCTTAACATCCTATTGAACAGGAAGTGTAGAAATCGCCTATAACTTCCGGTTACAATTTAAGTTACATAAACTATAAGATATAGGGAGAAGCAGTTTTATGGAATCAATTTAACGTTGTGGGAACAGGTAAGTTATTCTCTCTCTTAAACTCCAAACCGGAAGTAGCATAACCCAACTACTTCCGGTTTTAGTGTTGATCGCAATAGATTAGAAAAGATAATAGATAAGGAGAAGCGGTTTTCTATAATCACTTAGTGTCCCAAGAATATGTTCTATCTCAACTCTAACCTTTATACTAAAAGCAGAAGTGGCATATATCAATCACTTCCGGTTATAAATTGAGTGTTTTAGTTTGGAGAGTTAGAAGGGACTTTATGTAATTCATTAAGTACCCCAAGAGTGTATTCCATCTCGACAGTAATCTCACTATTAACACCAGAAGTGAAAGAAGTATGATACAAATTCAGGTATCCGTAATAATTCAAAACACATTACTTCATCCTCTTTACCGTATTTACTAGAGATTACTTTTAAATTAAATACTGGCCGGATGTTTTCTAAATTTTATGAGCTACTAGCCCATTCTTAAAGAAATAAATACTTATATATTCTGTGGTCAAACTCGGCCAAGAACAGGGTGGGTACGGATTGCATTTCATACCTTATTTCTCGATAACAACTTAATTAGCCAGAAGCATTCTTTTTATAACTATTAGCCGAATCGGATCAAAATTCGGTGGTGAGCAGCTCTCAGCTTAATTAGGATCGATACATTTGCTGGCCGTGCTTGGCCTACTTTGGGCTTGATTTGCGTGTGGTAATTTATTTCTCGGTAATTTTTTGCCAGATCCAATCGAAAGGATTTTTCATTACAGAAGACCGCTCGTCGCTATTATCGATTTTGCTCTATAGTGTTCAACGTAAAACCAGATTTTTTTATTTCTACGACTTTCGGTTGGTAACAAAAGGTATTCTTGGAATGCTTAATAGATTGCCGAAAACCGTTTTTGTTTTATAGTGGTCAACGTTTAAACTTGGAAATGGTTGATTTCTACCACTTCCGGTTTATGAGTCATTTCAATTAACTAGTTCCTCATAAATAATTACTCTACCCATAGTTTGCAAAGAAATAAATAAATAAATAAAAATTTGCTTTCCTTCAAGAGCTATCGTGCGCAGTAATATAGTCATAGCAGCTACCGTGGTCTATTTATTATTATTATTATTATTATTATTATTATTATTATTATTATTATTATTATTATTATTATTGTGTCCAGGTTCTGTTATTCTTTTAACTGTTAGTCTCACAGTCTTACATTTTCTTTTATGGTACTTCAGTATTATGCTTGATGTTTAGTTAACTACAGAAGAAGCGAATCTAGTTTGTGGAGCCGCCATTTCATGTTAGCCTTCGGTGACCATTTAGTACTTTTCAGCAGAAGTACAATGTTCTTATAGATTATTCGTTGCATTGTTATAAAGTAGGAAATGATATAAGACGCTGTATTTTCTAAATTAAAGTTTTGGGATCATCTAGGGCAATGGTTCCAACCTTTTTAACAAGCACCCACATTTTTAAACTCTACATACTTCACGCCCACTTCATTTGCGCATGTATTTGACCGTTTCTGCAATTTTAGTTGCAGCATTGTATTCTCAAATCATTAGTAACAGTAACAAAAATTGAAATATAGCTCTGGAATAAAATAAAAAAAATGTTCCGATAATTTTGGTTTGAGTGGTGTTTTCTTATATGTTTAAGCTGCCGATTATGAATATAACATCAATTTTTTCCCATTACGTCACGTTTTCCTGGAAATGGGGAGCTATGTTTATATCGACACGTACAAATTATATTGTAATACAGAAAACATAATGTATATTTTTCATGTACATACAGTGGTTTCAGAATGACAACAGTAACTAAACAGACACAGATCCAAACAAATTCCAAAATTTACTCAAATATGTTCACTTAATCATACAAAAGCCTACTACTTCGAAACAATTTCCTTCATTTGGTCAATTTTCGAAGAGTTACAATGCCTGTGTTTCTATTCCCTTTTCGGCAGCAAACAATCGTTGGCCATCATATTAATAGTCCAACCATCTTCATACATTTCTCAATATCCTGTAAGTCCTGGTAAAAGCGTTCACCGTGTTCTTCACTATCAACATTAATATTGTGTGGGAAATTTTCGCAATGTGCATATAAAATTCTAATTAGACAATCATATAACACCTAAGATTTCTAAGATCTTACAGCAACGTTTCTACAATAAGTTCGCAATCAGAGCGTCTTGTATTACCCACGAAGTTCTTCACAATTCCTGAAGTTTTGTCATGTTTTCTTCTGCATTTGGGTTATGGGATTCTGAGAACGTGGATCTTTGATAAATTTTCTTATCTGTGGACCAGTAAATATACAGCCGTGAGTTTTTCGAAGCCCATAGTACTAAATGCCTTGCATATGTACTGCGAACACTTAACTCCTTATTTAGATCACGAACTAACTGTGTGATGATGGAGTAGGGGAGAAAGTAAAATTTTCGAACGCTCCACGAGTGATTCATGCTCAACATTCTTCACTCCAAGTGACAGAGCATTTCGGGATGACCATTCTTTCCTAACCTAGTATTCACCCTTTGCAGGACTGATCCATTCGCAGATATTAGAAGGATGTTTGGTGTAGCCTGATTGAAGTCCCAGCAGGAGGCCTATAGCTTTAAAATCGCCACACGAAAGCCATTGGTGTTTGTAGTTCACACAATGTAGAAAACACTTAACATTTTCATATGTCTCTTTCATATGAATAGAATATGCAACAGGAATAGACCCAAGGGAATTAGCGCTGTTAAATACGAAACCTTTCAACTTGATTTCGATGAATCGATAAAATGTCTCGAATCAGAAGCATTGCAAGTCACACCAACCCATTTTATAAGTCCTGGCATGTTACAGCAAAAACCATTGATCTATGTTCAACGAAAAATAAATAATCTCATGTTTTCTTTGTCTATACCAAGAGAAAGTAGTCCGGGATGAAAGTCAAGACATCGTAGGACTCTCAAATAGCAAAATTAATGTCAACCTTCTAGCAATTACTAGAATATATTCATGTTTTCTACTAGTTTTCCCCATGGATATAAGTAGTTTTTCCAATAAACCTTGATTTCTGAATACGTCGAATTCTAAAACCCTGACGTGATAGAAATAAAGTGATTACATATTTGAAATCAGTGTAAAAGTCCATTTCAGAAAATGTCATTCGTTTGAAAACATCAGAATAAATGAAGAGCAGTGAAATAATGACAATAATATTAATAATTTATACTGTATATAAGACAGTATTATTTAGTTACTCCTTATTTACGAAGCCATAATACTATAATTAGCAAGAATACTCTTTTTGACGAAAGCAAGGGATAAGGAAGGATTTTTGGAAATATATATCCTTAGGGGCGTAAATAGCTTTTTAAAAACATAGTGTATCTTGCTAATCCCTGAAGTAAGGAAGATGAAACTAGGCATATAAACTAACCATCAAAAATAACTGACCATGTTTCTCAAAATTTCTGAAAATTCCGTACCCAAGCAGCGAAAGAGTAATTCCTATAACAATAATTTTTCAAGTGTATTTTGTTTCATTTATTTTTAGAAAATGATAAATGTAAGACGTCTTTATATTGAAGGCGTGCAATTTCAAAATTAAACTCAATTAAAAACAAACCATTATATGTTCAACTTTTCCGAAAATTCTGTCCTAAGAGGAGGATGGAGGATAGTGTCTACCTATTAAAATTTCTGCATTTGATTACATTTAAGGTGTGATATTTGGCTTTGACTTCTTAACTAAAAATAATTGAACGTATGTTTCCGAAAATTTCCCTCTTAAAGATGAAGAAAAGAGAGGATTTCTATAATATTAAAATGTACCACTATTTATTCAGAAAATGTCATGAAATGTGAAATTCGCTAAATTCAAAATGTGAAATTTCGTATATAAACTTTAAACTAAAAAGAATGGAATGCGTATTTCAGAGTTTCTGAAATTCTCCTTTTAAGCAGAAGGAGGGAAGAATTAATTTATTTATTTCTTGATAATCAAATCGGCGTTCACTGTCTCATCATCATAGAATGTTCCAAGAGAATTACTGAATATATTTAGAACTATTCAAGAGCAAGGTTTGATCGTCATTTTCACTGAAATGCGTATCCTAAGGGAGAGTGGGTCAAGGTCTAAAATATTAGCTAAAATACATTATCTTACAAATCTCTCATGTTATGAAGATGAAATTTAATATAAAAACCAAGTAGACACGCAACCCACCGTTCTAGAGAATTCCACTTACATTCCACAAAAATGACTGAGAATTTTAGAACATAGTTATTACTTGGCTGACGCCAGGTTTTAACCATGTCAGCTTCATTAAAATTCGTATTCTAAGAGGGTGGAAAAGTTAATATATACGTCGAAAATTAAATACGAGGCACTCCCAGAAAGTAAGTTCCGTTTGGTAATAAAATTAAATTGTGTACAGATACAGAAAAAATATTTATTGCACAAAATTCTACAACTCTTATACTACTTTTTCACATAATTGCCGAAATTTTGCAGGCATTTGTCATAGCGTGGAACAAGGTTTTGTATACCTTCTTCATAGAAGTTTGCCGCCTGTGTCTTCAACCAGTTTGAAACAGTTTCTTTCAGCTCGTCGTCATTGTTGAAGTGTTGACCGCCAAGCATACCATATTCCATACCGAGACCTAATTGTAAAGCTCCTGTTTTCCTGGATCTTGTCATCAATTGCATGCTGTAACCAAAGATCAATTGCATGCCCACTTTGTTCTTCATCGTGCAAGTCACTACGTCCTTCATTGAATTGTCGGACACATCTTCTCACCATTGAATCACTCATCGCATTTTGTCCATAAACATCGCAAATTTGCCGATAAATTTCACTTGGTTTCACTTTCCTCGCATTCAGAATCACCGCACTGATTTCACAAGCTGCGGGATTTTAATCGACACCAACATTGTAAACAAGCACAACAAAGCGTGCGTGACTGACAGCGATGTCCAAATTACGCACATTTCTTCTCCTTGATACAGTGCGTCTACCGCGCATGTGCGGAACTGCGATTACAGCGCTAAAGCGGAGATAAATTGAAACGGAACTTACTTTCTGGACGTGCTATGTATCTTCCACGCCAAAGAGATGAAACTAGGCATATAAACTTTTTACTTAACGAAGTCAGCATGTTGACATGCTCCAGCGTTTTCGAAAATTCTACTTCCAAAAGAGGTTGCAGGGCCATTTCTAAAACTTTTAACTTGTCGTTTTGTATTCACAAGATGACCGATATGGCAAAGTGTTTGGAACGTCTGAAATGAATTTTAAACACATTTAGCACTTTCTATTTTATCAACTCACTTTTAAAAAAAGACCGTAAAACAGAAGAGAATGTAGATTTCTTGTAAGGAATATATACTGTATCGTATGAAACACATTTTTGAATGGGATCGAGATAGGGGTTTAATTTCACGTTTGTTCAAATAAGTTACGTAACGGGGAAAGGGTGATCAAATATATCTTTCAAATATTTCCCATAAACCTATTCTACCCGTACGAAGAACAGGCTTGCATATAATAATAATAAATAATAGCCATATTCTCAAAAAAATTATTTATTTCCAGCAAGACTCTTGCATAGCTTGGTAGTGCAGTGCAATATTATATTTTACCAATTTTGTCCTTAATGAAACCATAGTTCTTACGCAATAGTTATTTCGTGTTTAAATTATATTTTATTTAATGTTTGTTACAACATTCGTAATATTTGTAATTTTGAATTTAATTCTGTCAAAGACTCGCACCCCGAGATTAGGAACCACTGCTCTAGAGACTACCTAGAAACTTTGAATTTACACCTACATAGGATTTGTGACGTGGGGTATCACTAAGAAAATATGTTTGAAAATTCAAGAAAAGAGGAGGAATTGGAGTGAAAGTTATTTTAATAAGATACCCTTATCTCCGAAAAATATAGGACTGGGAACTTGAAATTGGATATTTGGATTTCCAATTTAAAATAATTTAACACGTGTTTCAGCATTCCTTTTATATCTTACCCGTTAGTAATAAAGGGGAAGGAAAATGTGAGAATAGCAATTATTACTCATATAATATAATGTGGATATCTCAGAATCTCTGAGAGTTAGAAACATGGAATTTGGCTGTAGGACTTCTCATTTAAAACAAAATGTCTTAAAGACAGTAAACAGGACCACCCAATATTTTTTTCAATTAAAATTGAAAGCAGAAGTTGAAGTAGATATCTACCACTTAGTGTTATAGTCTAGTAATTAGAGTGGAGATGGAATATATTCTAAGGACGCTTAATCGAATACAAAAACCTTGTCGCGCTATCTATTGCCGTTTGTCATATACGGTCTTAATCAAGAAAACTTTGCCAGTCACTTGTTTTGAAAAGCCTGTAGTTATACCTATAGTTAAAATTAGATCAAATAAATGTGAATTTTGTTTGGACGATTAAGACGTTTATTTAGAGCCACAGCATTATAATTTCCTTTTACGGTTGCAAGAATATCATCTTTCATAGCAGGGTGGCTGGTCAAGGTTTCTTGAACAAGACTGTACAATGATGAACGTTAAAACCGGAAGTAGTTGATTTCTAACAATTACGTTTGATTACAGGGTAAAAGAAGAAATGGTACCTTTTTTAAGAACGCTAACTCATTAAAAAAAACTCTTCTCACTGTCTCTTGCAGGTCACGTTCTATGTATATTAAATTGAAACCGGAAGTCATACTGGATTACCAAGGTATCTATCGGTCACCAAAGGGATTGAAGAAGTCACGAAATCAGGAAACGGTCATGAAAGTCAAGAAAAAGCCACAAAATTTTGCTTTTGTGGCACGATTGAGTTTATCTGTACCAATATAAATACAGACTTGAAAATATTGTTCTATAAAACGTCAACATTCACTACCAAAAATGTCTATGGATTTAGACGCTAGCAAATCGCAAGCAAAGCATGCTTCTATCTCATGCATGAAAATTTGGCCCAAGTCGCACTCAAATTCGTTGTTGAGAATTTACTAAATTTATTGGTTTGTAAAAGAAAAGGTCATGAAATTTCATTTTGGAATTTTAGTAGACAGCCTGTAATTTCTGATTTTATTAGAGTGTTATGGATAGACGAAACGTATTCTTGAGATACTCAGTCGATTGTCGAAAACAGTTTCTCGCTATCTATTACAGCTTTTGCTCGACAGTAATGAAAAGTATACACCAAATTGTTGATTTCTACCGCTTCTAGTTTTATCAAAGTGTTATGGATAGAAATGAAAGGTGTTCTTGAGATGTTTAGTCGATTCCCCAAAACTGCTTCTCGTTATATATTGTTGAGGAGTTAGAGGTATATAAATTTATATTTTAAAAATCTGTAAAAATTGGCTAAAATAAAGACAAAATGATGTAGCAAAATTAAAGACAAGAAATTACAAAATCTAAAATTAAGTAAAAGAAAATACATTTCAAAATTATGATGGGATTGTACTGTTGTACAAGTTATTGTTTCTGTTTTATATAAGATATAAACACAGATATGTAAATTTTAATGCTATGATGACGAAGGACTACAAATAAGTAATTGCAGAGTAAGAACTATTGTAAGAGTCGTTGTAAAATCTATTTGTTAACATCAACACAATTTTAGGATGTGACAAAACTGTCAGATTACGGAGATAGACGTCTGGAGATTTTGTCTATTTGATGATCATTGCAGAAATCTGAATTTCGGCAATGAGATAAGCAAACACGTGGAATGACGTGAATCAAGGTGGCAGTTTGGAAATCGACGTGGTCCAAATAAATACTCTACCAAGATTCGAAGCAGATCATTCATTCAAAAGAGATCATTCAGTCGAAGGAGATCATTCAAAGAGATTCATTCAGAGAGAGTTAGTGGACAACGAGAATATTAGCGAATAGTCACTAGTAATGGTGGACTATTATCTATTATAATTTCTACAATTATTTAAAGTTCTAAAATCTTCGTAGTTAAATCATTCCAAGTTGTTGGAGTTCACTCAGCTGCACCTTGCTTCCAGAGGACAACCGACTACATCAATTCAGGAGGTATGTGTTTGCTATCTGATCATCGTTGTCAAACAGACAAAATAATCAGGCTTCGCGAGTTTTGATCTGATAATGTTTTCCATATTTACACGCAAAACACTGTACACATTAATGACAAAATTTCTTTACAGAAATACAAAATGTTTAATCCTGAATCTGGGCATTAAATATTCCCTGGCATTGTAATCTTAAATTAACCCACCACTGATATGGTGGAGGCGACCCTTGGTTCGATCCCCGGGACAGTAAGTTATGAAATTTGAGTAAGTTAACCACCAATGACATGGTGGAAATGACCTTTGGTTCGATTCCCTGACGGTTCATTGTTTTAGGTTACTAAGCTACCATTGATATGGTGAAGGCAGCTGATGGTTGGATCCCCGGTAGGCTAATTTTAAAGTAAAAGAATCCATCACCCATTAAGTAGTTTTGAAGTAAGAATTAGTGTTGTTAAAAAGGAAAATTTTATCGCTAATGAACAATCACAAGGTGCATTACCCTGTGTTACAGAATGATGGTAAACCGTCGGTTTTCGTCGTCTAAATATTATAGTTTGGACTTAGGGGTATTGAGAAATTTCAAAGAATATAATCAGGCGTATTGTGACAGAGAGGAATCTATTTTTAAGAACAATATCCTGTCGTTGCGATATAAGAAGTGGTTCATGGTGCAATTCACAAGGAAGAATTTTGACTTAAATGAATTGATAGAGTTATGGTTCACAAGGCCCTTTTGTCAACAGTATCCGGTGTAGTAGAAACTTCATTGACTTTACGTAATGCGACGTTTTTCGCATTAAGGTCATCAAAGCCAAATTATACAATTTGTGCAATTTTCAGAGCCAGTGTGGACCAACTTAAGGTGGACACTTGGCTAGAGAAATTCCGGAACAATTTTGAGTGTAGTCCGGCCATTCAGATAGCAAGTCTGGTCCAAACTTATTGCGAGATTTGGTAAACAAGCAAGGTGATGAGACACACTTGGATTTAGCAGCGTTTGCTGAGTTGTTCATGTAACAAAATACCTGGTTATTTAGTTAAATTTTCAGAATGTAGTCTTTAAGTATTAGTAGGTAGGTTAATTTTTTTAGTTAGTAGTATTTTTTATTATTACTATGTGCTAGTTTACATATAAAGTTAAGAGATTTGTAAATAGGTAATTGTTTATTATTAAGAATAGCGTTAGGTTAAGAGAATATTTATTTTAATAATTTGGTTTGGGATAGTGTTAGAGTTTATTGTTATTAGTGTTATAGGAAATTATATTATAGTATAATTATATAGGAATAATACGTATGGGCAAGTTAGCTGTAGTATTGAACTAAGATATATTGGAAAAAAGAGAATAATAACAAGAATGATGTCTTCAAGGCATGGTGCAAGGACGAAATGATATTTTAATATATTTATGACTAAGACGGATTACTAGAAAGAAAAAGATTACGATGTAAACATGATGATTATATGAGATAAGAGATAAGTAAGAACTGAAAGATAGATATATTAAGTGTTTTAGATCATACTATTCCCGAATGCAGATACGAATTACTATAAGCTAAGCGTCAGACTAAGGTAAAATTTAGAATTTTTTTGCAAATTGAATACATGGAGTTTGGATAGACATTTCCTAAGAAAAGTTCCCTAGGTAGATAGGAAATCGCATTCTCAGGAAGTCCAAGATGGTGGAAAACCGCACTTCGTTGAGAATTTTTTTTTAATTTCAAGCACATTAGTCTTCGGTGACGAAGAAAGAAGAGGCACCCTCAAGGAGAATTGGGTTATGTCTCGGTTTGATCGTTTGTAAAGCAGTGGAATATTTATTTCGGGTAGAATCTAATTTATCTAGGAAAACGTCGGCGGAATACGAAAAGTTCAAAATTAGATCTTAGTACGTCAGTAATTTTAGACAGTAATGAATATTGTTTCTTAAATTTATTGACAAGCTGACTTAGTAGTTTTCTTGACATTCGGAATAAGGAAATGAACTAAATAATAGAAAGAGATAAATCTTGGAAATAAGTAAATTAACATAGATAAATACAAGGATTAGACGCACTAAACGCCTGATTTGACTATTATTTTAGCAAGAATAGTGACAAACGTATAAATAGATGATTGAAGATTATAAGAATATAGATTAAATGAATAGAAATAATGAATAATGAAGAATATAGAGAAATAATAATAGAAACTACATAAAAGTAAAAGAATAGAAATAAATGAGAATAAATGAGTTATAGTATACTGAAAAGTTAGTACAGATTTATAGGGTTAAAAAGAACAGTGAGAATCACTAGTCAAAGAATTTCCTAAAAGATAGAACTAGAATATATCTGGTTGAATATTGTAAGTCTTATCTGAGATTACACTCTGGTTGCCATATCGAAGCAAGGTCAATTGACAAAATAAAGAAGAATGTAGATGAATTTAAGAGTTATATTAAGGATTAGTTTAAAGATTAAGACGACAATATTACTGGATATAGACATATAAGAAGTTAGACTTCAAATGATTTTGACCGAACCTTAGATTCTTTTGTTGTTTGAATGGTTATCAAACGCGGAATTTAGGCAAAACATAGATTTTGACGATTTATATTTCATGATAATGTTTTTAATCAAAATTCTATTTTGGATTGCATTAATGGCAAGTAGAATTTTGAATATTTTTCCATTTGGATTTTCGTTTTGGTTAATAGCCATATTAACTAAAATTTGAGGACTGAATCTGGTTATGACATAACACTTACTATTTTGTAACAATATAGGTTTCACGATTTTGACACTGTAAATAATGTATTTTATTTAGTATAGTTAGGGATTCAGTTTACTGTAAACAAAATGGGTCTAACGATGGACTGCTAGGCATGCGGCAGTTTAACAACCAAAGCCTAATCCGAAGTCTGAGGAATAGCGGACTTTCAACTGAATATTGAATCTTTAGACATGTTTTGGTTACAGAAATTAGTAGATAGGTTAGTAGAGTTAATATATATTCACATATACATATATTTATACATACATATACATATTTAATATCGTAAGTTAATCAATAAATTATATTTAGAGTGGAAATAAATAAATGGCTAAATAATCAATATAATATAAAATGCGCGTGAAAAATAAATTCGTTGATATATTTCTGGAAAAGAATGAAAAATTTGTTAGAAAAGTAAAATAGAACAAATTCCGGTACTTACCTAGCAGCTAGGATTAAGTTGACTAGGGAGGTATCGATCCTAGAACCGTAAGCCAAGAAGCGTAAATGATTGAGAAATAAACAGAAGAGAATCGGAGACCGATTGTTGGAAAGCAAGGATGAGCAAAAATATAGTTAAGCATGGTTAAAAAACTAGATAATAGACAAGTATAACTATAATGGACAACGAAGTAACATCATACAAATAGACAGCGAATAGGAAAAATTAGAAAAATAGAAGATCGAAAGAGGAAACGTGAGGAGAAATATCTAGTAGAACTATGATTTATAATTATAAATACATGGAAATAGATAATGAAGTAGATACTATAGAATATTAATAATGAAGACTGAATAGGATAAATTCAGCGATAAGATATTTATATGAATGTTACTGAATATTGTGTTCACAAGAAAATAAGTTTAAGTAATTTTTCGTACTAGCTAGTATCATCGTATTACAGTATTATACTATTATATATAGAGAAAATAGAGAATGAAAAGCATAAATAGAAGAATAGGACAGTAGATTTTATAAGTACGTATATTTTAGGTTAGTATATCAAGTCATTTAATTTCAATAACAATATAATAATATAGGGATTTAGGACGTTTTAAAAGCATTTGAGTCTTGATTGCATGAATTGTCTCGAGCGCATCTCGCTGGATGGGAAGGCGAGTTGAATATCAAGCAAGTCGCTGGAAAACGCGGATGGGTGGCTTCAGACGGACGCGTGATTACAGGTTATATTCTCGTTAAAATAGGGAAATTGGTAAGAAAAGAATGTAAGATTGTTAGCACAGAAATGAAACTAACTATGTAAGCTTTTATGAGAAACCGATTACAAGCCTACCAACAGCATCAAGTAAACATTACTTGTCTGTGTCGATATATGCCAAAGTTAATAAGAATTGTAAAGATTTCACACAGAAGTTAACAACACATGAAAATATAAAAACACACACTATTTTTACAGACGCGATGACGTATCCTGACGGCAGAACAACAAGATGGCTGAAGGCTATAGACACGCCTACCATGAGTGCAAGAGGAGGCGACCAGGAAGATGAGCCTGGCGAAGGATGCATTCGTTGAATGCAAGATTAAGATTAAAAGACGTGATTAAAAGAGTCTAAAATAATGCTAAATAGTTAATAATTGTTAAGTTATAGTATTAGATATTTAAATATGAGTTTAAATGAACGATATTTAGGGATATAACACCATGAATTTAGTGTTATGTGAAGGTTAAATAACGACGAAAATAAATATGTAATTCAAGGGACTATTATAGTACTATTAGAGGTTACATACAATAGAAGAACGATAGAAAAACATTGCATCTAGAAAGCAAAGTTATGCATAAGGAAATGCAATGAGCAATGAGAACATAACGGGATTGTAACAACATGTATGCTTAACGGGATTGTAAAATATAATCAAAATGAGTTGGTAGACAAAAAATGAGTAGTATTATTGTTAAGTATCTTAAATTAATTGATAGTACGATCAAGTCAAGAAATTGAAGTTTATAGTTTTTCCTCTGCTTATAACAGATTATGGTGAATAATGGATAGCAGCAAATTATATTTTTACGTTGCAATTTTCGTACTGATTGTACTAGTAATCATAATTAGCGTGATTACAGGTTATATTCTCGTTAAAATAGGGAAATTGGTAAGAAAAGAATGTAAGATTGTTAGCACAGAAATGAAACTAACTCTGTAAGCTTTTATGAGAAACCGATTACAGGCCTACCAACAGCATCAAGTAAGCATTACTTGTCTGTGTCGATATATGACAAAGTTAATAAGAATTGTAAAGATTTCACACATAAGTTAACAACGCATGAAAATATAAAAACACACACTATTTTTACAGACACTAGTAATCACAATAACACAGATCACAATTCACGGAGAATGATTATTTCACATAATAACGGAACTTTCAGATAGTAAACCACAAAGCACAAAGCAAGAAGACACCACTAAAATTTTGGAGAGTGCAGGCCCAGCAGATTCCACGAGTACGTCAAAACACGATGATTTTGATTATTTACTTACTGCAAATAGGGTGAAAACACGGTCAACCCAAAAAGACACAAAAACAAATAAAAAATATTGTGTCCCGTGTTAAATCTTGGTGATATAACTGTAAAATTATTGAAGTATAGTGGATAGTCGAACGATGGATCTGTTTCGCAACTAAAAGTGACGCGCACTGAGAGCGGAAATCTGTACTTGATTCTGTTCAAGGGCAAGTTTTGGAATTTTTGAACATTCAGCAAGTTTGCGGAAGTGGCAGCGTTGCCAGATATATGAAGATGGATTATCATGCTTTTGCTAATAATTATGGTTTCATGAAATTGTGTGACGATAGAAACGATAAAATGATCAATGTTTTGCTGAATGACTGTGAAGTGTAAATAATTAAGTGTTGTTGCATGTGTGTGGAATTAATCATCAATAATTTATTTAGTATATTTTTTACAGTGAGGTGAAGTGGAATAAAAACTTAGATAGACCAGTTAAAATATAAAAGATGGAGACCATGAATAGAGAAGAGCGAGAGGAAGTTTACATGTAGGACTCTTCAGATTAAAGATATATGTATATCATAATGAAGAGAATAATATACTAAATTAGTCTGAGATTATTTACGTGATTGTAGTACATGAATAAAAACAGTAGATGACAGGAAAAGGATCCTGTGAACGTTCCAATACCAGTAATTATATAGATAGATTTGCGAAATTGTAAATATAGAAATTTTAACTACCTTATGTAAATATATAGTTTGTTTATTATTTTTCAATATTATTATGATATTAATGTTACAATTTGCGGTGTTGTAAAAGGTTTATATTTTATCGTATTTCCAATCTCATAGTTCAATTGGATCAGCTGCGAAGCACCTTTGAGTTTCAAAAGGGGCAGTGTTGAGGAGTTAGAGGTATATAAATTTATATTTTAAAAATCTATAAAAATTGGCTAAAACAAAGACAAAAAGATGTAACAAAATTAAAGACATGAAAATACAAAACCTAAAATTAAGTAAAAAAAATACATTTCAAAATTATGATGAGATTGCACTGTTGTCCAAGTTATTGTTTCTGTTTTATGTAAGATGTAAACACAGACATGTAAATTTGTAATGTTATGATGACGAAGGACTACAAGTAAGTAAGTTGCAGAGTAAGAACTATTGTAAGAGTCATTGTAAAATGTATTTGTTAACATCAACACAATTTTAGGATGTGACAAAACTGTCAGATTACGGAGATAGACGTCTGGAGATTTTGTCTATTTGATGATCATTGAAGAAATGTAAATTTCGGCAATGAGGTAAGCAAATACGTGGAATGACATGAATCAAGGTGGCAGTTTGGAAATCGACGTGGTCCAAATAAATACTCTACCAAGATTCGAAGCAGATCATTCATTCAAAAGAGATCATTCAGTCGAAGGAGATCATTCAAAGAGATTCACTCAGAGAGAGTTAGTGGACAACGAGAATATTAGTAAGCGAATAGTCACTAGTCATGGTGGACTATTATCCATTATAATTTTTTACAATTATTTAAAGTTCTAAAATCTTGGTTGTTAAATCACTCCAAGTTGTTGGAGGTCGCTCAGCTGCACCTTGCTTCCAGAGGACAACCGACTACTTCGCGAGTTGTGATCTGATAATGTTTTGCATATTCTTTACACACAAAACTTAGTACACATTAATGACAAAATTCTTTACTGAACATACAAATTTTAATAATGAAACTTGGCTTGGTGTTTGTTTTCATGAGCATTAGTTTACTAACATTTTCTGGACATTATAGAGAATGTTCGGAGGACAATCTCCCTATGTTCTGAGCTACGCGATTGTTATAAAAGGTACAAATGGGGGGTTGACCATATTACCGTTTTGCCCGTTCAATGTTAAAGCGGGAACTAGTTTATTTCTACCATTTTATTTTCTGATGGCAGCTTTGTAAGGTTCTAGCTCTCTCAAAGTGGTTAGATTGTAAGGTCAGGTCACTCGGGTCACTTCGGGTCGGGTCAGCTCGGGTCGAGTTGTCGGGTCGGGTCAGTCAATTCGGGTCTCGGGTAGGGTCGGGTCTGTCTTCAACACATATAATTTCCACGAAAATTACAATATATCACGGTTTATACCTCACTGGACTTCCAATAAAACATTTTCAATGATGTGTACACTATGTCGGCATTTTTGTATGAGGGAATTTTTAGAGTGATTTTTTGGGAATTTAATGGAATGTAGATTCCTGTGTGTATGTGTGTGTGATACCTTACAGGATACGAGATGCCGAAGAAGTGTGTAAATAAACCGGATAATTTCTGTTATGTATGCGGGGAGTTGACATTTAAATCAAAACGTCGATGTTTTACTCCACTTGTGAGGAAGTGTTATCAGTTATATTTTGGTTGCTGTGTAGGAGACCAGGATAAGAATTGGGTTCCTCACTACATTTGTTGTACTTGCGTGAAACGTCTGACTGGGTGGGCAAATGGTGGACGAAACATGAACATCGCAGTACCGATGATCTGGAGGGAACCAAAAGATCATTCTTCAGACTGCTACTTTTGTATGACACAGATAAAAGAAATAACCAGTACTTCTAACCACACAATACAGTACCCTAATTTGCCATGAGCATTTAGGCCAGTTCCACACAGTGCAGAATTACCTCAACCAGTACCCCTAATTGTGTACAAACAAAACTTTTGCCTTCACATTTCTGTACAAAAGATGTACAAACGATTGCGACAATTTGTGATTCAATTGCACACAGTGGTGGGGGCTACCATTTCGACAGCCCCCACTTTGTTTTCGTTCTGGGGGCGCCAATAATTGTGCACAAACGAAAATTTCGCATGCATATTTCTGTGCAAACGATATACAAACGATTGCGACAATTTGTGATTGAATTGAACATGGTGATTGGGCAATAACTTAGAAAGCCCCCACTTTGATTTCGCCCTGGCGGCGCCCGTAATTATGCACAAACAAAAATTTCGCCTGCACATTTCTGTACAAATGTCGTACAAACGATTTCGACGATTGTCCTTGAATTGGACATGGTGGGGGCAATAACTTAGAAAGCCCCCACTTTGATTTCGCCCTGGCGGCGCCCCTAATTATGCACAAACAAAACTTTCGCCTACACATTTTTGTACAAATGTCGTACAAACGATTTCGACAATTGTCCTTGAATTGGACATGGTGGGGGCTATCACTTAGATAGCCCTCACTTTGTTTTCGTTCGGGCGGTGCCCCTAATTATGTACAAACAAAAATTTCGCCTGCACATTTCAGTACAAACGATGAAGAAACAATTGCGACAATTTGTAATTGAATTGGAAATGGGGATGCTACTATTTACACACACCCCACTTTGTTTTCGTTCTGGCGGCGCCCCTAATTGTGTACAAACAAAAATTTGGCCTGCACATTTCAGTTCAAACGATGTACAAACGATTGCGACAATTTGTGATTGAATTCGACATCGCAGGGGCTACCATTAAACAGACCCCACTTTGTTTTCGTTCGGGCGGCGCCCCTAATTGTGTACAATAAAAATTTCGAAATTCACATTTCTATACAAACGATGTAGAAACGATTATGGCAATTTGTGATTGAATTGGACATGATGGGGAGGCTACCATTTAGACAGCCCCCAGTTTTTTTTCGTTCTGGCGGTGCCTCTAATTGTGTACAAACAAAAATTTCGAATTCACATTTCTGTACAAACGATGTACAAACGATTGCGAGAATTTGTGATTGAATTGGAAATGGTGAAGGGCTACCATTTAAACAGCCCCCCAGTTTTTTTTCCGTTCTGGTGGCGCCTCTTATTGTGTGCAAACGAAAATTTTGCCTGCACATTTCTGTACAAACGATGAACAAACGATTGCGACAATATCTGATTGAATTGCACATGTTGGGGGGCTACCATTTAGACAGCCTCCACGTTGTTTTCGTTCTGCTGGCGCCCCTAATTGTGCACAAACGAAAATTTTGCTTTCACATTTCTGTACAAACCACGTACAAACGATCGCGAAAATTTGTGATTGAATTGGACAGGCTGGAATCGACCACTTAGACAGCCCCCAATTTGTTTTCGTTCTGGCGGCGCCCCTAATTGTGTAAAATGAAAATTTCTTCTGCATATTTCTGTACAAATGATGTACAAACAATTGCGACAATTTCTGATTAAATTGGATATAGTGGGGACTATCATTTAACTGCCCCCACTTTGTTTTCGATCTAGCGGGGCTCCTAATTGTGTGCAAACGAAAATTTAACTGCAAATTTCTGTACAAACGAAGTAGAAACGAATGCAACAATTTGTGATTGAATTGGACATGGTGGGGGCTACCACTTAGACAGCCCCCACATTGTCTTCGTTCTGTCGGCGCCATTAATTTTGTACAAACGAAAACCTCATCTGCCCATTTCTGTACAAACGATGTAGGAACGATTGCGACAGTTTGTGATTCAATTGGACACCGTGAGGGGGCTACCATTTAGACAGTCCCCCACTTTGTTTTCGTTTTGGCGACGCCCCTGATTGTGTAAGAACGAAAATTTTGCTTGCAAATTTCTGTACAAAGGATGTACAAGCGATTATAACAATTTGTGATTCAATTGGACATAGTGAAGACTACCACCTAAACAGCCTCCCTTTATTTTCGTTCAGGTGGCGCCTCTAATTGTGTACAAACGAGAATATGGCCTGCACCTTTCAGCTTATAAGATGTAGAAACGATTGCGACAATTTTTGATTGAATTGGACACTGTGAGGGGCTACCATTTAGACAGCCCCCCACGTTGTTTTCGTTCTGCTGGCGCCACTAATTGTGTACAAACGAAAATTTCGCCTTTACATTTCTGTACAAACCACGTACAAACGATTGCGAAAACTTGTGATTGAATTGGACATGGTGGGGGCTACCACTTAGACAGTTCCCACTTTGTTTTCGTTCTGGCGGCGTCCCTAATTGTGTAAAACAAAAATTTCGCCTGCACGTTTCTGTACAAAGGATGTACAAACGATTGCGACAATTTTTGATTGAATTGGACATGTTGGTGGGGGGGTACCACATAGACATTTCCCACTTTGTTTTCTTTCTGGCGGCGCCCCTAGTTGTGTAAAACAAAAATTTCGCCTGCACGTTTCTGTACAAAGGATGTACAAACGATTGCGACAATTTTTGATTGAATTGGACATGTTGGTGGGGGGTACCACATAGACATTTCCCACTTTGTTTTCTTTCTGGCGGCGCCCCTAGTTGTGTAAAACAAAAATTTCGCCTGCACGTTTCTGTACAAAGGATGTACAAATGATTGCTACAATTTTTTGCTTGAATTGGACATGGGTGGCAAGCTACCATTTAGACAGCCCACACTTTGTTTTCGTTCTGACGGCGCCCCTAATTGTGTACAAAAGGAAATTTCGCCTGCACATTTGTGTACAAACGATTGAGACCATTTCCGATTGATTCTGATAAGGTGGGGGGGCTGTCTAAATGGACTATTCCTTTTTACCTCTACTGTAATTAAGTTCTTCCACGAGAAAATCTGTATTCAACACTGTCAGCAGCTACGTCCTCGACTAATATACCTTTACAAGTACAGCTTTATTTTCGAATTTTTTTCAACAGTTAACCAATTTAAAACTGTCGTAATATAAGAATACGTAATAAACTTCTTAAATACTTCGCTCGCAGGAACCCGTTCAGCGCGTGCAACAAGCAAAAACAACATGTTTGGCGTCTCACAAATGACAAAGGAGAGAAAAGAAAAGCATAAGCAGCACGCAGAGCTGACAACATAGCTTCGGTCGCCACTTACGCCAATAGTCCTGCAAGCGGTGCACAAGAGTTATACAGTTACAATATACGTTGTGCCACTGTAGCGCTACAGGCGGAATGTGCACGAACTACAAATAATTATGTTTCTTACAAGCATCAGTCACTGTTACACCCTCTTTACATTCTACACACCCTTTTTTCTCCCACTTTTTGACCTTGACAAGCAGAAGTACCAGGCTTTCCGAGTTCACAACCATAAACTGGTTGTGTACAGAGTACGTTTTCAGTTCTGCGAATGACTGTGCACGCGAAGAACAAGGGTGTTAATCGGGCTAACGTATACGGCAGTTAGAAACACCCGGTTGCAATAATAAATGTAAAATACAAATATAGATCCTTGACAATGCCGTGAGGATGTATATATATAGCGGTAAAATTTGTAGTTTGTTGCCATTCCACTTTCACTACATTTAATTCAATTTAATGAACGATTTCTCTCACTAGGCTCAAGATGTGATTAGTAGAGTCACTACTGTAGATCAGGTAACTCCTACTGCATTAGTTAAAGCTTTGAAAGTGTTCGTACGACCGCATTTTATAACACAAATGAAACTTGCGTAGTTTTATATGTTCCTGTGGGTGAGAGAGCTGTTAACTCTGAAGTGAAAACAGATATGTAAACTTTGGTTACGGTAATGGATTCAGGAGTAAATTTCAGTGCTATTTGGTACCCCACATGGCCCCCTTACTATTTATCATATTTGACGGCGAATAAATATGTCGCCTTTCAAGATGGCGGTCATGTACTGGAAGTACTTCAAAATATAGATCTTCTATCTCGTTTTCAATAGTGAAGTTAGATCTACCAAAAACTTTTTCATTTCGGTGCCAAAAGGGAATTCTTGGATATTGCCTACTAAATTTCAAGATGGCGTCGGTGTAGCAGCTCAAAGAAATATTTGCGCATCGAGTGACTTTTGCTACGTTACTTTGCACCTCGAAGTTAATCTTGCCACTAATTTTCATCAAAATTGAATTCTCACGGTTTATAGACCTTCCTCTTTAGAGATTTATCCGACTTGAAGTTCAAGTGCAAAAATTTGTAGAGGGATTTGTGTAGGTTGATCCATGTATACTTCTCATAAATACTTACTTCTGCAAAGAATACTAAACTTCATGAATGATCTACTATCGAACTCTTTACTCTGTGTCCAAAAATATATCTTCTGCAACTGAGACACTAATATCAAATTTATACCCATCCATTGTTATCTAACTCGAGTTGTGAGAAAGAAGAAAAATGACAGTCTATATCATTCCTTTTTTGAACTATACAATATACACAACGAAATCACATGAATCAAATAGTTGAACATACTTACCGCCTTCATCCTGTTGTTGAATTTTCAGAAACGAATGAAATTATTGGAATGAGGGTGACTCCCTGCGGCGTTTTACTTCTTCCGCTGGACTATACAAAACTTCTGCTAGAATAACATTCTGTCCACATTAAAAATTCATATTTGGTATTTGAATTAACTATTAAGTGTGAAGTGGAAGAAACATCAAATTTTATATAATGTCAATATCTGTATATGCAACATATTTTGTACCAATTCAATTATACAGAGTTACAGAATACATGAGTATTCACAAAACAGATCAAGTTTCAAAAGGGTTCAACACCGTAAACCGCAGAATGTGGTTCGATGCGATGCCCAGTTGTACATTTTCACTATTTATGTAATACCCTGATCTTCATGTATTGTCTACTTGCAAGGTCATATATATCTGTCATATGGACAATGTCATAACATTCATGGCTTAATTGAACATTGAAAGATATTTTAAGTTGCACCCCCATTTATTTGTGGGCTTTGCTTCCTAAGTGACTGATGAAAGGATTACACGTAGCTCTCTTGTCTAATAGTTACTTGCATGGATAGAGAGAGATACTAACTTATCTTGTTAATAATAGCTGTAAGAGATCAGTGTCACGATCATGCTGACGAAGGGTATGGCAGCTCTGTGGCCACTGGTTGAATCCCACACCATGTGAGTGTTATAGCCATCATATTTGTGGGCGTTTTTGTATTTCCCCTTACTTTTTCTTCAACTAATTCTTTACGAATTAAATTTTAGAGTATTTATTTATCACGAAAGATACACCAGAAGTGGCAGCTTAGCTTAAAGCAAAATACTAACCAACTTAATGCCTTTAGTGCTCTCCCATCCGAAATAGCACCTGAGTCAGCGTACACTTACGGCGAAAGCCCTATCTTTTAGACCAAAAATAAATGTTCATTCTGCCGTTACTTCATATAAATACACTCCCACTAAAAATCTTTCTCCTTTAGGCTACAGTACTGTAAATTTTGAATTTTGCCACGGAGGCAAGAAAGTCCCATGTATACGAATTTCACATTTGCTGATAGTATTTTAGTGTATACAATATTGAAAAGTATGTCTTTCTAAAATTGAGGGGTTAATGAAACCTTCCCTTAAAAATAATACCTCTGCCTGGGAAGGATAATGTAAGACCTTTAACAAAAATGCAAAAACAATTTATCTGTAGTTTTATAATATTTCCTATAGAGCTACTCACGTTATAGTGCGAGCATATTTTAATAAAATGCAGGAGTTTGTAGTATTAAACAAATCAGCACATCACTTTCAAAGCACCAGATGCTGCAAATTCTGGCGTGTGGATAAAAAGAACACAGTTCTAGAAAACTTTAAGACTTACCTTTGTCCACTCCATTATTCACATCAGGTTGTCACATCTTTCCTACTTAGTAGGTATCACTTAACCCTCGAGAAGTCGCGCTCAAAAAGTAACGCCAATAGTCGCGCGCGGTCAAAATGACCGCACGAACATAACGTGTCGCAAATATCGTTTTAAACATGTTTCTTTTATTAGAAACGTAATTTTGTATATTTTCTGATTAAGAGGGAATAACATTTTTATTATTATAATAAGTTTTACAGTAATAACTATTAGAGGAACCTACAATTATACATGTACTTTTTTATTTCTTATTTGGAATAAAATGTTTTTTTTTCGTTACATATTTCTGTAGATAGATAGCTACGCACTGGTTTTATTGAAAATTCTAAATCTGATGACGGTCTTTGGTTTTTGTCAACTCTTTGGTTCGTCTAAAATTAGAAATGCAATAGTAAATTAGTAAAATAAATACTGTATAAACATAACACTAAAGCAAAGCTTCACAGCGCGTTTTACATTCAATTAGAGCTCACTCGTAGCTAAGCGGTTAGCATACACACCTTTGGCGTGGGACTTCCTTGTTCGAATCCCGGTGAGAGCTCATGTGGTTCGGATCCCACGTTAAACAGTGGGTCCACGTCTTACATAGCCTTGATGCTGAAAGGGGCGATAAATTTAAATTAAATGGAATTTACATTGAATTATTTTACGGTCCTGTTATTTTGAAACTTTACGTACATAGCACTACATTGAATTATTTTAGGTTATCTTCAAATTTACACTTTTCTACACTTCGTCGTCGCTTATTTCGTCCTCTCCTGCTCTGAGTACATTCGGGGAATCGCTGGTCATTTCTGGGTTTAAGATCTTCAGACTCGCTCGCAGACTCCTCACTTCACCTTTCGTGTTCACGCACTTATAGATATATATATATATATATATATATATATATATATATATATATATATATGTTATGATCTTCTTCAGACAAAGCTTCCACGAGATCATCTCGGCTGATTTATCCAAATAGTCCATTCCTAACATTTCTCCCGTTCTTTTAAGCTGTTCATTTCTAATTTCCTCTTTTTTCACACTTGGTATCAGTTTGTTAACTCTGTCGACCTCTCTTCCGTCCATTAAAATAATATTTATGTTTATAAAGAATAAAACATCTCCAGAGCAAAGATCACGTGCAGACCGAAACACTGAGAAAAAAACATTACACGGTAAGTCGCGTGCGGTGGAAAGCACCGCAGGATCACTAAACAATCACTAGTAGTTAAACTAAACGACGGAAGACGGAGTGATTGAGCAGGAATGTTTGGGAAGGTGAGGGGGAAGATCAGCTAGACGGAGGAGTCTGTCGGACAAACAGAATGGACACACAATCAAAAATAATTTCCTTGTGGTGCTTTTGACTGGAAGGTTAAAGGAAACTCGGAACACTGATTGTCGAAAAGTATAATGAAACAAGGTTTGTGAAGGACAAAATGAGTTTCTTATATGTGTTTATTAAACTTGCTTAATACTTACAGCATTGAAGAAAGTACATAGATATAAATTTAATACCACATTATTGCGTAAAACTTCTTAAGCTTGATTACATTTTATTATCCGATATTCTTACTTTCTTTGCTTAAACTCACACACATGTGGAAAATAGACCTACCTAAACAATATAGTACTTCTTATAGTTAGCTTATTAGCGTATTTACCACAACTTGTTGTTTCCACTTCACTTACGCACTCAAATTGCTGCAGTGGGTAGTGTATACCTTTTGTCCACGAGATCGCGGTGGGAAAACCTTCAAAAAATCTAACTCATTACTGTGGTTGGGATCTTAAACTCTAAACCTACATCTCAAATAGCTCCGGTGCTGAAGGTGGCGCTACATTCTAATCCAATCAACCATCTAACTTCACTCTCGTAAACAAAGTATCATTATGAAATTATATGAAAATCATAATGTGAGATTTTCCAATGATGAATAAAACTTTGGTGCAAAAACAGGTTAAGCCAAAAAGTGAAAATGTAAAGGAGGCAGCTTCACAACGGTTTGTACTCATTCGATTTTCTTCAAACTTGGCACATATATACTAAAATGAAAATAAATCAAAACACGTTTTTTTTATTTCTTTCGGAAAAGAGGTTAAGGGGGGCAAATGACACCTTTTCGAAAATGGGCCCTCTTGATTAAAATGGCCACATTAAAGAATAGAAACTCTGCCGATGCAAAGATGACTTCAAAGTTGGAAATACGCGACTTGTCGTTTTTGCAAGAAAATAGTTTCAGGGGACAATGACTACCTTCAAAATGACAAAGGACCTCGCACAATTATTACGCATATTAGATTTTGGTCGAATTGCTTAAAATCGTGATGAATTGTAGAGATTGTACACCTGAGAATAAGTCTCGATGGGCACAACCAAAAATCGCTGACCGTTTGGCTACTACAGGGCCACTGTTTTGAAAACAGCCGAATGTAACGATATTCTGGATTTCAGTAGAAATGACTGAAATCGTGAAAATGCTGTAGATATTTTGATCCTGAGGGAAATAGAGTTAACGGATATAACCACCAATCACTGACCGTTTGGCCACTACAGGGCCATTTTCTTGAAAGCAGCCGAAGATAGTGATATTCTGGATTTCGAAGAAAATGGCTGAAACCTGGTATGTTGCTCCTTAGAAAAAGTCTTAATACATACAACCACAAGTCACTAATCATTTGGTCACAATAGGGTTACTTTCTTAAAGCGAGCCATGCGTAACGACGTTCTGTAAGAATGAGTAAATTTGTGATATGTTGTAGATCTTTTTATCGTGAGAAAAAGTCTTAATGGACACAAGTTGTAGATCTTCTCATCGTGAGAAAAATTTTTAATGGGCACAACCATCAAGTGTTGACCTTATCGCCACTAAAGGTCCAGAGTTCTGAAAACAGCCTGGTATAACGATATTTTTGACTACGTTGTAAATGAATGAAACAGTGATACGTTGTAGATATCATGATCGTGAGAAAAATTGTCTAGTGCTTTCCAGGGTTTTCCTGTGTTCCTCAAGATGAACATCGGAATGTTGTCTATGCTTAAATGATGTTACACACTACTCTCCCCATTCCTTTTCCTGGTTGTTCATTGTTGGCTGCATACAATTCCACCAAAATTCCAGAATGTCCTTACCTTCTGATGTTTTAAAAAATGTGGTCCCGTAGTTGCCAAAGATCAGTAATTGGTGGTTGTGTCCATTGAGACGTTTTCTCAGGATCACAATATTTACAATATTTCACGGTTTCAATCATTTCCACCGAAATCCACATCTGCCTTCTGCTGTTGTCAAAAAAGTGGTCCTTACGTGGTCAAACGATCAGTGATGGGTGGTTGTACCCATTGAAACTCTTTCTCAGGTTCTAATATTAGCAACATATTATGGCTTCAAGCAATTAAACCGAAATTCAGAATACATTTACCTTCTACTGTTTTCAAAAAAGTGGCTTCGTAGTAGCCAAACGGTCAGCAACATATTACAGTTTCAGTAATTACACCGAAATGCAGAATACCGTTACCTTCTGTTCATTTGACCTTTACAGAACGAACGGCTCAAGTGTTGAGCCAGCCGTTTAAACCTCCATCTATTGGCTCCTAATTAATCTAAAGAGATGATTTAGGTGTCTGTCTTTTAGGAATGATCAAACTTTCCAACCGTGTGCATTTGGTTTACATGGGGAGTCTAGCAGCCGAAGGGCAGGGGGAGAAGTTAGATGTACTACTTCCCCCTCCCGTCAGCAATTCTGGGAGGGAGACTCTCCCTCCAAAAAAGCTACAAGCATAAAAAGTGGCATCAATAAAGAGAAATAAACATCCTAACTAATGATACCCTGTGTATAGACATTCTTGCGCACGACAAATATCAGTATTGCCGAATTCGATAAAATGTATTTTTATTTCATCTTTTAAATTTATTTTTCTTCTTCTTTTACGGGTTGGGCACGAGAGGCACAAAAGTTACCTCGTTACAATGTGTCTCATAAGCTTTAAAATGAGGTATGGCTTATATCTCTGTGCCAATTAGAGACGTGAGGGTAGACCAAAATATTTCGAAAAATCTGTACAGGGTGATTCTATTAGGAAACACATTCGGATTTTTTCTCACTTTGTAATGAACTATCGCCCTTCACTTTTTTACATGAGTGTGCCCAAAGTCTGGCGTACACGGAAAAGTATTTCTTTCTGCGTACGACAGGTACCAGTGTTGCCAGCTTTTGACAAATTACCAAAATCAAAAAATTTCAATTTCTTCAAAAGGTTCGTCTTCGTTTTCTTCTAAGAATTTAGCACGAGGGGCACAAAAGTTACCTCGTTTGACTCTGCATTCCATAACCTTTAACCTTTATTTTACGGCTTGTCAATACACTGCCAGAATAGTAAATCCGATCTTTCCCGCGTGGCACTGTACTGACACAGGCGAAAGGTCTACTTTGACCCGCGAGCACACCGGTTGAGAACCAACGTTTTTGGTTCCTTTCACTATGGACTATCTCTTCATACAATAAGGCACATCAATTAAAAAAAAATATGTGTGCTCGCGGGTCAAAGTAAACATTTCGCCTGTGTCAGTACAGTGCCACGCGGGAAAGAACGGATTTACTATTCTGGCAGTGTACTGACAGCCGTAAAATAAAGGTTAACAAGAAGATATAGTTTCTTTCTCTGTACTATTAGAAGGGGTACTAGGACCGCCAACGTAAAGGTCTACGATTTTCTTGAAATCACTATCTGTCCAGTAAAAAAAAATGGCCCTGTAGTGGCCTAACGGTCAGTGATGCATGGTTGTACAATATGAAACACTTTCTCTGGATCACTATATCTACAACATATCACGGTATCAGTCATTTTCATCGAAAGCCAGAATATCACTATCTTCGTCTGCTTTCAAGAAAGTGGCCCTGTAGTGGCCAAACAGTCTGTAATTGGTGGTTATGTCCGTTAAGGCATTTTCTTAGGATGAAAATATCTACAACATATCACGGTTTCAGTCATTTTTTTCTGAAATCCAGAATATCGTTATCTTCGGCTGTTTTTAAAAATGTGGCCCTGTAGTGGCCAAACGGTCATTGATTTTTGGTTGTGCACATTGAGACTTTTTCTTAGGTACACAATATTTACAACATATATCACAAAAACGACAAATCCCGAATTTCCTAATTTGAAGTCATCTTTGCATCGACAGAGTATCTTTTCTTTAATGTGGCCTTTAATCAAGAGGACCCATTTTTGAAAAGGAAGTTTTTGCCCCCGTTAACCTCTTTTCCCAAAGAAACAAAAAATACATGTCGATTTTTTCGGTTTACTATATATGTGCCAAGTTCGAAGAAAATCGAATGAGTGGAAACAGCTGTGACCTTTACATTTTAATTTTTGGACTTAACCTGTTTTTGCTTCAAAGTCTTCAATTATTTCCTGTTAGTTTAACATAGTACAAGTAACCATCAAGTACAAGGGAGATAAGTGATAATGAGATGGATGGCAATGATAGAATGACTAAAGTGGAAAAGAATGGATAAACGCCGAAAAAGCGTAAGCACTTGGTGTTTGTCCATCAATTGGTGAGGGCTGGTATCAAACTAGGGCCTCAATCCAACTAGTGGAGCACACTATGACTGTAACACAGCAGTTTTGGTATAAGTTATTAATACTTTAGTGATCTTTCCCTCTAAATCTAAGGACTAGCTCTTGTGCCCTTGGTGCACTTGGTTCTGTGTTCGATTCCCTGTGGGAGAGAACAAATAGTTTTATTTCAAAGCATTCTCTTTCAAATTATCATTCGTCCCCTTTACTCTAAGATACATACATGTCGTAGAACGTCAAACAAAGAAGGATACTTTTTTTTAAAAAAAAAAAGAAGTGTTTGGCTTATTTAATAAGTAAAAAGTCCACTCCCTTGAACAAAGTGCTGACTACACACTGGCCAATGTGGTTCGTTGGTTTGATAACAGCTCACTTGGAGAAAAAACAATGCGTGCGTGTTCTGGTTTCCATTCTTTATTACAGCATTCGGTTTATTCTCAACACTACCGTTTTCCTTGTATTGAAGAATAAGTGTGGGACGTTGTACCAGTTATTGTTAGGCATCAAGCTCCGCCTGAATCATTGAAGACACACGGTACTGTGCTAGCAGATACCGTTACCTTCCTACAACCCATAATTAAAGTGTGGAAGTACTGTTTATGCATACATAGATTTCTAAAAGTTACAGAAGTACGTAACGTTATTTTTAAAGAACATTGTCGAAGCAGATTTAATCAAGCTATGTAACAGTCTTACCTTTGACTTGTCTAACATAGTATTAGGTCTACAAAACCCCAATGTTTAACGAATGCATTTATGTAAGTGTAAAGAAGCAATTACCAAGTAAACTCAACTCATGACAGTATTTTAACTCATGATTCGCTATCACTAAAATGTTCGGGAAATATGAAATCAGTGTCTTCTCTCATGAATTTCAGTAGGGAGGACGTTTTATTGAAGATTTGAAGCATAGCGATTAGAAAGAAGCGGTAAAAATGTGCAAATATACTTAAATATATGTTGCAATAGATTTTTATAAATTTCAGAATATGAAACATCATTGTCGTACTGTTTTCCTGTACATGCATCCTCACCGTCGCTTATGCATCTATTACCTACGAATACTCCTCGGATTTGGTACACTTTGGTTTAGGTAGGTACAGAATTGCAATATCCATCCTCGGATTAGGTACACTTCTTACGTTTAGTGTTAAGCTGCAAAGATTTGTGTTTAGAATTATCATTTTGATACACGAGAAATTTTATATTCATAAATATAACGGTTAATTCCTCCTAACCCAAGAATTCAACTTCCATATAAGAAACAACATTTAAAGATACTGTGAATACATCGTATCCAGCACGATGAATAATGTTAAATAATAATAATAATATCTTTTGAACTTATATTGTACTGAATTTTTGTAAAAACTATGACAAATATAATTCATCTCTAATCATGGCTTTCCATTTCTAGCTCAGTGTTAAACTGTATTTCAAAGTTATATTCAAACATAAATGGTTTTTAATTTTAAGTTAATTCTTTTCTTTTTATGCATTTCTTAATAAATAAATATGTAAATTGTTCCTATGTCCACAACTCTAAGATCGTTTTTCCTGACATGAGTGTACAAACTTTGAATTTCATCGTCCAGCTCCTGAGTTATTTGACATGCAGGTCGACGACCGCGGTCTTACGACAGCATAGGAATCATTATCAAATTGACAAAGTTAACCTACGGCGATGATGTAAAAGAGAAGTTCCGGGATTTTGGATTCCGAATTAGCGAGCTTATCCAAGTTTTCACTGACAGCGCGGGTACTTGCGTCTTCTTTTCGTTCTTGACAAGAAGTATTTATTGTTTACGTAACTTTAAGATATAGGTTTACTCAAATTTTGTCAATTAAGTTCCGAGCTTCTACGTATTTAAGACGAATGGCTGTCCATCACTTGTTCACCATATTCCTGAATTAACTCTCCAACACACAGGTGCTGAGTAGAATTTTACCTTTCCCTTATTTATGCATGTTCTCTTATGATCTTTATTGAGGCCTATACATCACAATCTGTTTCCAATCAAAAGTATTCAATTTTCTTTGTAAAGCAAACCAAGACACAATCAGAAACTCATTACCTCTCCTTTAAAAGGTTTGCCTTATAAAATATCGGGACGGCTTGTCAGTATTAAATCCCAAGTTATTGATGATACTTTGAGCGACGAGTACTGCTGAAATCATGCTACATATCATGCAGATTTGGTTTCAGGTTACAATTCCATACTTTTGACGTAATGCACATGACAGAGAGGTGGCTTTATTTTTAATCCCCAATTATTCTGTTACGGCACATGAGGAAGTTTATTTATATTAGTTGCACGTATGTTCACTATGTGTTTTATTTAAATTTACTAAAAATGAAATATTTTGGCGTTATCTTTTTATACATGCATCTGTCCCTAGGAATACACTTCCTCGTGTACCGACCACCTCCGCAAAATTTATCTTCGGGTTAGATATGCTTGTTACTTTAAGTAGTCAATTTAACAGGTTTGTTTTCACAACTGCCATTTTATGACAAACGAAAAACATCTCCTAATTTAGTAATGACAACTTTTAATCCCGCTGATGCAGTAATGCACATCATTCTATACAAAACAACAATTAAAGATACTAACAGTATATTTCCCCAAGAAAAATATATATACTATATTATTAATTTTTAAATAGATCTATGATCTATATTTGCATCCATTAAATATTGACGTTTTCAGTAGAGAGTTGGTTATAGAAGTAAGTTTTCATAGTACATCATTTTGCAGATATATTATAAACATGTATGAAGTTAGTGGTGAGTGGTCCAATGTGCCAACAAAATAATTCCAATTTAAAATGATAATATTAAATCCATTTTAAAAATTTCCTAAAAAGGGCATGTAATTACTAATATTTCAACCTGGATTATCAATTGTCCCACAATCATATGAAACGTTATAATTTTATTTACAATGATATATTTCTTGATGTTTCTATTTGTTCTAAAATCTTTACAACGGTAAGTTTACATGGCTCATCATTTCTGAATATTTAATAGAAGCTGGCTGAGACTCGTGTCTAGATCACTACTTAAAGCACGATGTGACGAATTGTAGAGATAAGGAATTTAAACGACACTGAGTTTTATTTCGAAGCAAATCGATGCAATGCTGAAAATATTAATAAACATATAACTTACCTTGCCTAGATTCTTGTTTGAACTACCTCACTGTTGGTGCTGTGCTTTATTGGATTGGCTTAAATATAGAAAAGAACTGAAGATACGCACTGAAGAATAATTTTATGTCAGAGACACATTTTTGGTATTTAGACTTTCAACTAAAATAAGTAAACACGTTTTTAGCGGTTTTTTACATTGGCTAAAAGAGAAGGAAAGATTTTAGGAATAGGACTTATATTTCTGAATTTAGGCATCTATGGTCATGGTAGCACATCATATATTGTCATATATTTCTTGGCTGTCTGAATTTAGGCATCAATGGTTATTTTGCCCGTCACGTATCTGACAGACAACGACCCTCGGCAGTTACTTTTTCAGGAAATTGTAGAGGGAGAAAGGAATGGAAAATGAAGAAAGCAAGCAGGGAACATTATGTTAGATATCATTCCGACATTTGTCCAATGTGAATAAGGAAAACCCAAGAAAACGTATCTCAGAATGGCTGTCATATATATGCTTTTGCACCCCTCCGAAAGAGAATTCCACCCAGAATCGAATCCAAGATTACTCGCATCAAAAGGCAGAGTGTTAGCAACTGCGTTATGCATTGGCACAGAAGGGAAGAAAATAGAAAAAGTTGCAAGGGGGTATTATAATCCACGGTGAAATTTTGTAAAAGATCAAGTAGTTATTTAAACTTCTCGGATGTTTCGGAATTGTCCTAACTCCGCAAATTTTATGAGTTCGGAAGGAAATAAAGGAGGATATGAATTAATATTATAATATAATATAGCGTTAATTTTTTCGTATAATATTAATTGTTAACCCAATGTTGATGGCGAGCTGAAAATCGACGAGATTGTGTGCAACAAAAATAGTAAGTCGGGCCTGGCATTCTCTATGCAACGTAACCTTTCTCCAACAATTCTAAAACCAGCCTCACCATTCTCTACCGGAAAGAGTGCTCTGCCTGGGTGCTTATTTATCTACATGGTTGGCAGAACGTAAATCCTAACTTTGAATTGTGAATTTCTATTGATGATGTTTGTAGATAGAAATGGAAATTAATTTGTTCTATTGATTAAAATTTGCCCCTTTTTAATATTTTCCCCCGATCTTGTGAAGCTTTTGATGTTCCTTTGAAGCCACAGAGATGCCAGGTTGATTAAGTATTGAGGAGAGAGCAAAAATTGCTGCAAGATTTGAGATGTGGCAGTCTGTAATACAGGTCCGACGGTAGTGGAGGAGTAAACATGTGAGGTTAACTATTCAAGATGCAAAAACAATTAAAATATTGCCACAGAAAATTCATGACTACCGGAAGTGTCATGTGCTTTACGAGATTAGGTAGCCTCTCGACTGCGGTATGAAAGGAAAAGGTGGCTACAGTGACGAAGATGTTCGAACAAAGGACTTCAAAATCAAGAAAACAAGTTACAAGTGAAGGTAGCATTACTTGTAATTTATGCTTGAAATTCTGAACTAACATTTACATTAGAGACCATGGAAGCCCCATTACATCCAAAAGCTATATCTAGGTAATTATGATAGGTGTGTTGAATTTTGTGAAAAGATGCCCCCATGACATGGGGATCATTAACACTTGTTTGAAAACTTCTGTGGGGTTTGGAATTGTGATTCGTGTACGACTGGTTTGTTTATCATCATATATGTTCTTGGGCAGACGGTGATCAGAAAGAGATCTTTGAAAAAATGCAGGACTAGCCGAAAGAACAGTGTGATGTGAATTGATTTATTTCTTCATCATTGCACCCTACCTGTTGTAGATAGTTTGCTAAGTAAAAGAGTATCGCAACAAACCACCAAATATTGGCGAACCTAAGAATAAAGTTCGTTAAGTCATAACTGGTATACCTGCTGAGTTCTTGACAAAGGTCATAGCAACCTTACCTATTCGTTTCAAACTGTGTCTAGAAAGTGTTGGAGCATATTTAAAGTTGTAACTTTTGTGAATATATTGAAATATAATAATCTATATATTTGCAAAAAATTAAGTTGATACCTAGAATATCTTAGGGGGGAAATATTAAAATAACGGAGTTACTTTCCATCCACTCTATACAAATGCAGTATCTTCAGACAAAATCTCTATATATCTTTTCTTGAAGACGCAGACACGAAGGATTAAATGACATTTAAGACGACAAATATTTTCATCTATAAGAAAAGTAAATTATAAAAGTCAAGTCAAACATTCTATATATTTTAAAATAAGTTAATTCCAAAGTTCTACAATTTGCCATCTTTACCTACTCTGAAAAGTGATTTACAAGAGCCGTCCGTAAAAGGAATGAAAGTGCGAAATTAGGAATTACGTTACTAGTAGTAAGTTTTTCGCGTATTAGTTTATCTCGGGAGAGCAGTTAAATGTTGTAAAAGAAACAGTGTCAAATATTAGATGTTTGAAGCAAGGTGTTATTTCTTCATTTGTACGTGATTTAACGATCTTACTTATGGTACACAGATACCAGTAAAACATTATAAAATATTTCTAATTATATATAAATTTTTGTTCGTAAGTTTTAGATGTTATAATCTTTATATGTGGTAAGAAAGTAAAATATAATACAATATTACTAATTATATATTACTTTTTATTCGCAAACTTAAAATGTGATAAGCTTTTTATGTGGTAAGAGTCTCAGAGATGTAACCAACACATAATAAAAAGTTAGAAATGTAAAATGAGGAATTGCATTTTCACTTGACAGTTTAACATATAACAGAACTCGAGATAACAGTTCCGTAGTACATAAAAGAACATGAAAATTGTGAAATTTGATACCATTTCTTTACTTGTAGGCTTATCATTTGACAGTTTAGCCTATGATGAGCACACATGTAAACAATACAGGGCCCATTATAAAAGGAGTGCGCATTTTCTGGGAAAAATAAATGTATTGATCGAACCTGTAAAAATGCATAAAATTCTTCGAAATTTTCCCCGTTGCATGAATACGTGCAGAGACGTGTTTGCTAGGCTTGTAAGTCACCTTGAATGTCCTCGACGGGAATGTCTCTCAGGAACGTTGTAACATGTTTTTGGATGTTTTTCACGGTCTCCCAATGCTTTTCTTTCAGCTCTCTTTTCAGGAGAAAATTTGAGACGGTAAGGGAGATGGGGGACTACCTTGCTGATGCTATGGACCAGGAATTCCTTATCAATGAAGGACGTGTGGCAGAGGGCATTGTCATGGTGGAGCTTCGCCTTGTCTTTGATGTCAGACCTCACGCGCGAGACCCGGCTTTTCAATCTCTTGAGTCATCCAGGTAAAAGACTGAGTTGACAGTTTCTTGGAGCGGTACAAACCCAAGTGGACGATTTCTCAAGTTCCTAGGCGACCTCGTTCCGGTCCTCCTTCAACGCCTTATGCCTCCTCCCGGACTGTGATCTTAAAATGGACTCGTCCCTGAAGGCCTCTTGAAACATTTGGAATATCTGGGTTGTTTCTTTCCAAGCTTCACGCAAAACTTGATGACGTTACAACGAGATACTCTGTATCGGTTGATAATTACTTGTATCTTGGGCAGAAAGTGCTTCTACACAAGCACTATACCTGATATAATGTTACTTAAAAATAACAAAAGAAGAATGTTTTTAAGATATAAGAAATATACATTATAATTGTATAGTTGGTTGCTAGGTAATTTTTTATAGATACATAATTAACATGTATGATTGCAAGACAGTTTGTGTGAATATACGTTAAAAGAGAATCAACGAATAAATTATCTAATACTTATCATGGACTTGTAATTTCAGTATAAAAGGTGATAATACTAGTGAGTATAATTACGGAAGATATTTTAAGGTGTAAACGATCACTGCCACTAAAGATATACTTATACTATTAGCCGAACCATGGTTGACGACTACCTTTGCTGAGTCGTTGTAACGTATTGCTGCTCAGGCGAACACTCCATCGCGACGTGTTACAAAGTCGAAAAAATACTCCACGCGGAGCCACGTCTTTCTACTGACACTGCTAGGAGCAAACTGACAGACGGCTGCGTGAAAGGGCAAACCCATTACCATATTGCCCGACCAGGTAAACCGCGCTGCAATGGATAGTCGCGTCACAATAAAATCTTGTGCATTTCTGTCATAATGGACCCTTTATGTTATATAAGAAATATGAAATGAGAAATAAAATCTCTACTTCAGAATTTCTAATATGATAATTTTATTCATGATTATAGTTCCACAGATATCATTAAAAAAACTTTAAAAATGTGAAATGAGGTATTAATGGTTTGTTTGCAAATTTAACCTTTGAAGGTTTTATACATCATACCAATTGCTAACGTTAAATACGATGCTCTAGTGTAATATATACTGAATCATTAGAAGTTCGAAGCTTTTTTTTGTACTTGTAAATTTATCACGCAAAAGTTACATTTTTTATAATAGTTCATGCATGAAAATAACGCATAATAAAGTTTCAAAAATAGTGAAATGAAATGTTACTCCTTTACTTAAAAGTCATCACGCACAAATATAAGTTTAATATACATTAACATTAAATATGTAAAACAATTAATTGCTTATTTACTTGCAAGTTTGTGGCGCTAATTAAAAACTCAGCATTGGCAACAAACACAAACGAAACTAAAAGTAGATACATAGGGTGAATATATTTATATATAGATTACAGGTAACACTTATTCCAAATTAAACTTACTATTTTTCTGCATCTTTAATCTACAATATTATAATTAACGTGATACAACTGCGAAGATATACTTAGCAGACACTTAACAAAAAAGAGTGTATAGTGAACTATTTGAATACTATAACAGTATTTGCGTCAAATATGCATAACACTGCTAGGATCTTTGACAAGTGATTTTATAATAACGAATACAAAATGTGAATGCGTATAAACAACTGTATATCTTACCTTATACAGGAAATATTACGTTCAAAAGTATTTTTAACTACCATTATGGCCATGTCACCTCCATATCAAGCAACATGACAATTGAACCATACAGATAAAATATTGCGCTAACTATTGCATTACCGCCAATGTGTACTACAATTAGACAATGTATTATTTTTAATCACAATTAAAATTGTTTGTTTCCCATTGTACATTAAATGAAAATTAGCTCCTTTGGTGGTAAGTGATAAAGTTTTCTTCTGATTGCAAATGAGAAACCATAGTGTTCGAATTTCACGTTAAGTTGTGGGTTCACGTCTCATAGTGCTGAAAAGAACTTTACCTAAACTAGACCAACTATTAAAAGAAGTATAACATGTGTAATCTATCAGCTTTAGCTCACATGAAAGATTATGCAGGTAGTAATTCCATAGACATAAAATTATTTATGATATCATACAGAAATTGCCTTTTTATTTGTGAAAAAAGAACCTGAAAAAGTTGGTTGAAATAACTAAACATTTAAAGCTGGATCTCCTTCTGGATTTGTAATTTTCGCTACACATCTCAATATATTGTGAGAAGTATATAGCTAATTCCTAATTTACTTTATTTCCCTATACCCTTTTCTCCTACTATTACAACCAATGCAATAAAATATGGGGATGATAATAATATTAATACATCGAACTGCAAGGAGAAAAGGATATCCTGAAGCTTTATGTTAGAAAATATTCCCCCTTAGAGTTACTACGGATTTTGTTTTCCTTTTGGGTATATTCAACTTCACATAAGGCTTCTTACATGAAATTTTTTATTCACAAATCTACTGCTAATAGTAGACATTACTTCTGTTATTTTAAAGCTATATTTCAGTATTTAGAGCAATGAATAGAAGTATTCTAACCCAAAAAACAATATATGCATAACTATTGAAACAAAAGTTAGTAGTTTATTTACAGAAGGTCAGACGTGGCCAATTTTACAGAGCTGATGACGAAAAAAGTGTAGAAGGAAGCAGAAGTCAGTAGCACGTGAATCCAGCGGCGAGTCACGTAAAACCTGTGTGGAAATGGTTGTGGTGAGCAGCTGTTATCTCTGTGAAAGTGACACCTTATTTTGAAGGGTACATATGTGGACTTTCTGATGCACAATTCAGTGTGTCAGTGATTGTGAAAATGTGTTCGGCAACAGGCAACAACATCACTAGGCGTACAGTAGCATGGGTAAGTCAGCGCTCTAAAAGGACCGACACTGAATATCAAGGTCAAATCGTGAGAGTGAATGGGAAACGGGCATGTCCTAGCATGACGCCACGCGTTGTAAGAAGCATTAAGGCAACCGTTGTGTGAGAGAACCCACCCACCCTACGAAACCTTACCACCGCATGCAGGATATACAGAGCATAGTGTGTCGTATCATAAGGGACAATTTGGTACTGAAGAAACGTCATAAGGCAATGTGGAATAAGTTATCACCAAGGTACATTCAATAGAGATTCACGAACGCAAGAAAGTTGTATGAACAGCACCTTTCAGGTGACAAATTGCAGTGGTTTGTCACTCTGGATGAAGCCTAGATCTACCTTGTTGCCACCAATTTCCCAAGGCCAATTTTATTCACAACATCATCCTAAGGACCGCGGCGAGTTCGTCCGTAAATGTCGCGCGAAGTTTTCAAAATTCTTCAGGGTGTGGCAGGTTTCGGCGCAAGTGAGAAGTTGCCAATGCATCTTGTGAATTCAAAGGCCAAGGTGAATGTAGCCTACTTTCAAACAAACATCACAGAACCCTTATACACAACGCAGATCTCACAGTTGTATGCCAGGGACACCGGTATATGTGGATCCACTTTGACAAAACATCCAATTACACTTCTCACAGTTCTGTCGCGTATTATCGGTGTATTGCCACGGAGTCTGGTGTGTTTGTTATACTCCTCTCGTCCATACCTGTGAAGTCACCAGATGCATTGTCGAGGGATTTCTGCACCTTTGACTTTCTGAAACAAGCCTCGCGCGAAGACGTCCCACAACCATAACGGAGCTCTGGAAATCTTGTCAGGCGGTGTGGTCCAATACCTCTTACTCGCCTTCGACGGGCAATGCTTCAGTGAAAATTGCGTAGCAAGGTGATAGTCTAGGCTCATGGCCACAACATCGAGCACAACCGTTGGTGGAGGAAAAGATTCTCGGGAACAGGTGAGCGCAAAAACTTTGGCCATCTTAGGCAAATTTACCTTCTGTATAGTCGATTTTGTCATCACCTCGAGTAAATCTACACCATGTAAAAATCAGATACATATGGCTATCATAGCTAAAGTACAATCCCGTAATACTTTGATTTTCAAAGAAATAGATCTAATCCCTCATTACAGTGATCTGTTAAACTTCACAGAACCATGTCATTTGCTGATAAGCATGCTTTCGATAATTCCTCATTAAAAATATCGTTGTATTTCCAATTGGTCATAGAATTCGTTTAAAACATTTTGCGAACACAAAGTACTTGAGATCAGTTTCCTTTTCAATGCACTTCTATACACACATTTTATATTTAACTGACTTTTTAGTGATGCACAAAACTACCACTAGTACTACTGCTGCAAAGTACTGGTGTTTTTATTTAACTTGAGATTTTACATAACATATTTGAATTATTCTGGGACCGATTTTCAAATTTTGAAATAACCTGTTTGTACAATTTTCAACAAACCAGAAGGAAAATCGGGTAAATTACGAAAAATTATAAATTTCAAGACGAAATCATGTTGTACCGTCATAGCTTGTGTATGTTCGACAACTTCTGCATATAAAATATTGGATGAGATGGCACTTAATGCAATGAATAACTAATGTTACCTGTTTACACTGTAATAAATTTAACTTAGTTTATACATACGTAGTTATCAACTTACTGGTACCATTATCATTTCGCTTTCTATAAACAAAATCAGATATTGACCTGAGGGTAGTTACAAATGTAACCATAGGAATGGAAATCTAGTCAAAGCTTCACCTTAGCAAGAGAAAGAAAGGTTGATTTCGTTGGCATACTGGGCTCTATTATCTCGTGGATACCATCTTTATTTTACGGTGAACGCTGAATAACAGAAGAGAAAGAGCTTCAAACGTGTGGTAGAAAGAGGAGAAACGCTACATATAAAAAGAAAAGCGAAGTAATAATATACGTGCTATCAAAATAAAATTAAATCTGTTTACATAATCTAAAGATATATCAAAAATAATTTTCTATGGTGAACTGGTTTTTAATGACGTGATTGTATGATCTGTCAGGAAAGTAAATGTACACCTATTTTTCGAGTCTGGCATTCCTGCGCTCCATCCGTGGAGAGTATGAGAATTAAATCAATCAAATGTTTACTGAGGGGCAAAGAGAAAAGCTTAATCTGAATAGGACATTGCAGAGGGGCACAAGCTGTGAATACGAATAGTGCATTGTGTAAATAAAGGACGACACTGAAAGAGAAAGCCAGAACCAGCTGTTAAACTTACAAAAAAAGAGTAAAAATTGTCGAAGTGGGAACATAAAACACAAATACAACAAATACGCCGACAACTAAACGGTCATCATGGCATGATCTTGGTGTAGTGGTTAAGGTGCTGACTTACAAATGCAAAGGACGCAAGTTCGAATCTTCGATAAGGACATTTTTAAAAATTTTTGTTAATAATACATACAACTCATGAGAGATGGTAAAAGAGGTCGTATTTAGTTTTTCGTAGCAATTATTATTGGTAATGATTAGTACTGATAATACTTTTTGTCTTTGAGTATTGCTTTTGTTATTGTCTTCATTTCGAAAGAGAAGAATATCCGAACAAATGCCACCAAAATTCCTCATATTTTGAATGTAAACGCCATTTGCAATTAGTAAAGAATAAAAATTGAACGTTCCGAAGTAGCTGCAAAAAGTAAAAGGAAAAACATGGAAGTCGACCATATTCGTGGTTATTAAAAATACAATTTCTACATGCCTTACACCTCCCGACCACGTTTCTACGTTAGCAAGTAAGAGGTTTGTGTTTAGGTTAGGTTGGTCAATACGTTTTGCAAAGGGGCCCGGTTTAGCTCTGACGCACCACAGGTGCGAGAAGGGAGAAAAACACTTTTTCTCTCTCCCTCTGTGTGTCTACTTATCTATCTATTTGTATATATATAACGCTATTTGTGAATGCCATAACCACCCTAATTTTCAGCGGATTGAGACGAAACCTGGAACAAAAATTAATTGTTGAAATATCTTGATGGGTTCGTTAACCAGAATAATCAGATGAAAATGTTCAAAATGGTGGCCCTTCAAACTCTGAAAAAGTTCCAAGGGAACCAAATTTCGCCCATAAATAGGTATTCAGAAAGTTTGAATAAATTTTCCTCTTTTACTGAAATATTTGTGTGCAGAAACTTATTGAAATATTGGACCCAAATAATCGCCTAAAGAAGGTTCACGCCCTTTCGCTACGGTCAGGGTTTTTTTTTCAGGAGGGGGTTATTTTCCTATCGGAACAAGATGATTGTTACTGATGATATGAAATTACACATTGAAAGTGAAGTAACTTGTGTAACGTGTTATTTGAAAGAATAATATAATAAATGTGCATTCCTCTAACACAGAGAACTGTAAATCATGTATTTCGAGTTCGGGAGCCTGAATCGCGAGGAGTGTTATTTGATTTGCTTTTTAGTAACACATTGCATTGCAAATAAAGGTAGGCAATATTAGTGGTAATTAAAATAATAATAATAATAATAATAATAATAATAATAATAATAATAATAATAATAATAATAGGTGTTGTTTGTGGCAAGGCAATATCTTCCTCAGTTCTTCTTCAAACGTAATGATTGTAACGCCATATCTCCCTTACAAACAAAATATTAGCAATTTATATCGAGAGAACGAGAAACTGTAGGGCGATGGGAGCAATGTTGGACAGTATGCACTCATAGTACTCAGAAAAGTAAGCGATTTCAATGGAAAAGGAACGAAGAGTCATTGTCATGGGTAGTCATGGGGCCACGGCAGAGCCCTCTTTAGGCAAAGTGTCAATAACTTATATCGAGAGGTGATACTGGGATGGGACCAACTTTGGACACCGTGGACCCATAAAGCGCATCGAAAAAAATAGGGGGGGGCGCCAGCCAGCCTTACTTATTTCCACATAATAATATAAAATTATGTTGTCGAAATACACACACGAGTTAGCTACTAATATTTCATATTATTATTATTATTATCGACAGCGTCTTTTCATTACGTGTGCGTGTTTGACATGAAGCCAAAGAGAAGATCCATCATTCGTAGAAAGAATAATAGTCAGTTACTTTAACTGTGAACGACAGCGAAAAATACGAAAAGAGTGGACTACCTGTAGCGTAAAGAAGCAATATTTTCTCTCAAATGGATAAAAAATCAAGCCGAGATTAATTCGAACTCGCATGGACGGCGCGAAAAGCCAGTGCTTTGTCCACTTTTTTTTTAACTGACTCACTGAACGTGTTTCAGTAACTTACTTATTGCTAATTTTACTTGCTTCACTCGTTTAACTTGCTTTTTCTAATAACTTATAACGACAGAGACACGAACACAGAAACATCGAGAACAGTTAAAAATCATAGATGCTCTCCCGCCGGGAATCGAACCCGGAACTCCATACACCAAAGGCGCACGTGCTAGCGACTAGACCAGCGGGAAGGGCACCACTCTCTCCCTGTGTCGTTAGGGATTACGACCACTGTCTTGCCAGCTATCACTTCTGTGGGTTGTATACTATGATCACATGTTTCTTCTCTGCTGCAAGAGTAAAACCTACATTATATGTAATACATGAGGTATTTAGACCTACATGCTGTTCATATAATGTAATAAAAGGGTCATGCTGGGAATAAGAAAAAGAACGTTCCTTGGACAAAACGGAAACTATTAGCATCAGAAATATTTATCTACGAGGCATGCGCAGTAGTATATTTCAGAATAGTTACTGTTTTGTTCAGTAAACGAAGAAAGGGGTATAAAAAAGCAAATATGTCGCGTCAACGAGATCGACCAGATTTGACAGGGGCGGAAGCAGATGTATAGTAATACAACAACTTCGCTTAGTTGATACGAGCCGAGCCGATTGATATCACTACCCGAGTTGGTCTTCTGCTTGGGCTCAAGAATTCGACCTTGCAGGTCTCAGCCTTAATTTTAAGAACTACAGTATAATTTTAAGTACTACAAGAAAAATACCTTTGACTCGACTCGGATTGAACTCGAGTCGAGTCGAATTTTGTCTCGACTCCTGCTCTTCCCTATTCGTATTTGTATTTTGTTTCCACTTCAACAATTTCTACTCTTTTTTTTCTTCGTTTACCTATTGTTTCTGGATTTCTCTGTCGGTATCGTCCTTTATTAACACCATGCACTATTCTTATTCCCAGCTTGTGACCCGCTTCAATGTCTTATTCAGTTTAGGCTTTTCTCCTTACATTGACTTGACATGTGATTGATTTCATTCTCACTTTCCGCGCACGACCGATGAAAATGTATTATTATTATTATTATTATTATTATTATTATTATTATTATTATTATTATTATTATTATTATTATTATACTATTGAACATGCACGGCGAAATTACTGTATAATACGATATCATTTCAGTAATTTTATTCCATTGTATGTTATTTAATTTATTAATGGGCACTAAATTGTCTCCAGATCAACGAATAAATTAACTACGGCATGCACTTTGGTGGAAATATCATTACATGAACATGTTTGGAACGAACCAATAATCTTATTGCAATGATATTTCCACCAAAGTGCATGCCGTAGTTAATTTATTCGTTGATCTGGAGACAATTTAGTGCCCATTAATAAACTAAATAACATACAATGGAGTAAAATTACAGAAATGATATCGTATTATACAGTAATTTCGCCGTGCAAGTTCAATAGTATAATAATAATAATAATAATAATAATAATAATAATAATAATAATAATAATAATAATAATAATAATAATAATAATAATAAAACATTTTCATCGGTCGTGCGCGGAAAGTGAGAATTAAATCAATCACATATGAAATCAGTGTAAGAAGAAAAGCCTAAACTGAATAAGACATTGAAGCGGGTCACAAGCTGGGAATAAGAATAGTGCACGGTGTAAATAAAGGACGACACCGAAAGAGAAATCCAGAAACAGCAGGTAAAAGGAGAAAAAAGAGTAGACATTGTTGAAGTGGAAACATAAAATACAAACACGAATAGGGATGAGCACAAGTCGAGCCAAAATTCAATTCAACTCGAGTACAATTTGAGTCGAGTCAAAGGTAATTTTCTTGAATTGAGTTCCGAGCCAAGTCGCTGTTTTCGAGGTCTAGTTTCGAGTTGAGTTGAGTTTGATAATGGCTCTCTCGCTCGTTCAGCTCGTTTTAACTCGTTTTGAAATATTGGCCTGATCAGACTGGAAAGCAAAAGCCATGAGAAATGTAAGCAGTAATGTGGAATACTATTAGTGTTGCTCACGACAGAGGTGCGTCTCATCTCGTAATTTTAGTGCATCTCGTGGGGCAATTTTAGTGTATCTCGTCTCGTCTAGATAACGAGAAGACAAGAGTTTATTATTATTATCATTATTATTATTACGAGACAGCCTCAAATATCGTATTCACCAATATAAGTATATACTGTAGTTCTTAAAATCAAGGCTGAGATCTGCACGGTCGAATTCTTGAGCCCAAGCAGAAGACCAACTCGGGTAGTGATATCAACCGGCTCAGCTCGTATCAACTGAGCGAACAGCTCGAGTCGGCTCGGTTGGGATGAGCCGATGGCTCGAGCTTTCTCGGTTGGGATGGGTCACCTACTCGGCTCATGTGAACCGGTTCGAGCCAGCTAAGTTGAAACTAGTTCATCAGCACGTTTCGACTCAGCTCAACTAAGCCGATGGCTCAAATCGGCTCGGTGTGGTGAGCTGTTGGCTCGGCTCACTTCTCGATTCGGTTCGATATTGAATCAGCTGTAAGCCGAGCCGCTCGAGCCGTTGAGAAGCCCAAACCCGGTCCCAGCTGTTTTGAATATGTTTGGATGAAGCCTATAACTTTTAACAATTTTTTGCTCGAGCCCGAATACTTGCCCCTTCGGAAATCAAACCCAGAACGTGACCGATGTCCTTGCCTCCTGAAGACTTCCAGACGACCGAGATCGACAGTCAATTAGCTTTTACTATTCAGATACAAACCGTATATCTTTTAAAGATTATACATGGAGTTGATATAATAATAATAATAATAATAATAATAATAATAATAATAATAATAATAATAATAATAATAATAATAATAATAATAATAATAATAATAATAATAATAATAATAATAATAATAATAATAATAATAATTTTAAACTTGCCCTGAAATTTGGCAAAACTTACTTAAAAGTAGAGATTTCGGGGAAAGGGTTCCGTACCTTCAAGACACACCTCTGCAACTACCAACATTTTAAACTAGAACCTTTTATTGAAGTTTCATGTAGAAAGTATGTTTTGAGGAAAATAACTGTAATAAATATAACTGAATATCACGCGACAGTAAGGCATATAATAAACTAATTTTTAGAATATGCAGAGGTAAATATAAAAGCTTTTCTACAAAAATACCTATACAGAGCATAATTCAATGAGCTCTGAAATACAATGTAACGAAATAGCCTATGAGATTCAGTCTACAGAGCAATTGTTACTTAAAGAATGGACATACACTATTTCGAGAATCGAGACAAGACGGGAAATGTTTACGATACTTTTCGTCTCGTCTCGATTCTCATCTCCAAAGAGAGACGAAAATTTTGATTTAGCCCTGACCCGTCTCGAATGTAAAATGTTAATTCTCATGTTACTTTATTTGTTTTAGAAACGAGATGAGAAACTCCTCTTTACGTGAGCAAAATTAAAACAAACCGAAATATTCTTTCCAAATGTCACGTTTCTCCTTGTAATGGCATGACCTGAACGATAATTTAGCTTCTAGCTTTTAATCTTCTACGAGATAATAATAATTATTATTATTACTATTATTATTCCTGAAGATTTGATAGTTCAAATATTGAAACATCCGAGTATTCAAATATCTGAATATAATAAAACGTATGTTATCGCTGATCAATCGCCATCAAAAATTCTAAAGTAAGAAAAAAAATTGCAACGTGCATTCGCAGAAGCACCTTGACCACTGAACCGCGATCGCTACGCGGTAAACGATCCGTCTTTAGTCTGGTTACGTTAGGTTTCTTTGTCTCCGCTTGCAAACTTGTATGTTATATTTTTCGATTCAAAATGTCTTTCGTATTTCTTTTATGAAGTCGGCAAAGTTTATATTAATAACTTGAGTTTTTCTTAAACCACTGGTTCACAAGTTCGTGGCCCCGCGTAGCGTAGTCGCTAACGCTCTCGCCTTCGGTGCGAGCGGTCCCGGGTTCGATTCCCGGTGGGGTCACTCGGTCGAAAAAGTATAAAACGCTTTTTCAGGCCAGCCACCCTGAATGAGGTTTTCCTGGGTTTTCCTCATTCACACCAGGCAAATGCTGGGGTGGTACCTAACTTATAGGTCCCAGGCCGCCTCCTTCCCTCCCCAGTCCTTTCTTCCTTCCCTTTCCCCGGATTGTGTGCTCGCCGAGGGACGTCATCCCTCAAATCGTGACGGGCTAAATGGCCTTAGATGCCGAAAGCCCAGAAATCTAAATCCTAAATCCTAAATCCTGGTTCACAAGTTCGTTCTTTCTCCACACGAAACTACAAATATGACAGATTGAATTCTCATACTCCCAATTTCTTTCAAAGCAGTCGCCATTACCTGGTCAAAGACTTATTTCCGCCACGATTCATATTAACCAAAGTAATTCATTTTTCGGAAGCGGAACTTTCACTTTCCGGATTTCGCAAAATTATGGAATTCAGTTATACTCCGAAATTCAGAAGAATTTCGGAACTCGGAAAGAATCCGGAATTTAGAAAATTCCGGAATTGAGAAAAACTCCGACTTTCGAAAAAATCCGGATTTTCCGAATTCCGGAATGTTAACGAAATCAGAAATTTCTAAATTCCGGATTTTTCCGAATTCCGAAATTATTACAAAATTGGAATTTTCCGAATTCCGGAATTTATCCGGCTTTACTTTCGGGAGTCCGAAAACTAATAATTCCGGAACGGGCTATCCCTAGTTTATACACAACCTTTCAGAACACTAAGCTAGTAGCTGTCTACAAACAAACAAGTAATGCAAAGCATGTTGTATACTGCAATACGTCATGTATTAAAATCCGACACCATGACCCTTTTATTACATTATATGAAGAGCATGTAGGTCTAAATACCTCATGTATTACATATAATGTAGGTTTTACTCTTCCAGCAAAGAAGAAACATGTGATCATAGTATACAACCCACAGAAGTGATAGCTGGCAAGACAGTGGTCGTAATCCCTAACGACACAGGAAGTGAGCGTTGCCATCGCCGCTGGTCTAGAGGCTAGCACGTGAGCCTTGGGTGTATGGAGTCTCGGGTTCGATTCTCGGCGGGAGAACACCTGTCATTTTTTACTGTTCTCGATGTTTCTGTGTTCGTGTCCCTGTCGTTATAAGTTATTAGAAAAAGCAAGTTAAACGAGTGAAGCAAGTAAAATTAGCAATAAGTAAGTTACTGAAACGCGTTCGGTGAGTCAGTTAAAAAAATAGTGGACAAAGCACAGGCTTTTCGCGCCGTCCATGCGAGTTCGAATCAATCTCGGCTTGATATTTTATCCATTTGAGAGAAAGTATTGTTTCTTTTCGCTACAGGATGGATTTTCTCTTTCGTTTCATGTCAAACATGCTCACGTAATGAAAAGACGCTGTAGATAATAATAATAATAATAATAATAATAATAATATTAATAATAATAATAATAATAATAATAATAATAATAATAATAATAATAATAATAATAATAATAATAATATGAAATATTAGTAGCTAACTCGTGTGTGTATTTCGACAATATAATTTTATATTATTTTGTGGAAATAAGTAAGGCTGGCTGGCGCCCGCCTCCCTATTTTTTTCGATGCGCCTTATGGGTCCACGGTGTCCAACGTTGGTCCCATCCCAGTATCACCTCCTGTTTTCTCGATATAAGCTATCGACATTTTGCCTAAAGAGGGCTCTGCCGTGGCCCCATGACTACCCATGACAATGACTCTTCGTTCCTTTTGCATTGAAATCGCTTACTTTTCTGAGTACTATGAGTGAATACTGTCCATCGTTGGTCCCATCGCTCTACAGTTTCCCGTTCTCTCGATATAAATTGCTAATATTTTGTTTGTAAGGGAGATATGGCGTTACAATCATTACGTTTGAAGAAGAACTGAGGAAGATATTGCCTTGCCACAAACAACACCTATTATTATTATTATTATTATTATTATTATTATTATTATTATTATTATTATTATTATTATTATTACTATTATTATTATTATTGTTGTTGTTTTACTTCCCACTAATGTTGCCTTCCTTTATTTGCAATGCAATGTGTTACTAAAAAGCAAATCAAATAACACTCCTCGCCATTCAGGCTCCCGAACTCGAAATACATGATTCACAGTTCTCTGTGTTAGAGGAATGCACATTTATTATATTATTCTTTCAAATAACACGTTACACAAGTTACTTCACTTTCAATGTGTAATTTCATATCATCAGTAACAATCATCTTGTTCCAATAGGAAGATAACCCCCTCCTGAAAAAAAAAAAGCGAAAGGGCGTGAACCTTCTTTAGGCGATTAATCGGGTCCAATTTTTCAATAAGTTTCTGCACACAACTATTTCAGTAAAAGAGGAAAATTTATTCAAACTTTCTGAATACCTATTTATGGGCGAAATTTGGTTCCCTTGGAACTTTTTCAGAGTTTGAAGGGCCACCATTTTGAACATTTTCATCTGATTATTCTGGTTAACGAACTCATCAAGATATTTCAACAATTAATGTTTGTGCCAAGTTTCGTCTCAATCCGCTGAAAATTAGGGTGGTTATGGCATTCACAAATAGCGTTATATATATACAAATAGATAGATAAATAGACACACAGAGGGAGAGAGAAAAAGTGTTTTTCTCCTTTCTCGCACCTGTGGTGCGTCAGAGCTAAACCGGGCCCCTTTGCAAAACGTATTGACCAACCTAACCTAAACACAGCCTCTTACTTGCTAACGTAGAAACTTGGTCGGGAGGTGTAAGGCATGTAGAAATTGTATTTTTAGTAACCATGAGTATGGTCGACTTCCATGTTTTTCCTTTTACTTTTTGCAGCTACTTCGGAACGTTCAATTTTTATTCTTTACTAATTGCAAATGGCGTTTACATTCAAAATATGAGGAATTTTGGTGGCATTTGTTCGGATATTCTTCTCTTTCGAAATGAAGACAAGAACAAAAGCAATACTCAAAGACAAAAAGTATTATCAGTACTAATCATTACCAATAATAATTGCTACGAAAAACTAAATACGACCTCTTTTACCATCTCTCATGAGTTGTATGTATTATTAACAAAAATTTTTTAAAAAATGTCCTTATCGAAGATTCGAACTTGCGTCCTTTGCATTTGTAAGCCAGCACCTTAACCACTACACCAAGGTCATGGCATGGTGACCGTTTAGTTGTCGACGTATTTGTTGTATTTGTGTTTTATGTTCCCACTTCGACAATTTTTACTCTTTTTTTGTAAGTTTAACAGCTGTTTCTGGCTTTCTCTTTCGGTGTCGTCCTTTATTTACACAATGCACTATTCGTATTCACAGCTTGTGCCCCTCTGCAATGTCTTATTCAGATTAAGCTTTTCTTTTTGCCCCTCAGTAAACATTTGATTGATTTAATTCTCATACTCTCCACGGATGGAGCGCAGGAATGCCAGACTCGAAAAATAGGTGTACATTTACTTTCCTGACAGATCATACATCACTGGCAGTAGCACAGAGGAGTGAATGGGTTCAAGCCATATTTATAATACTTGGTAAGAGTTAATGTTGTGAAAGTACAACGTTGTCTCATCGCTATATCGATGTCGAAGGTTAAACTTGCAATAATATGTGCCAACGCCACACGATGTGAAATGGTAATATCAAGTATATCGTGCATAATGCGATATAAAACTGTTATAATGTGTATTTTTTAAATAAAAAGTACTAATTAATCGTGAATGTATATGAAATGATTGTTAAGAAAATACTTTTCACCATCTGGTCCTATCTTGAGTTTTCAAAACGTGATCTTAAATTATTTTGATTTAGTAAAGTCGCTCTCTAGTTAGCGGCTAATCAGCCAAAGGCAAGTTAGCCTTACATAAATTAGGCGTAAACGTGACTTAAAATATTGAAGTATTAATATGTGACTCAATATTAAAATGAATACAACGTTATATGTTTTGCCAAACCATATTAACTTGTATGAGAACTCTAATTGTAAGTTGATGATGACAATTGTTTCATAAAAAGACAAGGTCTCAGCAAAAAGTAATAAGCAACTTCAAGCAGTGTTATCATAGTGAATCCAATGAATAGAGATAATATACCTCCGATCTCAACTGCAAAGAGAAGAAAAATAACATTGTTTTAATTTTGATATATTTTAAAATGATATCCCTTAAGAATAATTATGTTCAACTCTGTGAACTATTAATGTTACATACAAAGCCAACCCTTGATACAGATTGTCAAATTCGACCTTACTTTAGCTAAATTTGTCGTGATTTATGTGTTTCCATTTATGTTCTATCTTTTATCCCGGAAGCCTCAAGTTACTAGCTTCCTCATCAGTTACTTGCATTTATCATTCGTTCAACTTAGTCCTCTGAGCATAGTTACGGGTGTCATTTTATAAAACTGCACGAAGCTGCAACACATTGGTGATGTCATGCAGTGGAGGAGAAAAAGGTATTCTGTTATAGTTCAAGACTCGAATACAATGCACATATATTCGAAAATAGCTTAGTGTACGACAATTGTAAGGAAGGATTATAAGAAACGACGTGCAAAGGCGGTCCAAACACAGTGACACTGAAAGTAAGAGATCAAAGAGCGCACGATATTATTGAAGGATACAAGATAGAACCTCTACGTATTTTTCTGAATTTTCTTAAAGTTTCGTTCATATTTGAATAGTGTGTTTCACCTGAGTTGGAAACAGGGAAATTCCAATTTAATAGCAGATATGTGCATTAGTATTAGAGGTTAAAGTTCATTTATTTGTAGTAATGATGAGTTCTAATTATAATCTGTAGATTCACTATATGTAATGTATACGATAATAGGAAATGAGTAAAATATTTAATGTTAATATATTTTAGTCATATTTCGTTTCAATTTCAAATGTAATAGTGCTTAGTTTCTTCGAACATTTATAGGGCTTATATAGAAAATATATTAATAATAAATTTCACATATTGTTTATTTTTATTTTACCCATATTACTCTACTTTCTAACGTAATAGCCTCACTACTGACTCTCCCATTAAAACATACTCATTTCTTTAGTTATCATTCCCCGGATTACACACTGTAACTCAGTTACGAAGAAGGCAGCAAGTGTCAACGTGTTTAATCGAAATCTCACTGGTAACTGATTAACTGTAAATATAAACCGGCACTGCACAGCTGATTATGATGTATGTGACCAGTAGGGCCTACTCCGGTTTTGGTTGGGCGTGGGAGACCCGGGTTCGATTCCCGGCGGGAGCTCATGTGGTTCGGATTCCACGTTAATCAGTAGGTCCACGTCTCATATAGCCTCGCTGCTGAAAGGGACGCTAAACTAAAATCAACTCAACTCCGGTTTTGGTTGGTGGTGGAAACAAGCTACTCTAATTGCATACATTGATGTATTATTATGTTATTGCTCAAAATGAACACATGTTTCAAATTTGGGAAGAGAGCGTTTGCCTGTACCATCTAAAACCCCAAATGGTTACATTTATTGCACTGAGTAGGGATGATTCCACATCGGGAACAAGTACCTGAGTAAAAACCTATATATCGTCTGAATGCTCTTGCAATGAGGAGTATGAAACTGTTTTCAAATCACGATTCTAACCCGCAATCGGACCCTATAAGGAGCCAGTTTGTTCGTGTTTGGCATATTCGTGTGACCCTAAGTATAGCATATTCGACAGAAATAAAAATGAATGCTAAGATGCATCACGCGTAAGCGCCTGAGTCCATCGTGTTCCTTTTGGGCTCATTGCTAGAACGTGTCTCGGGAAAGGGTTAGATAATATCACTTTGCACACAGACATACCCATTTGGTCAATGTTGACAACCAGTTTTAATTAAAGTGTGGCAGATGGTTTCTGTACCACTTGGATGTATAGCCATACATCGTAACGTAAACACGACTCGAGAAAATATATTGTGGATGTATTCCTCTCTCAAGGATCGCAGTTTGACAGTGGTGCTAAACAATTGTAAAAATGAAAGGGTGTAAAATAGGTTCCGTAATTGTGACCTTTATATACCAAATTTAACAAATAAATCACACAACAGTATAGCAAAAAGACGTTGAGGTCTGACCGTCTCCCAAGCATTTTAGGTTGTCATTGTTGCCATCCAAGTGTAAACATCACAATCTTAAAAATGGCGTGTGTAACATTGAATGAATATGTAAAAAATGTGACAAAACTGCATTGGGCAATGGGAAACATAGTGTGAATGTCCCGGTCTTATAAGCACCCGTCGGCAGTATTGCCAACTACTGCGAACACTCAAGATTTTCACATAAAGTCTACAGCATTGGCGGACATAATTAGACTGTGACCCCTGGTAGTTTTTCCCTTGTCCAATGCTGCTTATGTCACATTTGTTACATACTCGTTTAATTGCACCTACACCATTTTCAAGATTGTGAGGTTTACACTTGATTCGTCACAAAGAGAATCCGGAATAGTTGGTAGACAGTCACACTTAACGTTTTTTTTTTTTTTTTTTTTTTTGCTATAGTGTCGTGTGACATTTTTGCAAAGCTTCGTGTATAAACGTCTCATAGTACGGAACCGATTTTACACCTATTCTTTATAAGAATGGTTGGCTACACTGACAACTGAGAGAGGAATACGCCCACAATATATTTTCTCTTTTATCGAATGATGTTTACGTTACGCTGTATGGATTATATCCAGTGGTAGAGCAACCACCTGCCACATTGTATTTATTATTCGTTGGCAGCACTGAAGAAATGAGTACGTCTGGGTGCAAAGTGATGTTATCAAATACTTGCCTGAGTCACGTTCTAACAATGAGCCAAAAATGAATATGATGGGTTCAGGCGCTTAAGCGTGATCCATCGTTACATTCATTTTACGTCGAATATATCATTCATACAGTCTTCTTGAGAGAAAACTTCCCCAACTTAGGTATCTTCAGGAAATACTAAACTTAAGATCCATGGTTCGAACTTCCAATCCAAATTTATTACAAAAAGTGATTTGGTTTAACACAACATATACATCTAGACTCAGATCGCTTTAATTACAGATCTTCCGAGTAATATTTATATGCCATTACTCATTCTCCGCTCTCTATACGTACTTTATGTTCGGCAGTCCTATAAGCTACAAAAAAATATTAATTTCAAGTTCTTGCAGTCAGTTGGGGACATCTTACCCCAAGCTAATTACACTCTCACATATATATGTGTTATTGCGGACATGAGCATGTAACGCAGGGGCAAGCAGTTCTCCAACTGATTTCGAGAAATTTAAATTAATTCTCATTGCAGACCTAGGGCTGATGAAGTTATAGTACATAGAAAGAGTAGAGAATGACTAATGACACAGAAATAATTTACAGAGAACACGTAACTAAAATGGTATGAGTCTAGATGTGTATATTACACTACATACCACGTGCTTTCTTTCTTTCATTTGTCTATACACATATTTCCGTTTCCTTCCTTTGTTCTCTATTTTTACACTCGCTACCACACTTCTCTGCCAATACCTCGTGTTTTCACCAATCATCCCCCCCCCCCCCCAAATTAAAAAGGCAGTTTTTTATATGTACTGTCTTAGTACCGAGTTTCGTTACAAACCGGGCTTTATTTGGGTACTGATGAACTATATTAATTAAAAATTTTATTATTTCATGGTATTACATTTGGAGGGGCCGTGGTACAAGTAAGTGTTTTGTCAAAAAAAAGATATTCCTTAATTTTTATCTACTCTGCCTGTGCGCAACTTTATTCGCTTCAGTGTAGTTCTTCCTGCGAACTCATCGAGACGATACTGTAGGACGCCTCGAATTAGCATTACTTCTTGCAATGCGTTATGTGAGTTCATGCAGTACTACTAGGAATGGTGATCCATATAGCTTCTCTTTAACATACTAATAAATAAAAGCAAAATATCGTAAATTTGGTAGATTTTGATAATGATCTGATCATTAATGAGGTATCTTTAGTAAGTGCATCTCACAATCAAGTAGTACTTATCCAGATAGCAGCGATCTTCAAAGATCTTGTTGGATACTATGAATATCCAAGCCATTCTATTTTCTAATATTTTTGGAAACGCAAGTTTAACGTAACGACGGGGACACAGTTCCGGTGTTCTAGAACATAATTTTACTTTTTTAAAACCGCATCCTCGCCAACTAAACTTCTGCCATTGCCTGATCGGGAATAAGAAACTCTACATGCAGGAATAGGAAATTTTGAGAGCTATGCTTTCATTGCATGACTAGCGGAACTAAATGCAATGAGTTACGACCCCTAGCTTTAATATCTTATGAGGAGAGGAGCGACAGAAGGTCGCAGAAATTTTGGAGGTAAACATTTTTTTATATTTAGTGATATACATCACAGTTCAACATACCTGCAAGCGTAGGGTGCTATATCAAATCGCTCCTACTTCACTCTAGTGTCGTTACTGTGGAATATACATACTTTAAAAAGTATAGTTCATTAAGTTATTTGTAATAAATTATTTATAAGTTATAAATATATTATTAAGAAGTTATAAATTATTTGTAATAATTAAATATAATTTATATCTTGTTCCAACAGCAACAAGACCATCTACGAAGACCATCCACTAAATACTTCCATATACACGGACCACCTATTCATAGATAAATAACTATATTTAAAACATCCGGTAACACTTACCTGCCAATTCTAAATTTGTTGAAACCAGTTCCGACATAATTCCTTCAGCAATCGCATTAAATTTAAATACGCATGGACCTGTTACTGTTGGCAATTTAGAATACCTAAAAAGCACGATAAATAATTCATAGATACCTCCTAAGAAAATATTACAAACAAATAGGGTTTTAAACATATAATCTCTTGGAAGTTTAAAGTTTGTCGGACACATCAAAGGGAACAAAGTTATTTAGTAATTGGTATTGATCTTGAGTTTAAATAAACTGTGAAAATAAAGAAATATTTGTTCTTTTTCAGAAAGTTTTTTTTACGATGGTTTGTACAAAACGTTGTGAACTCTAGTTATTTATATAGAGTCGGTTGAGTTTCACCGGGTTTTAATATTGAGCTGTCAGAGTATATTAATTACTGTGATATTATGTGAGGTACAGGATTACAAATAAAAACTAAGCTTTTCAATTTCCGATTATAATCATTTCTGGCTATGGTTATCATAGATAGTTACTATGGATAATTGCTATTTTGGTAGTTAAAGAGAAGGGTTAAATAATAAGTATAATAGTAACCATGAAATTTAAAATCTACAATGGCGCACTTCCAGTTACTATTTTACGTTGCAGGCTATGTCGCTCGAAGGAATTTAATATCCTTGAAGAAAGGAATTGTACTAATGGATGTTTAAGGTATTTCAAAAAAGGAAATTGCATAATCTTAGATTTGCAGAAGGAAATTGAACGTCTCAGAAGAATCAGTTGATAGAAAAATGTAATTTCTACCAGTTCAACCAATGTTCAAGAAAACAGTATAAATATTTTGTTTGCTTTTCATTGATTCACTGTTTTCGTTTATGTTTGTACTGCAAAGCTCAAGATCGGAGTCAAAATTTAGATATGCGACTGCACGTAAAGAAGCTGTAACTACAAACAAATCAAATCCAGCAATACCATGGAACTGGATGAAAAACACTGAGACGCTGAACAAAAATTCAGGGAGATCAGTAGTGACTTCTAGGTAGATTCAAATAAAGCATATATAGTCGTCCGATTCCTTTGATGAGCTTCTTCTGAAGAAAGGAAGTGAGATTAATTTCAAGGGAGGAAATAAGAAACAGCAATGCAAAGAAAATCGAGGAGGTTTAGCCAAAGGCTTTGTTGAAGTGGAAAGGAGAGAAATGACATTTCAATAGCTGTATTGAATGGGTGAGGAGTGATTAATATGCCGAATACTGAATTGAAGATGAAATTGCAAGAAGGGGACAGTTCCAATTTTACATTTGGTTCAGGATTGAAAAATAATATTATTAGAAATGTATTTACTCTACTTTAGCCTCCAAACTCTTTGCAAAGAAATATTTTACCCCAATAATATCACATTTCTTTACAAGATGTTTGGAGGCTAAATGAAAATAAATTGCGTTTTAACATCTTTTTATCAATTGTGAATCAAATCCACAATTAGAGCTTTCCCATTCTTGCGCCGACGTCTTCAACTATTTCTGCACGTCACATGAGAAAGAAAAACAGACTTGGAATAAAAAAAAAACATTTTTTCTTTGGAAATGGCTGTAAAAGAACTGTTAACGGGAATAATTTAGAAGAAAAAGAAGTTAATATAGTCCCGTAAGTGCCTCATACTGCCTGAGAAAAGGAATGTTTTAATCAAGCCAAGGTAGCCACTCAGCAATTTAAGTATCTATATTTAAACTGAGTAGAGTCTCACGGGAGCTTAATATTAGGCTGAGAGAATGGATTAGTTTCTGTGGTAATAATACGGGTAAAGGACTAAGGTTGTAGATTTACAATTATAATTATTACTGACCATGATTCTCGTAGATAGTTAGTACGAATACTTGACATTTTATTACCTATAGAAAAGGATTATATAATATACAAATAGTGAGCATAAACTCAAAAAAGCCACTTACCCCTGTGTTCATTGCTCAAATGCAAAGTTTATTAATTAATGTATTTTCTCTTCTTTAATGAGCCGTTTTTAGATTTAAATTGATTTTTTTTTAATTATTTAATAATTCAAGGAGAATGGCTTGATAATGGGAATCGAACTGTATTATGAACTGCAAAATGTAAAACAAAAATCTGCTTAGGTTCTAAAATGTGCTATAGTGTTCAATAACGAGGTGTTTAATGGGCAAGGCGACAGTAATAATGAAGCTTTTAATTTCTTTTCTAATATGTATATTATTTAGACCAGTCGAAGTAGGTTCCTCTTTTGGCCACAATTGGTAATGATTTTTTCTCTTCACAGGATTGTTGTAATAGTGATCCTCATCAACATACTAAAAGTCCTGAATGATCCGCCTTGTTCTAGCTCCGCCATCTTGGAAAATGGCTTATGATCACACATTTTCATCCACTTTACGGCTAATTTCTCAAAAAACGGTTAATTTTAGAAAGAAAATGAACTAGACCAATTTGAAAGAGCAGAAAATTTCCTATTAGGTAGAGCTTTTAAAGCTTTCTCAGAAGGTGAGCATTCTATCACTTTTTTTTTTAGTGAGGTGATGTGGTCAGCACATCGACACCCTCGAGATATATATTTCATTTTCCTCCTTGCTCGTAACGAAATTTTCTCTTCACAAGATTATTGCAATTGTGGTTCTCATCAGCACAAAGTCTTGAATGATCTAACTTGTGCAGACGCAGCCATCTTGTAAAACTGGTGGACGACCAGCCACCTTCTTTCCGGTTTTTGCTAATTTCTCTAAATGACTAACTTTAGAAAGAAAATTAATTGGATCATTTCGAAAAAGTAATAAATATGCTATTAAATAGAACTTTCACAGTTTTCTTCAATATTCATGGCTCTCGAAAAATTCTGTCAGTTTTCCTCTCTTGAAATTATAAATCAGCCGAAACTTGTCTCTGTTACCGGAATATTGTATTTTATAGGGTAATTGATTATTATTCATCTTTGATTTTTATTATAAACAATGAGTTGTAGAATTTGCTTGAGTATTTGAGAGCAGAGAAGTGTTCCCCTCCTTATAGAGTCAAATCACAATTGCTAATGAAGATATGTTTTCTACTTCGTGATTTATAAATCGCAAGCGCAGATATTACTTCTGTTTGTAAGGGCTATTTCCATACCACCTTTACCATATTGAGAGAAAAAGGCCAATTGTCGCGTTTTTTTTTTTTTTTTTTTTTTTTTTTTTTTACTCGGTGTCCTCTGGAGGCCTAATCCACGAATGTAATCATTCTAATTTTCATCTTTGTTCTCAACATCCATTATTTATATTGCAGGTTAATTACTACATATGATGCCACTTCAGTAACCTCAAAGATCAGTGCATATCATGCGTGATTTCTTTCCTTTTTTGTACATAAACAACAACATTCACAGTTTCTTATGCAAGAGCATGCAATTAGTTTTATTAATTCGTCAGATGCCGGAGCTTGAGTCATTGGGACGGGTAGAAGACTGTTTCCATAAGCTTTGCATCCCTATTCTTCTGGATCAAGTTGTTTTCCTCTCCATAATTACGCTTGATGGAAACCCCTCAACACTTGCATGGAGGCTGCATCTCAAGTCCGAGGAAGGCAATCCAAACTCACTTTGATTTTCCTTTTTGCAATTTCTCTCCTGAAACATTTATACCTGTAGCTCTCAAGACATTTATCTGATTTGCCAGCTACGTATAATCCAATGTGTACATTTCTCCTGCTTCACACATCTCATTCTTGGTAGCATGAGGATTATTGAAGACACTAACAGCATCTCGAATGCCATCTCGCTTGTCAATTAGTACTATTGTTTCGGTCTTTCCGTTTTGAAAGAAGGCTGAAATCGTGTCAGAATCAGGACAGCATGAGTAAACACAAAAGTGTCCTTTGAGTTTTAGGGTGCTTCTCAGTTGCATGGCAGAGTAAGGTTTAGTGGGTACCTTTCTTCTTCTTCGTTTTCCGAAGGTACCCACTGCCGAAGGTACGATTTGCACTGACACCAATCGATAAAAATAACAATTCATTGCATTCCACAAATGGACAGTGCATTTCAAGCCAGCTCACACATATCTTTGTATCCTGATCGCTGTTTTCGTTTTTGTTTTTCCCAGATCAACATGTTGGCTTACTGTGACCGACATATTGCAAAAATCCTCGAAGCTTTCAGCCGTCTCAGATGATACTGGCGCGCCTTGCATCTACTTTGGCACAACACTTTCTCACACTTCTCTACCTCGATTGAGGCCTCCAACAGTTTTCATGGTTCTCATAAGCGTCTGTTCAATAGTCATATCTAGAGACCGGATGTTAGGCAAAATGCCTATTCTTTAATATTAACGGTATGATTAAAATATATTTTTAAAGTTAATGCACGTACACTCTCCTTCGTTGTAAATGTACACTATCTAAAGTGCAAAGTTAACAGTGAAAATAGCAACACTTTCCAAAACTTTCTGGCGTCATGTTTCCGTGTTTAACTTAAAGAAAGCAACCCTACAATAGTAATAGTTTAAGTCGATTTGTTGTAAATAGAATAAAAAGTATTCACCAACCAAAGCAATATAACAATTCTCAAGTGAGGGAAAAACAGAATCGGAGCTAAGAATATTTTTTCCTGCACATCATTTGCTACCCTCTTTAAAATGACCCCCTCCATTCCATGTATCAGCGTTGTTAAGGGGAAAGATTGTAATATGTCACTTCGAAGAGGTTCAGTGTGATTAGTTATTTTGGTAGTTATTGGTGCACCCCCGTCAGAAAATCCTGAATCCGGCTACGAAAATCAAGCCTCGTTTTCATATATACAGCAAAAAAAAATAATAACAAACAACTATGTTTCCATATTCATTGTACATCTATGACTTGAATCTTTTTATTGTATTGAGTATTTTTATTGTATATAAAAAAAGTGCAGTTGGTCCTTTCTCAGTTGTCGATGTAAGGCAATCTTGAAATTTGTTTGAAAGATCCATAACTACTGTACAGACATTAATGGATTCGTAAATACCTAATCCGTAGATAGCTTCTTTGTCAGTGTTTGATATTTCTACTTTCACCACACTGGGAATGTGTGTGCTGTTCAGCAAAATATGTCCCAATGTTCTTTGTGTTAATAAATGAGCTCGAACAACCTCTGATTAGTGGTGACCAAAACTTTTTTCAATTGAATTTGTAGCATAAACAGTGGTCCATAACTCCTTTATACCGCTGCTTCACATGGTGTGTCTGATGGCGCCCATGAAAGACATTAACATATGGACAATACGGAAACCTCCAAATCGCACCGTGATGTTAGATACATCTGAAAAGGAAATTACGATATCTCATAATTTTGCTGATAGTCGCTGATCGAACGTCACAAAACAATACAATGTTTTGCTTTGTTTCTTGGGACACTTTGGAGGCGTAGTGAAGAATACTATTTCTGATGTCGTAACTGCTTGTTGGCATATGCACATATGATAGAAAAGGACTTCGGTAACTTCATAAGGTATATGTTCCGTTATCTAAAGATAGTAGCCGGGGAGTATTTAGCCACTTATCATACATTCAAAGCACTTCACTGTAATCAGTCATGGGATTATCTAATTTAGTTGGATGAAAAGCATGTATATCTTGCAGGACCCTTGCTCGTAAATCCTCGTGTATATCCATGTAAAAATTGTTTATTGGTATACTTTGAGTAGATTTTAGTTTCTAATGATAATGTAGATTTTAGCCTCACCATGGTATGTGATAATCCTTTGGGTCTCTAAAAATATGGACTTTAGTTTAAGAGACGAATAATGACTAATTAATCCCTAAAACGTTTTAACAATCCTGCAAAAGTGACATTTCTTTTTAGCAAATTATAATTTGATCCGAACAGTGATCATATTTTTTAAAAGAATGGTTATCTTTTTCCAGAAATGTAAAAGCTCTATCTAATAGGTAATTTTCTGATCTTTCAAATTAGTGTAGTTCATTTTCTTTTTAAAATTAACCGTTTTTGAAAAATTATCCGAAAGTCGAATAAAGATGTGTGATCTTCCACCGTTTTCCAAGATGGTGGAGTTAGCACAAGGACTTTTCGTATGTTGATTAGGTCCATTATTACAACAATACTGTGAAGAGAAAACTTCATTACTAATTATGTCTACGAGCACCATATACGAGAATCCTAATTCCACTGGCCGAATTGTCCGAACTACGAGCGCCCATATAAAAGAATAGGCTAGACTCAGCATGGGGGTCTTTATAATCTGCAACTTATGCAGTATGGTTATATAAAATTTGGTCCTACACCTTAAAGTAGAATCCGTACCAGACGATCTCTTAGCGTCAACGGACTCAAAGTCTTTTATGCCGAAGTATCATATGCTGAGAATATAACCTAAATGATACACTTTCAGGAACATTGATTTATATATATAAACAAAAAAATTGTCTTCTTGAAATTGAATGGAACTTTAATAATGTGATTTTACTTATTTGCTTTTCACACATTCATAGTTCAATTTCCCTTGTTTTTTCAAAGAAATGTCTGTATTATTTATCAAATAAGAAATGTCCATACGAGGTACTGCAACAAATGACTTCCATTCTTCCATCTTCATTTTTCATACAGAATTCATATTGAAATGCAAATGCTTTGAATTGCCATCATAGTAAACCCTCTCTTTCCCTGCCATTGTACGTTGAAATACTAGTTCAAAAGTTCAAATACTAATTTTCTCTAGCTTAAGATATTCCCATATATTACTGTATAAATCCCTAATCCTACTCTTGTACCATTAAAGCAGAAATTTAAGACGGAAACCTCCTATTGTGGTGTCTAAGATTAAAAAATCCATGTATTGTCTCAATTTAAACTTTCTAGGTTAACCTATACACTTCTGCATTGTCTTAGAAATATGTATCTATATTGCAAATGTTTCAACTATAATTGAATGGGTGAGTTGAAAAAGGAACACATTCCAAAAGCTCAACTTTCAAACACTGGGTGGAAACATGAACACATTCCAGAAATATGTTCGATTTTTCACTCATACGTTCGCGTAGACTTCAGTAAAGAGGACCTAAAATTAATGAATGTGTTAATTGTTTCTCTCAAGCGCTGTAGGTATATATAAAATGAATATAACCATTCCAGTTTAGCTTGCCTATTTTCTGGAATGTGTACCTTTTTCAACTCACTCGTTCAATTATAATTAGGGACTGTCGTGATACGGTCAGCAAGTATGACATAATGTGGTGTTGGGTATAAAAGATGTTAGGAAAATGCACTGTCGTAAATGACAAAATCCGAAAATTACATTAGCTAATATTAGACCAAGTTGGCAAGAAATTGAAAAAAAAAAGTAACTCAGTAGTTTTCATGTTTATAAAACCAAAAACACTGTTTCTTACATAATCTTAAAAGCTTTTTATCAGTATACAGAATATAAAGTGTAAATGTAAATTATTATATGTAATGAGATGTAAGATTTAAACTAGATTTTATATGTTTCATTTTTTTATTTGTGTTGTATAGTATAACAGATTGAACATGTATTCGAATATCACTCTTTAGGCGTTTGCTACATATGTTTTAGTGGTGGACATATCGTTCGATATTTCTAAATGTCATCATTGTAGGCCATGCGATAACATTCGATATCTAAGGTTTTTCACGTTTTAGTGAACTTTCTGTTGCTTATTTGATGATAATGTCTTTGGGACAATGCCTGTAGTAACTAAGTGCTTAATTATTGCGTTTTAATACATTTTTTTCTCCTACTGCCACATACAAATAACCCCAAAAGAAATTATACAATATTTCCTCTGACTAGAATTATGTAAAGACTCACGTTCTGATCATCTAGTGAAGATATATGAATTTGTTATGTATTTACATAGTATTATGAGCGATCTTATTTCGAACATTGGGACATTTTATTTAAAATTGAATTTAATGAAAAGCATAATCGTTTAATCATTGTTGTAACCGCATTTCAATTATTTTTTTCTAAGTTCATTTACTTTACAAAGAAGGAAGTTTCTTGCTGTCTATAGTTTTATCCTTCCATGTGTAATTTCGTTATCAATAAAACAGCAGAGTGTGTCACTGTCCTGTCATCGCTTCACTTATGGTTCATCTCCGTAGAATGCATTTTTCAACGAGACAGAAGAAACTGTCAATGAAATAGGATATAACTCGGAAGGAATGTTGAACAAAGGATCGAAAGAGATTTGAAAGGGGGAATAGAAGTTGGATTTCGAGCGACGCAAGATGTAACAACGCGAGCAACGATTTTGAGTTTTCCAAATGTTATACCTTGCTCTCGTTCTTTAAGTATTTCACACCATCAACGTTGTTTAGTTGTTGATAACATTGTGTTGTCTTTTACAAAGTAACTTCAATCTTGATTGAGTCAATCACCACTAAAACACTGACGTCTTTGGTTGAGTCGCTCTACCTCCTAATGCACAACTGTTTCACTACTCACGAGACGAAGGAGATTTATATGTGGACGAGCATCGATCTACGAAGAAACCATAAGGAAAAGAACGCCAAAGTCTGCAAGTAAGTACTAGTAGATAAATCAATCCACATTCACACGTATTTCAACCGTTTCAACATCACAATCTGTCTCTTTATGGTAAGTGTTCAATTTTATTTAAATGCAACCCAGGTCAGATCCCATACTCTGCCAAATAAAGAATTTACAAAATCCTCGGCGCAACTTGGCAGTTCTGACATCCCCAATGTACGTTTCATTTACACGTTATCATTTACACGTCATTTACACGTTCGAACTGACATGGGGAGCGAAATATTTTTTTTCTGAGGTATTTGGATGAAGGAAACAAGATTTTGAAGATAAAGTACAACTTTGACGTCATTCGAAGTTGAAGCAATTTTTGTTGTTTATGTGATCTTGTGGATTTCACCTTACAAATTTGTCATTGCTGCATTGTGTGAAAGTAGGCATTTCAGACTTATGTTCTTTCGAATTTCCCATTTCCACTTAGTGTACTGCTCCCCAGTTTTTGTAAAATAATTATTTATGTAAAAAGTCGAAAATGATAATTATTATGTGGTAGTATAAAATCTAACTAGTTTACTGTTAGCTAGATATATTCCGAAACAACAGAAAGCCTTGTATTTTCCACGAAATGATTTTATTTTTCCACTATTATATAATTTACTTTACCTTTTACAGACCCTAGCAAGAGTGTGAGACTCGTAGTGTTCGTGAAAGTATATCTCACTATTAATATACATGTTATCCGCGTACTTATAAGAATATCACATTATAAAAGGTGTTCCACCTTGATTTGTTACAAGAAAAGTTTTTGAAATATTGTAATTTCTAGAGGAAGCAATTCTTAGTGTTTAGTTTTTCATATATGACATTTAGGTAGCTACATACCATTAAACAATTAAGCCTGATATTATATTCCCTCCTAAGCTGATATAGCTTCAAACATCTAAAATTGTTAATTTCCATGTCAACAACTTATCTTGCTTTTGGACTATTTTGCAAACAAATTTCATTGAATATATAAGACAGGTTATTCTTTCCTGAATATTTTTGTTTAAGAAACCTAAAGTTTACTAATTCTGTGCAATATATGTTAACATTCACCCCTACAAACTGAAGAGCACTGTGTGTTCTCAAACAGAAATGGTTGTCATTGGAGATTATATATATATATATATATATATATATATATATATATATATATATATATATATATATATATATATATATATATGTATATATATATATATGTGTGTGTGTGTGTGTGTGTATATATTAGTTATTTTATTGTGATTATTGTGTATAATCACTTAGAAATATACAAAAATATCTAAATCTATAATTATCAAACACACCTCATCGCCTTATTTCATGTGGATTGACGTGAATATATTAACATAACAATAATATATCGTTTGTAGACATTAGTAGCTACCTACCTTTTAGTTTTTAGATTTTGTCTCACGAGCTTAATGGTTGTCCCTTCACAATTTGGTAAGCATTTGCACCCCACTTCTTGAAGTGCGCTGGTCAAGTAATCTGAGAAATATCATAAGTCATCTTAAGCATATCTATGCAAGTATAATAAACTAAAATGCATGCGATTAATTCATACGACTTTTTCTGTTTAATACCGATACAGTAACGAAGTTTTAGTAAAATAAATGATTTTATATTTAACATAACTACTTTGATCAATTTGAAGTTAAGAGAATCGCTTAAACCAAATGAAGGTCCGCTACAGCACAAACACAAGATTATCAGAAAGTTCATTCCAGTTAGAATTTAATTAAACCAAAATTATTATAATTGTGTTTATAAAATAATATTTCGTATTATTTATTTACATCCTTCGATTATCTAACGTTATCAGTCAGTGTCAATTTATCATTCATGGCACTTCGCACATTTTACTTAATCGAAGGTTCTACATTGTTTAGCCCTTAAGAGATCCGGCGTTTTCCGGCTATTTTTTAGACTTTCAGTCAAGCAACTACTGCTTCGTCACTATTTATCCTAGGATCATGGTTCATACCTCATTCTCTTCAGAATGGAGTTGGCTTTCGAATGATACCACCTGCATGCTCATACCATATACCAGGAGCGTGAAAATGATGTCAAAAGAAAATTTCGGAGGGAAAATTTTTTTCTCGCACTTTGGGGTTCCCCTGGAGCAACCCTGTGTGAAAGTAGAGATCTCAAAAAGTCTGATAAATAGTACTCGGTATACTGAATGTGTGTGCCAATTTTCAAGTTTCTATCTTGAATACCAAGGGTGGGAGAAATTTTATCAGGGATTCCACCATGCCCCAAATTACCGTAAAACACCATGATCTCAAGTAAAAAAATTCCTGAGACATCCCTTATTACCCTAGGGTCACGTTTCGCCCATCATTCTCTTCAGAATAGAACTGCCTTTGAGCCGGTATGACTCACGTATCTCCATCATGTATCTAAGGCGGGAAAATGAGGAAAAACGGGATGTTTTGGGTCTAAATATCCTTTTTTCAACTTTTAGCCCCCTGGACCCCCCCTGTTTTAAGACAGAGATCTGAAAAAAATCTGGTAAATACTACTCGGTGGGCTGAATGTTTATGCACAATTCCAATTTTCCAGGTGCAAAAGTAAGCCAGCCAAAAACAAATATACCAACAATGTCCAATATTCCCGTATACAGAGGGAAATTTTTAAACATTCCATGAGACATCCCTAATTACCCTAGGGTCATGTTTCGCCCATCATTCTCTTCAGAATAGAACTGATTTCAGGCGGTACCATTCACTTGTCCCCAGTATGTATCTAAGACGGTAAAATCCCGTAAAAGTGATTTTTTGCTAAAAAAATTCCCTTTTTCAACGTTTATCCCCACTGTAGCCCCTTGTTTTAACGCAGAAGTCTGAAAAAAATCTGATAAATACTACTCGGTGGACTGAATGTTTGTGCACAATTTCAATCTTCTAGGTGCAAAAATAGCCAGCACAAAAATAGTACCGAAAATGTCCAAAATTCCCCTATAGAGAAGTATATTTTGATAAAAATTCCCTGACACTTCCCTAATTACCCTAGGGCCACGTGCCGCACATCATTCTCTTCAGAATAGAACTGCCTTTCAGGTGGTACCATTCACTTGTCTCCATCATGTATCTAAGGCGGGAAAATGAGGAAAAACGGGATTTTTGGGTAAAAATATCCCTTTTTTCAACTTTTTGACCCTCTGGATCCCCCCATGTTTTAACGCAGAAATCTGAAGAAAAAATCTGATAAATACTACTCGGTGGACTGCATGTTTGTGCAAACTTTCAATCTTCTACGTGCAAAAATAAGCCCACCAAAAATACTTTACATAACCCCCCCAAAAAGTATTACACGAAAATATAAATTTTAGACTTATGATGTCATCACCTTCTATTTCTCGACACAGGAAGGTGTGAAACCATACGTAATGTCTTCTGCAATACCTCGTGACTTGAAAAACAAAAAAACCCGGACGAAAAAGCTCAAATAGGAGAGTTACAATGCAATTTACCATGAAACACCCCGTATGGTACAAGTTGTACTATAAGATCCCCAAAGGGTTAGCTTATAAGCCTTTTATTGTATTGCATGATGAGATCAGATTTTAAACACATTATTGTGCTTGAGAATCGTGCATGTTCAAAAAAATATGAAGGTAATGCGACCAAGCTCACAGAAATTGTACTGTAGTTTTCGATGTGCAAATGATTACACTTTTCGCTATGTGACGAACCTCTGTGTCTTGCAAAATATGTTTATCCATTAACGTAGTAGATTGACACACAAGTTCTCGCATCACTCGGGTGTCGGAATGTACATGTTGTTAGTGTTACGTTGAGAATGCAATTAAAAAAAACTGAGGTCCAACCAGATATGTAGTTCAAAATAGAAGAATGTACCCTTTGATGCTCGTCCAAAATTGTCCAGACACACGGATAGAACAAATTATTTCCTTTTAAACTTCAAACTGAGACATTCTACACTTTGTTACGTGTCGTAACTTAGTTTCAAAACAGTCATTATAAATTTGTACACATTGCGCTTTCAAATATTCGTTTGTGAATGGCTTACCAGCGCCGCCAAATGGCTGGTTGACGAACTAAACCTAAAGGTATGTAAAATACGTAAGATGCCGCTTCATACTGAAGTTGCTGACACTAAGGGTATATAATGGTGCTATAAATTACTAAATGCTTAAAATGAGAACTATTTGAAGTTTAATAGCTTTTCTGTGGTATTTTTTTGGGATGGTTAAATGGAAGGTGGTAAATGACATTTGATAAATAAGTTTGTGGAACATAAAAGTTCAGTTAATTCAGTTTTTCATGAAATTGTACATCTGATTGTTTGAATATTTCCAATAAAAATATATTTATTCATAAAAAAGCTTATCATTTAACCTGAAAGGAAAACTTAGTGAGATATTAGATTTTTCTACAGTTTGATATTTTTGTGGCAAGAAATTAATTTTTTATGGTGGAAGAAAGTTTTCCGTTAAATGAAAACTGAGATCACCCGACAAATTTAGCAAACTCTTATCTGTTTCCTTCTGTTTCAGTTACAAAATTTAACTAAACAGAACTTCGGGTGATTTCTCGATTGGAATCACTTTACACGGAGAAAAATCCGTTCTCCGGACAGCGGTATATTGTACAAATATGCAGTATCCTCTTGCTTGCTACAGAAATCAGTAAGAAGCATACGTTATCCGTATTCTACATAGGCACTGCCCTTATTTGTAACATCATGCCGTTGAAGGATGTCTGACATCTAACAGTTTTCCGTATACCACATGCATATACTTATGTTACATTCCTCAGCTATATGTTGTATACGTCCATTTGGATGTGAGATCCTGCCTGCCTATATCGTTTCATGCCGAATGTACGTATATATGAAACATTTACACAGAAAGTATTATAAAACATGCGATTTCAGTTATATGTCTGCTGTATGTTAAGTCAAAAAACTACAAGAATTACACATGTAACCTACATTCTTTAAGAACGACACCTACATTTTTTCTCAGTTTACTCTATGCGACTGTGCATGCTTACTACGGTAAGCTCACACGAGCACAGCGTTACAACTTTTAGCACATAGGCAGTGTAATTTACACCGGAAACTATAAATATATGTAGGGGAAGGCATCGTACCTGTTAACACTTTCAGAGTTTTCTGAATTTTGGGGCTAATATTCAGTACTCTCCCCCAATTTTTTCCTATATTTGAAGTGTCATCTCTTCACTATCAGATAGGATAATTTATAAACGTTTAACGTAATTGTAATAGTTTTTATAAGGTATAATAAGAACATATCCGTTTTGTTCACAGGTACATTATAGTCATGTACCATTGAACAGGCCCTCTTGTGCCTTTGAGCAAAGTGATAATTACAACGTTTCTGCGGTAATAATACAAAAATGAGCCACAAATATTAACAGTTATAGATTGCAATAACAGGATTAGCTACAAAAAGTTCCCAAGAATTGAAATTTTATTAATATTTATTCAAAATGGAAGGGAAATTCTAACAAAAACTTGTGAACAATAAACTTGAGTATATACAATTTTAACATAACTTTGCTTCTTTAAACCGAATACTTGAAAGGGAAAAATACCAACTAAATACATGTATAGGCTAAATCAACATTGTGGATTTCAGTATTTGTGTTTACACTGTGAAGTCAAATGTAAAATTAACTCAGGAGAACAATGAATGTAAACTTGTAAACCTAACGTTGGTTCACTTCCGATTTATTTAACATTGTAGTTGCTGTCACTGAATTTAACCTAAAAAATCAGTTGCTTACTCTGCCTTGTAGTTGAACTAAGTTTTGACCATGAAGATAACTTCAGAATAATGTCGGATTCCATAACATCAAATACTTCCTCACTACTGTACACAAACTTTTTAGTATCCCCAACACATTTCAGGAACCTAATTTGAAAATTTGTGACTTCAGCATCTACAATTTCATCAACAAAATTGTTCAAGCTCTCGTTTTTTCTTTAAGAACAGCACTAGCACAAAATCAACAATAACGCAACTACTCGTCTGGAATTTATCTATTTCTTCTAAACGTTTTTCGGTATTAAAAATAGTTCTAACTTCCCTCAGTTCTTTGCAGTCTTCTTCACTAGCGCTATCATGAAAACTAATGTCAGAAAGAAGATCATAGTTCACAATAATTCACTTTGCAATAATTCTTTGAAAATGCAAGGTTTCCACAACAGTCTCTGGGTCCTACAATAATTCCGTTCTGTTTTCTTGTCTATTTATGATTTTCTTGTTTCGAGAGCTTCCATTTCAGGAGTGCTCGTAATAATTCTTGCTCTCCCAGGGTTTCTTCATCTCGTTCTTGTCTTCCGTCTTGCTGTTTTTGGGTAAGGTCGTATTTGCACAGGTAAAATGCTTCCTGTGGCAGTTGGCAAGAGTAGTCGCAGGAAGATCTGGTAAAGAACTTACCTGACATGACACTATACATGTATAACTCTCTGTAGAGGATAAATGTTTACCTTTCACTCGTTGCTACTCACCACATGGCTGTTCAAACAGAATTGATGTTCAATTAGGTCGAGTGATTATAGCTGGTTCTTCTGGAGAAGTTAGATTAGTAACAAATGAACACAGAAAAACATCATTGGTGTAAGTACTAGGGTCCAATGGGAAAATCCCAGTTGATTAAAATCAACTAGTTATATTACTAGTACTGAATGCTCTGTTATACACTTTCCCTATAATCTCTGCAATTTCATAAACATCAAATGCCAGGATTGTACCTTCGAATAATATTATTTATTGTTCAAAGGTTCACGATACATTAATGTTCAAAGGTACAAGAGGGTTACCATTACGAAAAAAGTTATCCATTAGCTTAAATATTGCACAGAAGTTAAAACCAAACATACTGCTGTACTAACCAATGATTCTATCCCAAGGTTGGGCAAATAAATATCACAAGTTGCGAGAGCCGAAGAGCGCAGAACTCAAAAGGTAACTACAAAAATTGTTCGTTTTCTGGATGAAAAAATGAAAACGAACACTACTCAGCACAATAGTCAGTAAACAGCTAAAACTCGAATTTGTAGTGCCCTTTCTACCTTCTTCTTTGTAACGAATTTTAAGGACTGCATCAAGATAGCTCTGAATTCGAGAAAAGTACAAGTGTTCAAAGGTACATCGTCTGAAAGGTACAACACCTTCCCCTACCAATTAATGTCGCTGACACAATATTGAAAAACAAGGTCACCTCACAATAGGATATTCTCGTGAGTTCCTGGCACAAAGTTGGAGAGAATCTTTGGAAAAGTATTAATATATTCGAAGATAAGTGCTGTAAACAGTCGAGTGTCAGTTTCCTGATATAGATGAAAACTGAGGTTTAGTATGTCAAATTTCCTTCTAGAAAAAAAAAATTAATTAGCTACGAGAATACTTAAGGCAGTACAGCGCTTTGACTGCGATCAATATCCAATAGAGTTTCCAAAACTCACAGAAGATCATACTACTGGAATGGTGCACGATGGCTCGAGTTAATCAGTAATACATTTTTCAGTCAAGAGGAAACTCACTGCGGAGTATAACTTAGCTGAACTGCATAAAATTCATCATAAACATGTCCATATGTATCCTGAATAGTAGCAATTACATATTTTTGTGTTGCACAACAATGCACACCCAAATATATATCAAAGGGCTATGTTCGCTTTCCGTGAGTTGCTGTATGATATCCTACCGTATTCTGCCTTCTACAATATTCTAGTGAAATCTCTCACATCAAATACAGTATCATGGATCTTTCTAGATTGAGAATAACTTCCCTTTGGTTGTTTGTCGCATGGTCATGGGACGCAAGTGTTGATTGTGCTATATAATAATTGTATTGCTGCAGGTAGAGAACAGTCTTGAGTCTTATTATTTCTTTTGTCTTTAAAATAATATGCATACGGCAGATGGATAGTTCCATCGCAACTGAAACCGGATTTCTAAAATTGTTTTCTTATCATAATGTGAGTTACGTTGGTTATAACAATTTAAGTAATGCGACCAAGCTAGTAGATGAGCAAATGATTACAGTTTTCGCCAGGTGGCGAACCTCTGCGTCTTGCAAAATATGTTTATCCATTAACGTAGTACACTGATAGGCAAGTTCTCTCATCACGCAGGTGGCGGAGTGTACATGTTTGCTAGTGTTGCGTTAAGAATGCAATATAAAAAAACGAATGATGTCCAACCAGACACGTAGTTCAAAATAGAAGAATGTACCCTTTGATGCTCATCCAAAATTGTCTGGACACGCGGATACAACAAATTATTTCCTTTAGAACTTCAAACTGAGACATTCTACACTTTGTTACGTGTCGTAACTTAGGTTTAAAAAAGTCATTATAAATTTATACACATTGCGCTTTAAATGTTCGTTTGTTAATGGCTTACCAGCGCCGCCAAATGGTTGGTACAGCAGTATGTTTGGTTAGTATAGCAGTATGTTTGGTTTTAACTTCTGTGTAATATTTAAGCTAATGTATTTAAGCATTTTCGTAATGGTGAACCTCTTGTACCTATAAACATTAATATATCGTGAACCTTTGAACGATAAATAATATTATTCGAAGGTACAATCCTGGCATTTGATGTTTATGAAATTGCAGTGATTATAGGGAAAGTGTATAACAGAGCACTCAGTACTAGTAATATAACTAGTGGATTTTAATCAAGTAAAGTAAACCTTCATCCTCTACGGAGAGATATACATATATAGTGTTATATCAGGTAAGTTCTTTACCAGATCTTCCTGCGACTATTCTTGGCAACTGCCACAGGAAGCATTTCGTCTGTGCAAATACGACCTTACCCAAAAGCAGCAAGACAGAAGATTAGAACGAGATGAAGAAACCATGGGAGAACAAGAATTATTACGAGCACTCCTGAAATGGAAGCTCTCGAAACAAGAAAATCATAAATAGACAAGAAAACAGAACGGAATTATTGTAGGACCCAGAGACTGTTGTGGAAACCTTACATTTTCAAAGAATTATTGCAAAGGGAATTATTGTGAACTATGATCTTCTTTCTGACATTAGTTTTCATGATAGCGCTAGTGAAGAAGACTGCAAAGAACTGAGGGAAGTTAGAACTATTTTTAATACAGAAAAACGTTTAGAAGAAATAGATAAATTCCAGACGAGTAGTTGCGTTATTGTTGATTTTGTGCTAGTGCTGTTCTTAAAGAAAAAAGGAGAACCTGAACAATTTGTTGGTGAAATTGCAGATGCTGAAGTCACAAATTTTCAAATTAGGTTCCTGAAATGTGTTGGGGATACTAAAAAGTTTGTGTACAGTAGTGAGGAAGTATTTCCTATTATGGAATCCGACATTACTTTGAAGTTATCTCGATGGTCAAAACTTAGTTCAACTACAAGGCAGAGTAAGCAACTGATTTTTTAGGTTAAATTCAGTGATAGCAACTACAATGTTAAATAAATCGGAAGTGAACCAACGTTAGGTTTACAAGTTTACTTTCATTGTTCTCCTGAGTTAATTTTAGATTTGACTTCACAGTGTAAACAAAAATACTGAAATCCTCAATGTTGGTTTAGCCTATATTTAGTTGGTATTTTTCCCTTTCAAGTATTAGGTTTAAAGAAGCAAACTTAAGTGCTAATCGTGGCGCAGAAATTAGTATTTCTGCCCAAACATCTTATTAGTTATACGGCGTTAAATAATATGGGAGAGGGAAGAAGGAGATATTAGTATCCCAAGGTTGGGCAAATAAATATCACAAGTTGCGAAAACCGCAGAGCACAAAACTCAAAAGGTAACTACAAACTCTGGATGAAAAAAATTAAAACGAACACTACTCAGCACAATAGTCAGTAGACAGCTAAAAGTCGAGTTTGTAGTGCCCTTTCTACCTTCCTGTTTGAAACGAATTTTAATGACTGCATCTAGAAAGCTCTGAATTCGAGAAAAGTACAGGTGTTCAAAGGTACATTGTTTGAAAGGTACAACACCTTCCCTTACCAATTAATGTCGCTGACACAATATTGAAAAATAAGGCCACCTTCCAATAGGATATTCTCATGAGCTCCCGGTACACCATTGAAGAGAATCTTCGGAAAAGCATTAATATATTTGCAGATGATTGCTATAAACACTCAACTGTCAGTTTCCTGAATATAGAGGAAGACTGAGGTTGAATATGTCAGATTTCCTTCTAGACTAAAAATTAATTACCTACGAGATTCGTTAAAGGCAGGGCAGCGATTTGACTGCGATCAATTTCCAAAACTCACACAAGATCATATTACTCGAATGGTGCACGATGGCTCGAGTTAATCAGTAATACCTTTCTCTGTCAAGAGAAAACTCACTGCGGAGTATAACTTAGCTGAACTGCATAAAATTCACCATAAACATATCCGTATGTATCCTGAATAGCAGCAATTTCATATTTTCGTGTTGCACAACAATGTACACCCAAATATATGTCGAAGGTCTATGTTCGCTTTCCGTGAGTTGCTATATGATATCCCACCGTATTCTGCCTTCCACAATATTCTGGTCAAGTCTCTCACATCGAATACAGTATCATTAATCTTTCTAGATAGAGAATAACTTCCCTTTGGGAGTTTGTTGCATGGTCATGGGACGCAACTGTTGATTGTGCTATATAATAATTGTGTTGCTGCAGGTAGAGAACAGTCTGAGTTACCAAATATTGTTTCCTTTTGTCTTTGAAATAATATACATACGGCAGATGGATAGTTCCATCGCAACTGAAAACATATTTCCAAAATTGTTTTCTTATCATAATGTGAGTTACGTTGGTTATGACTATTCAAGTATTTAAAGCAGTTATAGTGGAAGAAATAATACTCAATAAACTTTCTTTTTACTCTGACAGTTGATATAGCTGCTTAAAAGTAGCAAGTGTTAGACGTAAGAACGTTAGAAGAGTTTCCATTCGTTAAAAATGAATAGAACACGTTCTTGTGTGTAAACGGTTATGAATCGCTGTACCAAATAAAGAAGCTGATTATTATTATTTATGCAGCATAAATACCTTATCTTTTAAGTATGAGTCACAAATTATTGAAATATGAAATAAGGTTTCGAATATTAAATTATAACTATTAATTACAGCATTAACTAAGTAACGAAAGCACATCAAGTTGAAGAAATTAATACCTTAATTAATGCTTCATGAAAAATGTATTCCCTTCTCATTCTTGTTAGCGTGATTTTGTTAACCAAGATACATATTTTTCCTACCTGAACAGAAATAAACATATTTTCTTCAAAATCACCCATACCACTTGAAAGAACTGAATTGGATATTGTACTGTACTTTATTCTTGGAAAGAAATTTTAACATCCTTTTACCTCCTTAGAACATGTATTTTTCAAAACCCCTCTCTTATAATTGTTTTCGTGACAAAATATCTGCCAAATTGACTTATTTTATGTAGTGTAGTATGGTCTGGTTAATGATAAATGATTCACTTCTACGTAAAAAATATGTAATACAAATAATGTAGGCTGATGATGATGATGACCTAGTCCTGATACGTCTTAGAAATGTTTATATATTTATTTATTTATTTTATTGATACGTATTTCTGAGCATCGCCTGCATCCACGACTATACCTAGGTGACGTATGAGGAATGACTTCTCTTGGAGACCGGCGAGTATACGATTCAGGAAAGATGGGGAGGGAGGAAGGAACCAGAAGATCTATAAATTAAGTAGCGTCCCGTCATTTCCTAGGTGTTAATAAGAAAAATCAGGAAAGCATCAATCTGCCTGGCTTGCCTGAGACAGCTTTTGAACCTTTTCGATCGTATGTCTACATCAGAAATTAGAAAAGTTAATCAGTGCGTGAGAGAAATGTGAGATGATATAAACATATAAAGTCATATTTAGAAAGTACATTACCGAAACATCATAATCTTGATATTTTGGACACGTGATTTTCATATTATCTTTTTCCTTCAAACTTTGTCAATCTCTTATAATTAGTTAACTAAAGAGTACAAATTCTGGTTTTTGCTTCACAAGAAAAATGATCCGAACTGAGACGTACCTACGAATTTATTTCGGTAGGTCCAAATTCAATATTAGGATAAATTATATTAAAGTTTGTTAAATAACCCCTAAATTACAATATTTTACAGAAAAGTTGCTATTTCTTGGGGACGTGGACCCGCAGTCTCCCTCTCTTTGTACGTCCCTCATTTCTAAGGCAATTACATTGAAATTAGTTCGTTGTCATATTATTTTCAGTCCACTAAGTGTGGTGGCTAAAATTTTAACTGTTACGCTTCCACTTTTAATTAATGGCTTATAGCTAATTATATTTTAACCACAAATTCTTACTCTTGTTACGTAAATATGCGTCCATAGCTATCTAAAGACAAGCCCACTGATGAGTGATATTTCTATTTTAATTTCAGGTAGTTAAAAATTCATCATTTCCTTTTTGTTTTAATTAATGCTTTATAAACAATTAACGCTTTGAACCTAAATTCTAATCATCCACATGAATGCAAGTATCAAAAGGAAAATACATAATCCTGAATGATTTTTCAATATCAAACCAGAAAGTGGGGGAACTAATGTCTCCTTCTTCCCTCTCCTATTTTATTTAACGCCGTATAACTAATTGGATGTTTGGGCACAAATACTAATTTCTGCGCCACGATTAGCACTTGCAATTCTTAAACATGCGGCATAAATTAACACAAATCGAGGACTGAGTATTACCGTTGGTTTGAATTGAATCCGAGTGTATGGGGAGAGGGCTAACTTCAATCCTCCACTAATCCATTCTTACTCATTTTCCACCGTCTCAGTATAGTACAAATCATAAAACACGCGGAACAAAACAGCAAAATTTGAGCACTGAATATTCTATGATTTGAATCCAATCTGAGTAAAAGGGGGCCTAGTGTGAAGTTATCTTCATACAATTGTATTTCAACTCCTTTGTTCTTAATGGATCAGAATTTATTTTAATTTTAGCACAAATTACAATTAGCACAAATTAAGAACTAATTCGTGATAGTACTTGCAAGACTCTACAGTGAAGTAAAGGTGGAACTTCACAGCACCTCAGATTGCAGGTTCTTATCTGCTCATAACCACACAACGCATTATGTTATGTGTTATGATATACTAAAAGACTAACTATTCCCAAAATTTTGGATTTTATTATCCAGCCCCATTGGAGATGTTGGACAGCGAAATGTGCTAAATTGCCATAATTCAACAATTTTACGATTTTTTCAGGCCTTTGGGAGCTGCTAGAGGTCTGTAAATTTTTGTGTATTAACTTCTTATCCCGGACTACATGCACAAAGAAATGCATATCTCTAAGTCAGCTGTTTCCTCTTCCGAAACATGTTTTCAATGTCCAAAAAAGATTTTATGAACAAAACACCTCCTAGAGTATGGCGTCATTACTTAATACCTTGACCCCCTTCTGCCCAAAAACACAAAATGCGCTTTGTTCTGTGTTATGGTATACTAAAGGACTAACTATTCCCAAAATTTTGGATTTTATTATCCAGTCCCATTGGAGATGTTGGACAGCAAAATGTGCTAAATTGGCATAATTCAACAACTTTACGATTTTTTCAGGCCCTTGGGAGCTGCTAGAGATCTGTAAGTATTTGTCTATTAACTTATTACCCGACTACATGCACACACAAATGCATACCTCTAGGTCAACTGTTTCCTCTTCCGAAATATGTTTTCAATATCCAAAAAAGATTTTATGAACAAAACACCTCCTGGAGTATGACGTCATTACTTAATACTTTGCCCGCTTCTGCTCAAAAAAAATGTGCTTTATTGTGTGTTATGGTATACTAAAGGACTAACTATTTCCAAAATTTCAGATTTTTTATGCAGGTCCATTGGTGATATTGGGCAGTGAAAATAACCTAATTTGGCATAATTCCTAAAATTTACGATTTTTTCAGGCCTTTAGGAGCAGCTACAGGTCTGTAAATTTTTGTTACTAACTTATTACCCCGGACTACATGCACACACAAATTTAGACCTGTACTTTAGTTGTTTGATCTTCCCAAACATATCTTCAATGTCCAAAAATTTTGCTACTGCAGACCCTAATTTCAGCCCCTTCAAGTGGTTTTACGAAAAATTGTTAAGATATCAAAGTTTTAGCTCTACACGAGTTTGAGACGTCCAGCAATTTTTAATTTGATAGATTAAATATATTTTGAGATATTCAAAACAACCTAAACGCCTAAAATCGAAAAAACGCAAAATGGCGGCAGCATTTGCGTCGGTATGGGATGTTTCAAAAAATAATTTATTGTGGTTTTGAAGTACTATGACATAGGATACACATTCATGAAAAAATTAGATTTTTTTGAAATGGTCGGGCGGCAATTTTTCTTTTTATCCTCACCGCTAATGGGAGTTATAGGCCCATATTCATCGTTAATTGGGAGATGCGTCTGGGTGTAGTGACCATGAAGAAAACACTGCTAGGAACTTGGTGAGTGAGTTCAAAACAGAGCAAACGAGTGTGAAAAATTAACAGAGGTCACAAAGTTCGAAACAACTGGAGCTAACATTTCCTGCGTTGAAACTTCCATCATGAAGGATAGGCGTGTCATCATGCAGGAGATCTTAGGTTAATAATGGGGCTAACATTGGAAACAGTATAATCAATAGTTCAAAAGGACTGGTCTTCAAGAAAGTTTCTTCGCTCAGGGTTCAAAGAATTCTTAATCGATCAAAAAGTAGGAAGAATTCTTCTTTGACACGCTTTGTAAAAGAGCAACGGAATTTCTAGGACTTTTTGACAATGGATGAACCACATATTACATCTTAAGCTGAAACAAATATGCAGTGGATGCAGTAGCAACACACAGTTTCGTCATCTTCCAAAATGTCGACATGCATCCAGTGAGAATGTATACTGCATTATCTCCTGAAATTTGCAGGGCTGATATTTGTTCTAAAAGGTCATACAATTACGGGCGAGTACTTTTTTTTTTTACTTTTTGGATAAAGAAAAGTTTCCAGAAAATGACTGGGAACCGACTAAAAATGGAAAATAGCAATTTCAACATCAACATTGATAATGCACTAGCATAAAATGCTAATGTTATGACCATATTCTGGGCTGATAACTATATTGAAATTCTGCCACATAATCTTATCTATCAGACATAGCCCTGGATTATTTCGGGTTATTCTCAATCCTAAAAGATTATCTTTGTAAGAACCACTTTCTTCCTAAATCATCCATGGGAAGATTTTTTTCCAATATCAGAAACATAAGCGCAAAAATTAATTTGGCATACATTACACTAAATGTACGTAGTGATGGCAATTGTCGACCAATTAAGAGGAATATTTCGTTAAAAATGTATATTGATTAGTTCTCTTAGTTCTCTATATGTCCTTGTTCTTGGATATTAGAGTGACTCGGACGTACGTTTGGTGTGCACTTCGTGTATATATATATATATATATATATATATATATATATATATATATATATATATGAATGTGTGTGTGTGTATTTGTTAGGGTGGTCCTTAATTTTTGATTTCCGAATTTCTTTGGACGAACCCCATAAAGTGGTTCCGTACGGGACTAAATTAAGCCAGGAGAAGAGTTGAGTTGATTTTGAGTTTATCGTCCCGTTCAGCAGCGAGGCTATATGAGACGTGGACCTACTGATTAACGTGGAATCCAAACCACATGACCTCCCGCCGGGAATCGAACCCGGGTCTCCCGCGCCAAGGGCGCGTACGCTAACCGCTTAGCCACGGAGGAGCTCAAGCCAGGAGAAGAATTAGTGCTATTGAATAATATGAAATGGTGTCTCACGCGATCTAAAGTTTTGAATCTGATTACAATACCCAGTATATGAGAAAAATTTGGAATAAACTATTGTATTTTAGAAACGTATTAAGGAAATGCAAAAATACTGTGGATAATGGAACTAGAGGGCAAGGCACACCTGATTTTGTATAGTATTATCTTGGCAGTCATTTGAAGTCTGCCATCTTGGATTCAGGTCAAACTTTTCTAATAGGAAGGGCATGTGGTATATCGCTTTGAAGTAGCGTTTCACCAGAAGCAGAAATTTGTCACTATTTAAAAGATACCTTTATTCGTTTAAGAATTATTACCTGTGAAAAGATTTCTTCGAGCAAAAGTGCACGATTAACTGTTAAGGAAACAGGTATTTTGGCAAAAGGCAAGGATCCTGGTAAAAGGATAGAAAACGCAATGTTGACAAGCTGATTGCATTAGATGAGAACTGACTAGCAATACAGAACCATATAACGTCCAGTTAAGCCAAAAAGGCAAAAAGAAGAAGACTTCCAAAATATCTTGTGTGATTTATTTGTTATAGCCCACACTAATGCTCTAGGTATTATTAAAATCAAGGAAGTTAGTTTCTTTTGTCTCAAAAACAGGAGAGATGACCTGGTAACATGGTTGGTAAAGACATGAGTTTGGTGCGAAAAGAACAAAAGAGATATGCACGGCTTCAAAAGAAAGAGGCATGCAGAAGAAAATACACTTCGAAAAATGATTTGTTTGAACTTTATACACCAAAAGACATGGAGGAAGAGTAAACCCCAGTTGAAGCTGTTAAAACAATTGTAAAAATGTGTGTGTGTGTGCCCGGATCCTCCAAGACATGTAAGAGGGAAAAAACTAATTTCATTACTCCAAGACTGATTGCTGTCCATGATAGATAGAAGGTCAATGATAGAGCAGCAAAACATGACAGTGACGGCAGAGGTATTAACCCATAACGTAGAGCAACTAATAGTAAATAGGTATTCCATTCACCGAAGCCGAGAAATAATCCGTAGCTAAGTTCAACAGGGCCACAAAAACAATTTTAGAGTGCATCAAGAGCCTTAGTTCTGCATTAGGATGGAAAACTACTGCCGAATTTGACTGGCAGAGAGACTGTCGACAGGTTATCAATAACTATTACATGAGATGGTCATGAGGCGCTAGCTAATTGGTATTCCTATTTTGTTATCATCAAGAAGAGAACATATTGCTTCTATCATAGTTCATTCGCTTGAGAATGGAACTGGGTAAAGTTCCTGCAGGCAGTTTCTTGTGACATTAATCCCTACAATATTGCTCATGTCAACTATGCTTGCATTATGATAAAGCAGAAGCTCTAAAAAATCTTCTATACCTTCCTTGTAGACATCATATTTATGAATCGGTTTTAAATGTGTATCAGATAAGTATTGTGTTTTGTTTGTATCTGGACCGGACGTTCCTCTATTTAAGCGCTTTCAGAACGAGTGCTCGAAAATAGTCTGCAGTAACTTTATTCCAGAAATTTATGATAACGATGTAAGGAACAATATTTCTGATGTAAAAAATGAGGTGTTAAATTTTGCTGTCAAACTTGTAAAAGGAGGCTAACTTAAGATATAAAGAGTCTGTACACAAAAATCCACTTTGGTAGGGAGCTGGGGATTGATTTTGGTACTTGAATGATTTTAGAGTTGAACTAGTCCTTGCATGAAAAAAAATTCACGTATGTAGCACTTCGTTTCACCACAAGAAGGATTGGATTAACTTAATGCTTTAAAATATTTAATGCTTTATGACCGAGAATCGAACCCGGACCCCCAAGGGTCGTGGTTCTTCGTAAGTGTATGGGACAATTATAAACATTTTCGCTGACTTGCACAACTTCGGAACCGATTTCCCCCAGGTCTCCACTCTGATCAAAACCTCAGCTGGCTATCTAAAAAGTTCATGAAGATATAATCACTATTATAAAATAAAATATGACCAAAAATATTAAACATATTCCCTTAACTTTCTTACTGTGCTTTGACAGAAATAGGATTGGGCAGATATTGTAGCTAAGAACGCAAGCTTCTCATTGCAGACCACTTGGGTGCTTCATAATGTTTTGAAGTCATAGGCTGGGAATCTTAAAGACTACATTTTTTTAGATTAGTTGATGAGGAGAATATAGTGTTTCATTGAAGCTATTTGCTTTTTCTAATTTGGTCTTGTGATGCTCACGAATTCACTTGTAAGTGTTCATGAGAATAGGATTTGTTTGCAGACTGTTCTTTGATCGAATAGACCTTAGTTGCTAAGTTGAATATCGCATTGCATGATTTTTTTTCAAACGTATACAGCATTTGAGATTACATGTATATTTGTGGTCGTCTTCACATACAAACATACTCACGTGCTACTGAAGATAGTATAATCTGAACGAGAAAACGCTGAGCTATGTGTAATGTAAAATAAGTTTTAATAGATAAGATTTACTAAAGATGCTATTTTGATATACCAACCGAATAATGTGTGTGAACAAGGAAATGAAACTTTGTTTCATACGTAGAACTGAATAAGAATATGAAATGTAGCAGGGGAGAGGTGGGAGGAGGTTGTGATCACTTGGAAATGCTCATATGTTTCTTGAGAACCTTTATCATAATAAGTTTGCTTTATTTTTGACTTCAGATATAAGTGATCGTATTGCTTCGCGATTGCGTTTACCTTTAATGTATATATGGGATTTATGATTTTTTTGTTCGTGTATTTGTGAGATACCGTATTTTGCTGAACACCTTTTTGTATACTCCAGTCGATATCCTTATGTGGTTCATAAAGAATACTAACTAATAATGATCATCAAGTTCAGTTTGGTGTGCATTTCTCGTGCACTGAACCGAACATGGCTTATTAATAACATTGCTTCGCTATTTAAGACGAAATCTTTCAGTTTAACGCCCCAGAAAAATGTCCTTTTTCACAAAATGATTTAAACTTCAATGTTCTCCATCCGGAAATCGAACTCAAGGCCACGTTCACTACATGTACATGTTAGCTATTAGACGAGCTGGGGATGCTAAAAGAACTTAGTAACGGAAAGATGACCAGATGGTACAGTGGCAGAGCGCTTACATTTGGTGTATGGGGTCCCTAGTTCGACTACAGAATATATTAGCTCATGGTGCCCTTAGCATAATGGGTATATTCGTAGGACATTAAATAAGTTTGTGGTGGACAACATCGTGTCCGTTGATTCTTATAAGGTACTTTCGCTTCACCTCATTATCTCATTTCATTTACCTTAATCATCCTTTCATCTTAGCGTAAAAGAGATATTCGTGCTCCGTTAAACTGAAAAAATTCATCTTTATCGTTGGAAACAATTGTTTTCCCGTTCAACGTTAGTAACATTCTACAATTTACTTGTGTTTCTGTTCTTATGGTTAGCTTTGAAAATTTACATTTTAATAAAAAATAAAAGAAACGAAAAATCGTCTTAGACGTTCCTTAAGTAGAATTACTTCGAACAAGAAATCTTAATTCTATGGCTTCAAATTTTGCAAGAATGTTGTAAATACACATCGGCATTCTACGTAATGGTGGTGTTTTTTCAAAGCAATTAAATTTTGTAAATCATGTCTCTCGTTCATTTCCTATTCTCCTTATGTGCAACAAGGAAGAATTGCCACAAGATTGCAAAGAATCAATCATTGTTCCAATTCACAAGAAAGACGACAAAACTGACTGTAATAATTATCGAGGCATTTCTCTTCTATCATTATCCTATAAAATATTTTCAAATATTCTACTAGCAAGATTGACTCCATACCCAGATGAAATTATTGGAGATTATCAGTGTGAATTTAGACGAAATCAATCAACTATCGACCAAATATTTACCATTCGCCAAATACTCGTAAAAAAGTGGAAATACAATACCCCGATTAATCAAGTATTTATTGATTTAGAAAGGCCTACGACTCAGATAGGAACATTATACAACGTTCTTACAGAACTTGGAATACCAAGAAAGCTAAATAGATTAATTAAGGTATGTTTAAATGAATCCCAAAGTAAAGTCCAGGTAGGAAAATTGTTGTCCACGAACTTTCACGTCGAAAATGGCTTGAAACAAGGAGATGCGTTGTCGCCATTATTATTTAGCTTTGTTCTGGAATACGCTATAAGGAAAATCAAAGATAGCAACAGCATAGAGTTGAACGTTATTCACCAGGTTATGGCACATGCTTATGATGCAAATTTAATAGCGAATGATAGGACAACAATAGAATGAAATGCAGAGATCTAATTAAACGCTTGTAGGGACATGGGTTTATAAGTAAATGCAGAGAAAACTAAATAGATGAAAGTACGCCGGTACCCTAATACAGCAAATTATGGATGCGTCAAAATATTAAATAATACTTTTGATAAAGTGGATAGTTTCAAATATCTAGGATCAGTAATAATATAGAAAAAATCATATTCACGAAGAAATTAAATGTCGACTAAAAGCAGGGAATTCGTGTTACTATTCGGTTCAAAATCTCTTGTCGTCGCGAATTCTATCAAGGAATCTGCAGCTTAAAATATACAAAACGATAATCATGTCTGTTGTTCTATATGGTTGCGAAACATGATCGCTTACTCTGAGGGAAGAACATAGACTGAAAGTATTTGAGAACAAGATCCCGAGACGAATATTCGGACCCAAGAGAAACGGGAATGGGGAATGGCGGAAACTTCATAATGAGGAAATACATAATTTATACGGTTTACTCAACATTGTTAGGGTCGTCAAGTCTAGGAGCCTTAGATGGGCGGGTCATGTAGCTAGAATGGAAGAACGTAGAAACGCTTTCAAAGTCTTGACTGGAAGACCAATCGAAAAACGACCATTAGGAAGACCTAGGCGCAGATGGGAGGACAATATTAAGATGGATCTGGCAGAGATTGGAATACAAAGTAGAAACTGTATGCAGTTAGCTCAGAATAGAAGTCAGTGGAGAGCTTTTGTGAACGCGACATTGAACCTCCGGGTTCCTTAGACCATAGAGTTAGTTAGTTAGTTAGTCTCTAGTTCCAGTTCGTTTAATAACAGTCCGTGTAAGTGTCGGTGAATCCTTAAGTGACGTATGGAGAATCTCAGTTGCATTTATGATTCATGAGTTTGTCAATCCGATATCTACAAGGACCATCGAAATGCAACACTTGCAGTGGGCTTCATCCTACCTACAGTTATCGAGGTAAAGTCAAACCAGCAACAACTTCTGAGCAGCCATCGTTATCAGTTCAATCTTTTAATCCCTCAACACAATAGAAGCAATGCTTATTACATACTTCATGCAAGAACAAAGAAAACAGTAGTAATGCATGAATTAGAAACTCCAACCGGAAGTAGGTTCAAATCTTGAAGCGGTACGAGGTCTTGAGAAAAAAATAATCGATAAAAGCTCCCCTTTATGATACGACTTATTGGTCTTCATCTTCTCGACTTGTATTTTGTAGCTATTTTGAACTCCTTAGTCCATCGAACAAGGTATCCCAAGCACCAGAGGTGAACACTCTACCAATGAGCCAACGCGACCTAGGGTTCTGAGTTAGTATCTTTTACAAAATAACAAGATTTAGAAATTAATAAAATCTATTACCCTTCCATATGGCTACACTACTTCAAAAGATTTAAATGATTTAATTAATGATATGCTTATTACGTTTAGATCATCATACTTTACTATTCATCACTGAAAAAATACAACCCATAACTTATGATTCGATTGTGTTGATTTGTGTTTTAACGTCCTATACAACAGTGATGCTATATAAGACGTAGATCTACTATTGCTAATTAACGTTGAATTCAAATCACAGGAGTTCTCAGACGAAATCGAACCCTGGATCTCCCACGCTAAAGAAACTTGCGCTAACCGCTTATTCACGAGGGAGACCTCCTTTAACTTTTTATATAGGGAGACTCATTGGTAAATTACTTTGTACACTTCTATTGGTACGACATCATATCAAATAAAAATGATGTCATCAATAAAAATCTAATTGAAGAGAGGGAGAGAGAGAGAGAGAGAGAGAACTATTAGGTTTGGATTTATTCTTGTACATTTGTTTTGAATTTTTACATTTTAATAAAAGTAAAAGAAACGAAAAATCGTCTTAGATGTTCCGTATGTAGAATCACTTCGAGCAGGAAATTTTAATTTTGTGAAAAGTTAGGTATCACCCCCAGGCATTTGCATGGTGTGTATGAGGAAGACCCAGAAAAACCTCATTCAAGGTGTGTTTACAACATCATCATACTTTACTATTCATGTTCATCATTGAAAAAATACATCCCATAACTTATGATTCGATTGTGTTGATTTGTGTTTTAACGTCCTAAGGGACCAAACTATATGCTTCTTTTTGTTGTGGGATTAAAAGATTGGACTGATAATGATGTACCATGGATAGAACATGTGAAATGGTTTCCTAATTGTCCATTTCTTCACCTTAAGAAGGGATATGCGTTTATTAAACGAATACAAAAAATAACTCTGATATGCAAGTATTTCGCAGCGCTCCGAAGGATGATATACATAAAAATGTTAGTAAGAGTTGCAATAAGGAACTTACTTTTCAATATAATACAATATGAAGTGAAATTTGAATAAAGTTACATTACATACTTTTTTCTTTGTATATAGCTGTAAAAAAGTACATGTATATATTTTAAACTTATCAACACAATATGTATTTATACAAATAATTTACGTATGTGCTATTATTTATAACCTTCAGGGTTTTTATTGAAATATGATAGGATTTTTAAATTAGTACACTAATGTTGGTGTTTTTCCGATACTTCTCTTTTAGGAATTAAGAAACTTCATATAGAATGGTTGATCTGAAAAGAAACCGTACAGACGTCTTTTTTTACTAAGGAAACGCTGTACACTTATCTCTATTGCGACATTCTTTAGTTCGATCAGAGTACAACGTACGTTTTCGGTGAACAACATTGTGTTTGTAGATTTTTTGAATTTATCAGAAAGTTTACACGTCACGAACTGTAATCAAATCAGGGATCCAAAGTACTGGATGTAAATCGTCTACCACTAAAGCACCACACTCCTCAAACCTATAATGTAAAACGTTTGCACATTATGTAAAGACCAGCGGTAAAATAAAGATCGGATCGGATTTACGATAATTAGTGTTAAAACCAGAAATAATTTCTATCATTTCAATTTGAAAATAATTAAAGAGATGATTTATTTTGGAACGGTGAGTTGTTTTCAAAGAAACTAGTTCCTGATCTTAGTGTTTTGAGTGTTGATTCTCGAAGTATTTTCAAAAATCGTTTGTCGTCTTGTCTCGTTTTGAAAATGTAAGTATAAAATGTATGCAATGATTTTATTTAGAAGTTATTTTTTTTACTAAGGAAACGCTGAACACTTATCTCTATTGCGACAGTCTTTAGTTCGATCACAGTACAACGTACGTTTACGTTGAAGAACATTGTGTTTGTAGAATTTTTGAATTCATCACAAAGTCCACACGACACGAACTATAATCAAATCAGGGACCCAAAGTACTGGATGTAAATCATCTACCACTTAACCACCACACTCCTCAAACGTAAAATGTAATAGGTTTGTACATAAAGAAAAGAGAAAAGAGGAAAGCACAAAAGGGTTTGAAAATAATTATTTTTAAAAGTAAAGAAACCACCTTGCATTTCCTTATATCATTTCAATTCATCGTTTGAATCTCATTATTATTATTATTATTATTATTATTATTATTATTATTATTATTATTATTATTATTATTATTATTATTATTATTATTATTATTATTTTGGTTAGTAGATTCGTTAACTTATGATATAAAGATTCTGTACACAAAAAATCTTCTTCGGTTGGGGAGCTGGGATCGACTTTGGTACTTCACGATTTGCATGAGAAAAAAAAATTTACGTATATAGTAGTTCGCATTGATTTTCTTTTCATGACAGAAAAGATCGAATTAACTTATTGTCTTAAAATATTCAATGCTTTCTCATCGAGAGTCGAACCGGGCCCTAAATATGCTTTTATTTTGAAAGTTCTCTCACCGGAATGGAACGCAAGACCAATACTTTACGATTTACAGTTGAATTAATCCTTGCATGAAAAAAAGAATGCTTTCTCACCGACAATTGAACCCGAAACCTCAATGATCGTGGTCCTTCTTAAGTGTATGGTACATGTATAAACAAGATGAAACATGATTTCCTCTTCGTCATTCTGTGAGCCCATGCAAAAGAAGTGAACGATTTACAAGTGAGCCACCGAGATCCCTGATGAAAAAAGTATAAAAATATGGTCAGAAACGCTTCCACCGAGCTGAGATGCACTCCAGAAAGTATATTTCCTTCGCGTTTCCATATTTGATAATGAGATGAAATTATAACGTTAAAAAACACGAATCATAACTGTATGATGCTTCTGCTCGTTGCACGTTGAGTTCTGAGAAAATGATAAGATGAAATTCTTGAATGTTTTCTGACTCGTATTGTAAATAGATTACAGATGACGTAAGAAATGTCTGGAGGCTTGTATAAAGCAGCTAGTGAACGTAAAGTATAGTATAATATTAAAATAATATTATAAAAAGAAGAGGTATATTATGTGTTTTAATTTTGATAATATCATGTCTACCTGTCTGTTGTATGTGCTCGGGGTCAGCATACATTAACGGCGCGAACAATGAAATGAAATCTTTGAGTTTTACGTCCCACGAATATGCCAGCTAGGCTAATGGGAAATCTTTGAATTTTATGTTCAACGGTTGGAAATCTTTGAGTTTTACGTCCTACAGCTATACCTGCCAGGTTAATGAAGACGGTGATGATGATGATGAGAAATGAGTGACATGATGGAACGGAGAACCCAGAGGAAATCCACGTACACGGTGTTTGTCCGCCACAGAGTTCACTTGGTGGGAACAGGATTTTGAACTTGGGACCTTCCACGTACACGGTGTTTGTCCACCACAAAGTTCTCTTGGTGGGAACAGGATTTTGAGCCTGTGACCCCAAAAAACATCAGAGGTGGACGCTCTATCACCGATCAACCGAGACCCATTAAACGAGAGATAGAGATCAAACAACAACACACATGCAGGGTCGCTGTGTTCAGTGATGATAATCTGAACTCTTTAGTACACCATCTAAGGGAGGTTGAAGTTGGGGTCTCCAAGGTTGGTATCGAGACACGTAAAATAATTTTAAATGATCGATATTAGTGTCAAATTCATAGTTTTCGGGGCCGCTGTGTTCAATGATGATACTCTGAACTCGTTAGTACACCTTCTAAGGGGGGATGAAGTTCGGGTCTCCAAGGTTGGTATCGAGACACGTAAAATAATTTTAAATGATCGATATTAGTGTCAAATTCATAGTTTTCGGGGCCGCTGTGTTCAATGATGATACTCTGAACTCGTTAGTACACCTTCTAAGGGGGATGAAGTTGGGGTCTCCAGGGTTGTTATCGAAACATGTCAAAATAATTTAAAATGAACGATATTAGTGTCAAATTCATAGTTTTCGGGGTCTCTGTGTTCAATGATGATACTCTGAACTCGCTAGTACACCTTCTAACGGGTGTTGAAGTTGGGGTCTCTAGAGTTAGTATCGAGACACGTAAAAATTATTTAAAATGATCGATATTAGTGACAAATTCATAGTTTTCGGGGCCGCTGTGTTTACAGCTCGAGTCGTGTGGACTTTCTGATGGACAAACACTCTGTTTGTGGGGTTTTCTCGGAGTTCTCCCGTGTCCCGTTAATTTCATCATTTCATTAACTTCTCATCGCTACCGTCTCCTTTAGCCTAACCAGAAAAATCGTGGAACGTAAAACTAAACAATGGGACATGTATAAACATTTTCGAGAATAAAACTAGCACATAACAAACTTCTACAATCAACAACAGACGAATATTCTCTCACAAGAGTGCAAATTAAGTCATTCGCCATTCCAAAGTATGTTAGTAATCATCCGTACACAAAGAAAATATCGTTGAATCCTCATGACGATTTTTATGGAGGACGTGTGAATGCCATACGTCTGTATCATAAACCACAAGAGTCTGAAGGAGGACATTGTCATTTGGAAGCCTTGTCTCTTCTGGTAAGCTTGTCCACTGTCCAATATAGGTAAATATCGTAGAGGTGATCGAAATTACATATGTTAGTATAAAATCTTATGCGTAGTTTTCGAGAAAGTTAGGAGATAATAAAGGGTGTCCCGTAAAGAATGCAACTTTTGAAATGGCAACCATTTTTGTTCTACTGATTTAGCAGCATGTGCTTTCAAGTCGGGTTGACATATTACATATCGATACCTTGATTGTGTTTGCACACTATCAAATAAATCAACAATAACTAAATCTATGAGTTTTTCTTTGCAAAACACGTTCATTTCCAATTTTAATTTTTCATCAGCAATGTTCACACAGCCGATCTTATAAAAAAACACACTTGGAAAACTGATGTTCATTTCGTTAATATTAATAATAATCATGTTTCATCTTATTTATACATGTCTTATACACTTACAATGAATATCAATTTAATAAATTCAAGATCATACATGTTACGTTCAGATAAATTAATCTAAATTCCTTTATATGTTAAACATACATTTCCACTTTGCAAATACGATACTAATGCACCAATATCGATAGAAACCAGCGGCCAGGAAAAGAAATGTATATGACGCTAATATCGTCCGTTTTAGAGCATAAGGAGCATATTTGTGGGACGTTAAACTGAAAGATTTCATCTCTCTCTCTCTCTCTCTCTCCCTCCCTCTCTCTCTCTCTCTTTTATGATGGGATATGATGTCTCAATGATTGTGAAAACTATCACTTAACAGAGTATGATGTTCTTATTCCGTAGCAAATACGAAAACTCAATTTAGAGGTACGTTCAAAATGTTTGTGATTCCTTGATGCAAGAACCAATATATTTTGAATCAAAAATTTTCTTGTACGTCTTATATCTGGACCACTACATAAAGTATAGCCGGATTCAAATTATCACTTAACTCACTATGATGACCTTATTCTCTTAAAAAATACGAAAAGTCGATTTAGAATGGGGGCCTTTCAAAAAATTTTGTGATCCCTCATTCAAGATTCAATAATTATATTTCATTTAAAAATTATCTTGTACGCCTTATGTCTGGAGAACTACATCTAGTGTACGATGTTGTTCATTATAAGCTTACTTGTTCAGAGGTCGAACTAGGGACCGCATGCACTGGGTTGCGGAACATTGCTCTACTACACTAAGTAGCCATCTGAAAGAATAATTCGTTGATTTACCACAGATCTATACACACACACACACACACACATATATATATATATATATATATATATATATATATATATATATATAGATAGATAGATAGATATATAGATAGATAGATAGATAGATAGATAGATAGATATAGATATAGATATAGATATATATACACATATATATACTTTCTCTCTCTCTCTCTTTCTTCATGCAATGTGATAAAAGAAGGAATTAACATAAAGATAGACTTCCAGACTACGTAACGCAACGGGAAGCCATATGAAAGGGCTATATGTATCAGTCTAATTGACTGACTGAAATTTTGATGCTTTAGTGATTAGTGCGGATGTCATACTAATAAAGCGAAAGGATGCTGATACCTTGTAGATAAAATCAGGGCATACATTTTGTACTTACATTTTCAAAAAGAGACAAGACGACAAAACTTTTTGAGAATACTTCGAGAATCAAAATGTTAAGATCGGAAACTGGATTCTATGAAAAAAATTCACCATTTCAAAATAAATTCTGTCATCTATTTAATTCTTTTCAAATTCAAATGATAGAAATTATTTCTGGTTTTAACACTGATTATCATAAATCCGAACCGATCTTTATTTTTCCGTGGGGTCTTTATATGATGTACAAACCTATTACATTTTAGGTTTAACGAGTATAATGGCTCAGTGGTAGAGGGTTTACATCCAGTACTTTTGGGTCCCTGATTCGATCACGGATCACACCGTGCGGACTTTCTGATAAATTCAAAAATCTACAAACACAATATTGTTCACCATAAACGTATGTTGTACTGTGATCGAACTAAAGACTGTCGCAATAGAGATAAGTGTATAGCGTTTCCTTAGTTAAAGAAAAGACGTCCATACTGTTTCTTTTCTGATCAACCATTCTAAATTAAGTTTCTTAGTTCCTAAAAGAGAAGTATCGGAATATCAGCTTTACTATACTAGTTTTAAAATCCTATCATATTTAAACGTATTAATCGATCACAAAATAATAATTTTATGTGAAAATAAAAAATGATTTCAATATATTATTATTATTATTATTATTATTATTATTATTATTATTATTATTATTATTATTATTATTATTAAATGCACTAGATTTAGTACTACAATGTTCAGTATAAATGAAAAATATTTTCTTATTCTTTATGAACAGAAGCCCACTTTATTGACACCCATCAACGGTAGAGTTCGCTTTCCGTCAAACTTCAATGTGTTTCTACACTATCAAATAAATCGGTCATAATTTAATCTAGGAGTTTTTTGTTTGTAGTCTGAAAACAAGTTGAATCAAATGTACAAGTTTTTCCCATTCTGTTAAAATTTCTCTTCACTCCAAATACAAGGCCTTTACCAACACGAATCCCTTTTTCAAATGTGTCACTATACAGTGCAGTACAAATTCATTTGGCTTTCGTTGAATTAAGACTATATTCCACATTTAATATGACAAGAAGGAGAAACAAGTATGTTTCGTCTTGTTTAAAGATGCCCTATACACTTACGATTATGATATCAATTCAGTAAATTCAAGATCGCGCATGTTACGAACCAGATAAATTAACCTGCATTCCTTTATATATTAAACATATATTTCCATTTTTTCAAATACGATGCTAATGGATCATTATCAATAAAATCCCTGGAGGTTATGCACAATAGCGCATATGTAAATTATTTGTATAAATACATACCGTATTGTTTTGATAACTTTAGAATATGTACATGTACTTTTTTTACAGTTATATACAAAGAAAAAGTATGTAGTGGAACCTTATTCAAATTTCAATTCAAATTGTATCATATTGAAAGGTAAGTTCCTTATTGCAAATTTTACTAGCATTTTTATGTATATCATCATTCGGAGCACTAGGAAATACTTGCATATCAGAGCACTTTTCTTGTATTCGTTTGGTAAACCATATCCATTCTTAAGGTAAAGAAATGGACAGTTAGGAAACAATTTCTCATGTTCTATCCATGGAACATCGTTATCAGTCCAATCTTTTAATCCACCAGCACAATAGAAGCATATAGTTTGGTCTCTTTTGTTCGTGTAAATAATCCAGCATCACTTAATTGATCCGATATTTTTTTTGATGAAATAGGCCAATGTTCGAATGTTCTTAAACGTAATTCCTTTAATAGTAAGACAATTCATGGTTTTGGATTGATTATTTTAACAAAAGAGACACTGACCAAAGTTTCAAACCCACTTTGTTTTAAATTATAATTTGTAACTATTTCGGATATCTGGCATATCCTTCTTCACACACTATCCAAAATAAATGAAAATACAGACATATATATAGATATTGTTATGACAAAGTTTAAATTATTTAACCGTCATATATATATAGTCATTGTTATGAAAAAGTTAAATTCTTTTAACAGACATATATATATATATATATATATATATATATATATATATATATATATATATATATAGTCATTGTTGTACTTCTTTATTTTTATTTATTTATTTATTATTTTTTACTGAGGTCTTCAGCCAATCCCATAAGTCTTCGTGTTCACTTTCCAACTAATCACATTCCTTCATTTCTGGTTCTTATGAGAGCCTTTCTTTCTTTTTATCTATGCTAATCGAACTTCCTTTCCATAATTCATTAATAGGTAAGCCCCCTGTCCAGTTCACCAGTTTATCTCTTCCTACCTTCTTTATCCAATCTCCTTCTTAACACTTCCTTATTATCATTCTTTTCTCCATCTCCAATACTTCCATCTTATCCCAATTAATACCGTGATTCGTCTCCTTAACATGTTTGTATATGGCATTGGTATCTTTCTTCCTCCTATTATCATCTTCATGTTGTTTTATCCTTTCTTTCATTCTCCTTCCTGTCTCTCCTATATATGACATATCGCAGTCCTCACACCATACCCTGTAGATGACTCCTTCCCCTTCATTAATCTTTTCAGTTCCTTTTCTACTCTTCTTCTTTATTGATCTTAATAAAGTTTCTCCACTCTTTCTATAAGTTCTGACCCCTCCTTTCTTCAATAAATTCTTCAGTTTCTCCGTTTCTTCTCCCATACTTTCTATGCCATGCTATTTTCCATTTTCATCATCTTCATTCTTCTTTCTCCCTCTCTTTCTCTTAATGCGTTCTTCTTCCTTCTCTAACTCTTTCTTGCTGTAACCGTTGCAAATTATAATTTAAAATAAAGTGGGTTTTAAGCTTTGGTCAGAGTCCCTTTTGTTAAAGCAATTCCTTTGTACAATACTGATTACATTGAGGGGCAAAACATTTATATGCACTACTATGTGGTAATTCTGGCATTTGTTGGAATGGTATCTTTTCAGATACAGAATTTGGTCGCAATTCAATTCCTAATCTTCCACAATTCGTATTTTTCTAATCATCTGCTTAAATGAAATCTTGCTTACGTTTCTATGTTCAATTATGTTCGAAATCTATGAAACTCAATATTATAAAGTAACTTATGATTTACGTAGCCATGTCATTTCAGTAGCTGATCAACAAAGATTAATGACACTATGCATACAGATCTGTGCACGCATGCATGATGGAGGAAGGTATTACGAAGAGGAAATCATGTTTCATCTTGTTTATATATGTACCATACGCTTACGAAGGACCACGATCCTTGGGGGTCCGGATTCGATTCTCGGGGAGAGAGCATTAAATATTTTAAGGCATTAAGTTAATTCGATCCTTTGTGTCGTCAAACGAAAATCAATATGAAGTGCTATATACGTGATTTTTTTCATACAAGGATTAATTCAACTCAACAGTCGTGAAGTACACGTCTTGCGTTTGATTCCGGTGAGAGAACTTTCAAAATGAAAGCATATTTAGGGGCTGCGTTCGATTCTCGGTGAGAAAGCATTGAATATTTTAAGACATTAAGTTAATTCGTTCCTTTCTGCCGTCAAACGAAAATCAATACGAAGTGCTATATACGTGAAATTCTTTTTTTTTTCATGCAAGGACTAGATCAAATCTAAAATCATTCAAGAGAGAAAGAGAGCATTGAACACTTGAAAGCATTATAGTGCTTCGAAATGAAGAGCTTCGAACGATATATATATCATATGCTACGCTAAAATCAATATGAAGTGTTATATACGTGACATTATTTTTTTCATGCAAGGATTAATTCAACACTAAATGGTGAAGTACTGGTCTTGCGTACGATTCCGGTGAGAGACCTTTCAAAATGAAAGCATATTTAGGGTTCAGGTTCGATTATCGGTGAAAAAGCATAAAACATTTGAAGGCATTAAGTTAATTCGATCCTTTCTGCCGTGAAAACAGGGTTCAGGTTTGATTCTCAGTGAGAAAGCATTAAATATTTTAAGGCATTAGGTTAAGGCATTAACTTAACACGCAACCAAAAACTAGTGTGCGTGGAGAAAAGGAGATACACACCACAGAACCGTTTATTCCAGAACCCAGCCGAATAGAAGTAGAAACCGCTATAAAGAAATTAAAGAAAAACAAATCTCCGGGTGTAGATGAAATTCCGGCTGAGTTGATTTTAGCTGCAGTCGAAAAATTGTTGAACAAGATACACAAACTCATTCTCCTTATCTGGAACAAGGAAGAATTGCCACAAGAGTGGAAAGAATCAATCATTGTTCCAATTCACTAGAAAGGCGACAAAACTGACTGTAATAATTATCGAGGCATTTCTCTTCTGTCAACTTCCTATAAAATCCTTTCAAATGTTCTGTTAGCAAGACTGACCCCATACGCAGATGAAATTATTGGAGATTATCAGTGCAGATTTAGACGAAATCGATCAACTATCGACCAAATATTTACCATTCTCCAAATACTCGAAAAAAAGTGGGAATACAATACTCAGGTGCATCAACTATTTATTGACTTTAGAAAGGCGTACGACTCGGTTAGGAGAGAAACATTATACAACGTTCTTACAAAACTTGGAATACCGAGAAAGCTAATTAGATTAATTAAATGAATCCCAAAGTAAAGTCCGGGTAGGAAATTTTTTGTCTACGAGCTTTCACGTCGAAAATGTCCTGAAACATGGAGATGCGTTGTCGCCATTATTATTTAACTTCGTTTTGGAATACGCTGTAAGGAAAATCAAAGATAGCAACCAGGGCCTACAGTTGAACGGTATTCTCTAGGATATGGCATATGCTGATGATGTAAATTTAATAGGGCATGATAGGAGAAGAATAGAAAGAAATGCAGAGAGCCTATTAAACGCTTCCAGGGACATGGGTTTAGAAGTAAACGCAGAGAAAACTAAATACATGGAAGTGCGTCGGGACCGGAATACAACAAATTATGGATGCGTTAAAATATTAAATAATACTTTCGATAAAGTGGATAGTTTCAAATATCTAGGATCAATATTAACAGAGGAAAATCATATTCACGAAGAAATTAAATGTCGACTCAAAGCAGGGAATTCTTGTTACTATTCGGTTCAAAATCTCTTGTCGTCGCGAATTCTGTCGAGGAATCTGAAGCTTAAAATATACAGAACGATAATCATGCCTGTTGTTCTGTATGGCTGCCAAACATGATCGCTTACTCTGAGGGAAGAACATAGACTGAAAGTATTTGAGAACAAGAACCTGAGACGAATATTCGTACCCAAGAGGAACGGGAATGGGGAATGGCGGAAACCTCATAACGAGGAACTACATAATTTATATGATCTACCCAACACTGTTAGGGTCGTCAAGTCTAGGAGGCTTAGGTGGGCGGGTCATGTAGCTAAAATGGAAGAAAGTAGAAACGCTTTCAAAGTCTTGATTGGAAGACCAATCAGAAAACGACCATTAGGAAGAATTAGGCACAGATGGGAGGACAATATTAAGATGGATCTCGCAGAGATTGGAATACAAAGTACAAACTGGATGCAGTTAGCTAAGGATAGAAGTCAGTGTAGAGCTTTTTTGAATGCAACATTGAACCTCCGGGTTCCATAGGCCATAGAGTTAGTTAGTTTTAAGTTAATTCGTTCCTTTCTGTCGTGAAACGAAGTGCTGTATACGTGAAATTCTTTTTTTTTCATGCAAGTACTAGTTTAATTCTAAAATCATTCAAGTACCAAATTCGATCCCCAGCTCCCTACCAAAGTGGATTTTTATGTACAGTGTCTTTATATCGTAAGTTAGCGAAGCTACAATCAAGGTTAGTTGTCTGTTTCACTTTCACTCCTCCAAAATAATAATAATAATAATAATAATAATAATAATAATAATAATAATAATAATAATAATAATAATAATAATAATAATAATAATAATAATAATAGACTTGAAGACGAAGACCAATCAATTGGGAAGCTTCGATCGTGATAACTGAGAGGACTGTGATGAAGATCCGGTAGCCGTCCAAGAGTATGAGCATAGCAACAACGGGTTCCCATGATCGAAATTTTTCCATGTGCTCTTCGCGGGAGGGGGCGGGGCTTGGGTTCAAACAGCAAAACAATATACTACGAGAACACGAAAAAGGCATGTTTCATCTTGTTTCTACATCTGATAGGCGTCCCTTATTCTAGCATAGCAACATACTGGTTTAGGCTGGCTTAGGGCATCTGATAATGGTTTTCGGCCAAAATTTTCCCACGCTGATGAACGCTGGGACATCTACTAACGATATGTCACATTGCCCTCTTTCTATTTAAAAAATTGACAAGAATCAAGATGGCAGCCATGATAATGCTATACAAGAGTAGGTTGATCTCTCCCTCTACTTCCATTATTCAATATATTCTTCTACTCCCTTAAACAGTTTCCAAGTTACAAGGGTTTATTCCAGATTTTCTCCCATTTACTTTGTAATGTACACACATTCAAAATTTTAGGTTGTTTAAGGCACTATTTAAATTTATTCAATGTATCTAATTTTTCTCTTGACTTAATTTAGTCAAATATGGAACCGTTTGGTTGGGTTCGTCCAAGGGAATTTCTAAATTTATTTTCCCTATATAAATAAGGATCACGTTAATATATATATAATACTATGTGATTAAAAGTATCCGGAAAACCCCCAACCCCAAAAGTAAGCCCCAAACATACGTTTTTCATATTAGCTGCATTGTGCTGCCACCTACTGCCAGGTATTTATTATCAGCGACCTTAGTAGTCATTACACATAGTGAGAAAGCAGAATGGGGCGCTCCGTGGAGCTCACGGACTTTGAACGTGATCAGGTAATTGGGTGTCACTTGTGTACGCGAGATTTCCACACCCCTAAACATCCCCAGCTTCATTGTGTCTGATGTGATAGTGAAGGGGAAACATGAAGAAACGCGTACAGCACGTAAGCCTACAGGCCGACCTCATCTGTTGATTGACAGAGAAAGCCGACATTTGAAGAAGTTCGTAAAGTGTAATAGGCAGACATCTATCCAGACCATCACACAGGAATTCCAAACTGCATCAGGATCCACTAGAAGTACTATGACAGTTAGGCGTGAGGTGAGAAACCTTGGATTTCATGGTCGAGCGGCTGCTCATAAGTCACACATCACGCAGGTAAATGCCAAACGACGCCTCGCTTGGTGTAAGGAGCGTAAATATTGGACGATTGAGCAGTAGAAAAACGTTGCCTGGAGTGGCGAATCACGGTACACAATGTGATGGCAGGGTGTGCGTATTTCGAATGCCCGGTGAACGTCATCTGTTAGCGTGTGTAATGCCAACAGTAAAATTCGGAGGTGGTGATGTTATGGTTTGGTCGTGCTTTTCTTGGAGGAGGCTTGCACCCCTTGTTGTTTTCCGTGCCACTCTCACAGCACAGGCCTACATTGATATTTTAAGAAACTTCTTGCTTCCCACTGTTGAAGAGCAATTTGGGTATGACGATTACGTCTTTACACACGATCGACCACCTATTTATACTGCACGGCCTGTGGCGGAGTGGTCACACGACAACATCCTTGAAATGGACTGGCCTCCAAAGAGTCCTGACTTGAATCCTATATAACACCTTTGGGATCTTTTGGAACGCCGACTTCGTGCCAAGCCTCACTGACCTACATCGATACCTCTCCTCGGTTCTGCACTCCGTGAAGAATAGTCTGCCATTCCCCATGAAACCATCCAGCACCTGATTGAAAGTATGCCTGCGAGAGTGAAAGCTATCATCAAGGCCAACACCATATTAAATTCCAGTAGTTCCGATGAAGGGCGCCACGAACTTATATGTTATTTTCAGCCAGGTGTCCGAATACCTTTTATCACATAGTATATATATAAAGATAATGATTTATGTTCACGGTTTCAACATAACCGAGATGAAGAAAACTATTTCCTTGCAGATCAGTCTGAAATGAAAGTTTCTTATTTTCTTATTTACAGTTTCATTATTTGAAACATTTACATACTTCAGTTTTAAATTTTGTCTTCTGATGTATTTTCAACTTATAAACATTACGTTGTATAAAATCTCTTTGATTTAGTTGAAGAAATATTATTGATTATATCGTTTCAAATTCATTTTCGTTTATTTTAAAATCACCAGAGGCGTGTATATATTAGAATTGCAATTAACTGGATGCTTTATTATAAACAATAGAATCAAAAATGTAGAAGTCAGAATACTTACAGGAAAGAAATAAATCTATATTATCTTCCATAGTCAGCAAGAATTTCTCGTATCCTTCGAGATCTGAAATAAGTTTAGAAATCATGTTTGAACGGGTGGAGCATAAAATGAGGCCACAAATAAATTATACTGAAATGAGTCCAGGTATACAAAAATCGAAATACTAGTAATTCTAAGCATTTTTAGCTGTCTAAGTTGTCGAATGTTTTAATTCTCGTTTTTGTTCTCGTAATGACATTATATAAAAATTACATCACTTCCTTAGAGCAGTTGGAATCTGTATATAAAAAGTGCCAAACACTATTTTTTAAACTTTAACTTTCCAAGATTGCTTGATAGCAGCAAATTAACTTTAAAATGAATAAAGTTGTTCACTGGAGTTCGTTTTTTTTATAGTACTTTCTAAATTTCATTATCTAGATATTGCATAACTCGAGAGATGAATATTTATATAAAATTATTATGTTCCGTTTGAATACTTTATCTAGTTTTATAGCCATATTAGCAGTTACATAGACTCGTAAATTATGAGATTCCAAGGGAAGTTAACACTGCTTAATCATATTTTATGATGTGAGTAATTACAGAATCTTGCATATGTTTTTCCTCTCTATATTAAGCAGACCGACCAAAAAAGTCGCCTTCCCGTCGAACTTACTCTAATTCCACTACCTAGAACTCTGGCCTAAGTAGCCATATGAATTATAATTGGAAATTATTCCACAAAGTTGTGTTAGCTATAGCAGCGATATACCATCACCCACTCATTAGTAGAACAAAGTAGCTGATCTCTTCAACGTACAATCTCTTTGAGTGTTAGAAACACAGCAGAAGCCATCTACAAATATAGAGTGAATTCTGGAGTTTTAGCATGAATATGTTGCTGGCACGATACCTGGCCACTGAAAATGCAATGATAAATATGATGGTTGATTCGGCACTATGAGTGGGCTCAAATTTAAATCGAACAACGCCTAACCGCGATTACAAAACCGTCTTTAGTTTGAACTGCAAATGAAATGTTTCATTGGTCTTTGGGAGCAATCGATATATATCATCATTAAATAACAGTGAGAAGTAATTGTCTTACTTCATTTCATCATTGAGCCATATGCCGTGTGATCCCTTTCCCGTATATTCTTCTCAAGCTAATTACAACATGGTGGCTTTTCAGATGTCCCCCATGATTGGCATTACGCTTATTCAATGGAGCTCTAAACGCTTTCTACATATCTAACGTTTAACTTCAATTCATCTACTCGTTTCAAAATTAACGTGGAATTTCATGACATTTTCGACGTTCTGTCTTCACACTTTACCTTTACCTATCTCCCACCCTGTATACGGTCTGCAACTAAACACCCTCTTTTTCTCTGTTTCATTAGGTGCTAAATCCAGTTGCAGCAATCATTTTCAGCAATTGAATTCAGCAAATCAAGATAGTCCCTTGTTAGGACCAAACTTATTTAAAACATTATCACAATTTCTACTACTTCTTTTTTAATCCCTTTCCTTCTTATTAAGTGAAAGCATGTGCAAAAAACCATAACTCCTTCCATCTCAACAAATATGTTCATTGATGTTCAAATACATACTTAGGGATTGTCAATTCATTAAGTAAACCAAGATAAAACTTATGTGTGCTACCAAGGTTCGATTCTCGCATGTTTGATTTTTTCAACCTACCAGTCTCTTTAATAGAGAAACATCACGATTATCAAGGAGAATTATTCGTATATGTCCTTTATACAAATACTAATTTGCTATTAAGTTTGCCAAAGTTCTTTTGCTATCATCGTAGTCTTAATGTTTCTTCCAAATCAATATTCCCATGCGGACAAAGAACCATATAGCATTTTATAATGTGACCGTAAAAATGAAATGAAATCTTTAAGTTTTACGTTCTACGTTTAGGCCGGTTAGGCTAAAGGAGATGAGTGAATTAGTGGAATGAAGAAAATGGAAGAACACCGAGAAAATCCACGAGCACGGTATTTGTCTACCACAAAGTCCACACGGCGCGAGCTGGAATCGAACCACGGACCCCAAGCGCCGTATATGAACGCTCTACCACTAAACCACCGCGCCCCCGGTGTAATGTGACCGTCTAAATAGGTGATCAACCAAGAGTGTTTCAAGAAACATTCACACACTGTAATCTTATTCTCGCAATATTTTCCGTTTCGGAACAGTTGTAAATAATAGTCTGTATAAGTGGTTATATATTCGGTTTTAGGCTGCAGATCATCCAAGAGATTGAGTAAAATCATTATCTCCTATGTTTTGTTTTCACTTGTTTGATGTTAGACAAAATCACTGCAGGAAGTGAATATATTCTTTTCTTCTCATGTTCCCACATTTCGCACTAGTTGTATGTCGTTGTACTACCAGGTAAGGATGTTGTGTTCTGATAATCTCCAAACCGTTCGTGAACTAATTAGAGCTACCTTTTCCATGAATCTCTGACATTGAGTAAAGCATAATAACCTGCTCATTTTCTTTACCAGGGACAAGATGATACGAGAAAAGTATTATATTATGCTAGAACAATACATTCTGAAACGAATGATACTGGGAAGATAATTTATAGGCACTTTTCTGCTAAATGGATAGGTCATAACAGACCAAACTCCTCTTGAAATTACCCCAATGTCTTTTCTCATTTGACGACACATAAATTATGTTTACAAGATCCATTTTATGATGAGCTTCGCAGGTGGTAACTAATACTGTCCATAGTATTATCATCGATATGCTACAACTTGTATGTACACACTTTCGCATACTATAGGCCACCAAGAAAGTTTATGTTATCATATATTGATGAACAACTACTCACATATTACTAAGTAACTTTAATACTCTGTTATTTTATTTTGGACTTATGGCAAATTGAAATCTTTAAAGTTTTCCCAGGAACACGTTTTATATAAATACTACAGTACTGCAATACTAGTTTTAGAAAAGCAAGAAGGTGCATATTAATACTTTAATACTTACTTCCATCTTCGCTTGTCCACTTAAAATATCCTGTTCTTATCACATGCTCAAATAGGCAAGTAGTTAGACAAGTGCTATAACTGTAATGTCTATACCACGTCAGCTCTTCCTTTTCATGTAGAAAATAACAGTTCCTTTTGTTCGCTGATACTGACCGTATATATTCATGACTTTCATATGAAGCATAATTAAATTCAAATTCTCCTTCATGTCTGCAGAAAAGAATATCATCCACCCCCATATATAGTGGAATATCTTGATTCGATTTAACAAATATGTAATCCTATGTTGAAAGAAGAAATATTAAGGCTCATTAATTTAGAATTATTTATCAGTTTCCGATGTTTTAAAAATTCTACTCCAATGGTCTATTACTCATATACGGACAATAACATTATAATAATTCATCAGAAAGAAAAATATTTATTAACAAATGCTGAAAAAAAATCACTTTATCTATAATAATATGAACTTTAGCTTTTGCACCTGTTCCATACAGATGAATCTTGGAGTTATCATGTGGTCACTCTTACTTTACCGTTCCCTGACACGCATTAGATGCAATACTAGCATCTACTATAAACGTACAACATGCTATTTCTAAATTTTCACGAAATTTCAAAGAGAATGCTCTATCCGTAAACATAGAATAATGTCAACTATGCAAAATGCATCTAAGCTATTTGAACTGTCTGTATATGGGTGAAAACATAAGTATTTTTCATAAAGTTCTTCTCGGGCAATCAGCCAGGTGAAAACTGATGGATAGGCCAACGTTTCGAGAGCTGTCATCGTTCTCATCATCAGGGCAATAAGTAATTTTGATTGTGTGTTTAGGATGCAAAAATGAGTGTGTAATGTAAAGAAACCAAAGGTTTGTTAATGTTACGATTCCTGCGAAAACAGTCATTTTCAACTGTCCTCTGAATAATGATAGTATGATAGTGTAAATATGACACTGGCCAAATACAAATGGTTAGTTTTAGTTGGGATACATTTCTTCATATTTTAACCTAAAAATCGAAAACCTAAACGTTGCAATGTTTGTACCTATCTCAGCAAATGTCCACTTGAAGTTTTCTCATACAAGTCCCTTAAAATTGTGAGATTTGCAACAACGCTCTCGATGTTAAAGGAGGGAAAGTCTAGGAAGAAGCAGTAGTACAGGCTTACCAAAACACCTTGTTATTTGCCTTTTAAAATATTCAGGTCCCTTTCCATTACTTAATGTAATGCTAGTTTCAGAACAAAGTAATACTTTGGCAAAAGCAGAAACCTATTTTTAGTTACTGAAAACACCCAGTTTTTAACGCAAAGAAAATCGTAAAAAAGTATTTTAAGGAGTTTCTTCACTATGAATACAATTGGGAGATTCGACAGCTTGTTTGTTTCGACAGCCTTGAATGCTTGGTTCTTTGTTTCTATTGGGACTCAAAAACTTTGAACCTGGTTCGAATCCAAATAGGTGCTTTTATTTATTTATTTGAAGAAAGAACAAACATTTTTGATTCTTAGTTTACTATTTCCGGTAATATGTTTCGTTTCGTTCTTTCTTTCTTTAGGAGAAGTCAAGCCTCAGAAAGCCGCTAACTGATTGCCGTTTTTACCCGACGACTTTTTAAACACCAAGAAAATGAATCATTTGAGATTTTTTAAGGGTACATAGATACTTAGATTCTATTACATTGTTACCAAACTGAGTTAAAGCGTTTATTCTTCCTACTGTGGGTATTAGCGGAGAATTTCACCGTTACAAAAATGTATCAGGTTCTTGAAGAATAAATTTTCATCCCTGGAATAGTTACTTCCCTCCCCTACAATGTTTTCGAATCTTTATAAGGAGAGAAACAAGGAAGAGTTTTTGTTTCTCCAGGCGAAGGTGCTACAATTAGGAACAAACCTGTTTAAGTACATTGGTTTACGAAAACTCTTTATGTATTTACACTGTCCGTGTTTCCATCCGCCCGCAAGAAAAAAAAAACATTTTAAGTATTACTTGTTAGATCACCACCAAATTCGCATAGTATGTAGAGGTTCAAAATTGTAGGAATGAAATTAAATTAGAAAGACTATAAACAACCCAGCAGTAATAAAAATATTCAATTATAAGTTTTTGCGTGCATCATTATACAGCAACAACAGTAACATATGAATAGGAAAAGCGATTTCCTGCTATCGATTAATTGTTGAAGAGTAAATTTCAGCTGTACTCTTTATTTAGTACTAAAACGAGAATCAGTAGAAGTCCACTACAACCTTCGAAATCAGTATTGATTTACACAGACTAAAAATCATAAGAGATAACCAGAAACGTTTTATTTATAAATCGATTTAGCGTTCTTGGAACAGGAAATATCTTTCGTGTTAACACTCTCTTAAAAGCGAAAGTTTCAGACATAAACCACTTTCGGGGTTAACGCTGTTCGCCATAGAATAAAACCCGTAATATAGAGCGGAAAGCAGTTTCATATGGCAGACAAATATTGAATTCTGTTTTTCACAGTGATCGCTATAAAGTAAATGCAGTCATAGATAGTAAGAAATTGTTTGAATAATCAATGAAGCGTCCCAAGAATATATTCTGCCTTCAATCTAATCTCTGATAGAAATTCACTATCACTTTCGGTATCAACATTTATTGAGAAAATATCACGCCACATAAGCCACTTCTTCACGTAGTATACACGTTTCACTAAACATAGATCGAAGAAGTTGGTGTATGTTTGGCCGTCAAATTCAGTATAAGCATACCTTCTAAAGTAGTAGTTATACGTGTATATCACGTGAAAGAGTGGTTTGTAATGGTATATATAGTATGTAATATGAGAAGACTGGGTGTATATGCGTGAATTCATCCTACCTGGGACAAATATTCAATTCACACAATCATTTTCCTTCAGTTTTCAATACTCGAACATTATTTGAAACAGTTGAACTTCCAATGAGTTCTTCGTGTTCCTCAGTTCCTTATCACATCTCAGTTCCATAGTCATTGCTCCTACCTTAGTTCAGTTTAAATCACTACCGGTACATGATGAACATTATGTCGCTATTCCATGGATAACTTTTGAATTATCTAATTATGTAACTACAAACTTGAATTAATATTTTGACACATATTTGTTAATTATAACTACTGCTAAGGGCATCGATCCTGGGGGCCAGGGAGGCCGAGCCCTCCAAAGCTCATGTGGTCCCCTGCATTATATTTATGCATGTGCAATATTTGGCATAATTTGAATTCATTTTTTCTTTCAATCTTCATGCCTACTGCAACCAAATACCCAGCTAAATGCCCTTCCCCAAAGTTACAGAAAAATTTGCGCCCTCGACTACTGTTACCTTATTTTTAAAATTTATAGAAAAGACAACCCATACCATACACCAAATAGCCCTACGTTCTACCTTTCACTCAGTGGTAGAATCTGAGCTCATTTGCTAAGACTCTCTACATACACTGACCAAAGACTTTGGAGAAATATCTAATATACTGAAAAGAACACGCTTGATTACTAGGTTGACACCAAGCCAAATCAGTTGTTTTTCTTCACTGGTCTCTTTCAGGATTCTGGCTCCAGATATTGAATTAGTTGTATCAGTGTATTGTAATGTGACAAGGCAGAGCTGTCCCGTGGGTAAATTAAGAGAAGAATTTGTACCAGAACCCGTTTTATAAGGGTCCGATTTCATACGAAGAAATAGGTTGTTTAAGAAAAGTAACAATTTGCTCATTCTCGCAAATAAAAATATTTAGAGATGAACTTTAATTTTTATGCACTTTTACAACTGTTACCATTGATATCACGGAACGTACTCATATAGTTAAGATATGCTACGTTAAAAATAAGTGCATAAAGTCCAATTTAAACTTTATCACCGCGAAAGTTGGTTAGAAAACTCATGTGTACTAGTTAAGAATTAATAGGTTATTGAACTCTAAATCGGCTTGTTCTAGATTCAATAAAGGAGAACAACGCGTATAAAATTCTTTCGCAAGTGAATTCACCGATAATTTATTATGTTACGGTAAGACTGGAGCTATCGTTCCAATAATTGTTACATCGAATGCTACAGCGCTGGTTCCTGAACTTATAAAATCTTACTCAAATAACTTATAATAGTAGCCTATCGCATTTCTCTCACTATTTCGATTACAGCTGCATCTGTAGAACGCACTTTCCACAGATAATAATAATAATAATAATAATAATAATAATAATAATAATAATAATAATAATAATAATACTTAAGAACGTACATAAAGTAACAACGCTTGAATGGACCGACTGATTTCTATTCAAAATGAAATAACAACGAAATCCACAAATATTAATAGGTGTAGAATATATTTAAAAAGATGCAGATGATGACTACGTCGATATGTTCCTTTATTTTAAATTTATACCTTTTTTGCATGAAATTAACACCCCAGTGTGGTTACAAAAGTAGTAGTATTGGGAATGGAAATAATTAACCGATTTTTTTAAAAGAAAATCTTATACGTGTAAAATTGAATATTTCCCAGCCATACTGGTACCGCTAACTGACAACTTCAGTTATTGATAAATTCATTTTTTTTAATAATTAAGTGGACTGTGTAGCGTATTGTGAGAATACAGTCGCTCTTTACACTATGGGCTCTTTAATATTAAACTAAAATTGGTAAACCTATACCTTCCGGTTGGAATAGGCTGTTGAGGTCGAAGATGGAACATGTTCTTCATACGCTGAGTTCATATGAAAGAATTATCTCAATCTATTACAGTTTTTGTTTCAAAAATATCAGAATTGAAACTGGGAGGTATATAAGTTTCTGAAGCTTCGAGTTATTCTATAAAAATAAGGAATGAAATAGAACCTCTTCTCAGGTCACGGTGGCTCAGTATTAGAGAGTTCACTATTGGCATCTCGTACAAGAGGTTACAAGACCCTCTGATGAGGTGCTGAACACAAAAATCTCTGACAGAGCATGAGAAAAACTTTGGCAACACCAATTCCTAAGTCTGAATGCTGAATACAGTCAACAGCGATTTCAGTGCTTCAGTGTTTTCAATGCTCAGTGTTTTCTAAGCATGCTTTAACCTCTTCCCTTGGAGTTAAAACATTGCCCTCGGCCGGAGCGAGCAATATGTCCGTGTTGTTGGAGATCAAAAATAATTCTTTTAAGATAAAGTATTCCGTTTCTGTGCCTTCCAGCAATGTGAAAACAAAGTAGTACATCCTACTGCATACTGCATTTAAATTAAACCAATACTTGCCATTGGAATTTTATGATGAATTTCCAATATTCCTGAAGTATGTGGTGCTAACGAAAACATATCCTGATGCTTGGTGCTGAAAAAGACACGATTGGTTAGGACAGTTATACACGGATTCAAGCATCTATATAGTTAGAAACATGTTAGTATTTATACAGTAATATGCAAACCTTAAGGATAAAAGTACGCTTCACATGCTGTGTCATAACAAGGAAAACCGGAAAGAAATATGTACGGCAACTAAAAGAACAAAAACTTTCATTTCATACTGAGAGAAATTATACTAAAAGCAATGCTACTCACGATACCCAGTAACATCACAACAGTGAAATGGTCCTTAGAAATTTGTGTGACCAACATGGATAGTGATGAATGTTCTCCAAGTTACTCAGTCACTCATAAAGTTAGTGGTGAATTATTATGGTATAGAGTTGAATTACTCCACTAACTGTAGAAAATAGCTGGAAAGTTTTTCGTTTACCTGGATTTAAGTGCAAGACGTCTCTCTATAGCGCTGGAGGGATTCAAGTCGGGATAATAGGGAGACAAATACATTTGTTGAATATCTCCTTTCAAGTGCTCCGCCACCTTCACTGCTCAATGAAATCAGGCTTAAATATGTTAAGTCCACCTTTATTTTTCAAAAGACGAACGTGACGAAGGGGTGTAGTATCATAGTAAGTTTGACGGTGAATACACAGTCCTGGCCTTGGAAACTTAGACGGCGGCCCGTAAAAGACCTTTAATTCCAAAGGTTGAACCTAGATCTTTACGAATTTCCTTTATCCCTAATTCATTTTTCCTGGACTTCTGTCGCCGACAAGAGTAGAATGAAAGATAATATTACTGAACACATAGCGTAATTTTGTTACGTGTACGTGTAAATAAAAAGAAATATCTACCATACAGAAAAATGCGGTAATTTTAAGTCGCCAATTTACTATATGGTTTCAATTTTTATTCTAGAACAATTAGAAAAAACGACATAGAAATAGAGACAATATAAGAACTACAAATAGATAAAAATAATTAACCATCTGTTTTGCGTTATTTGTTTCTAGTTTTACTGGTAGTTCAAGTCTCCTTAAGGCACGACCTTGCACATTTTGCTAAGGATCAATGTATGAAAAACCTATCAGGATCAGCAGGATAAAAGCAAGAATATTTGAATGATTTTTTTTTCGTCGTAACCTATGGATCATCCCATTCAGGAGCATACACACGAACAATTTCAAAGGGGATCGAAAGCTTCTAAAGGGGTACCAAATTCAATGGGAAGAAATTGTATTAAAGTTTGTAGAGCCATCGTTAAAATTAGGCAAAATTTGCAGAGAAGTTGATAGTTCCGGGGTTTTTACTCGAGAAACCTTTCCCTGCATACGTCTCTGGAGAGTTACATTTTTCTATTTAACAAAATTGATTGATTTTGAGTTTATTGTCCTTTCCAGAAGCGATGCTTTTTAAGACGTTGACCTACAGTTTAACACGGAATCAGGATCACATGAGCTCCCACCGGAAATCGAACCCGAATTTTCCACGAAAAAGACACTCACGCTAACTTCTGAGAGACAAGGGGCCCTCTGTTTAACACGGGAACCATCCCGGGAGCTATAGCAACATTTTTGTAAAGGCCGCATATCTCCCATGAAACCTAAATGAGAACAATATGGTGTTACTTTGCAAGGCATAAATAGAATAAATAGTCTAGGCTCTGTCCATAAGAGCTGTAGAAAAGACAGTAGATCTCTTCAGAACCTGTTAGAGGGTGATCAATTAATGAAAAAAATCGAAGGTAACACTTCCACAACCGGGGCCTTCATTGTGAAATTCAATATTCAAAATGGCGCCCGCGCGCAAGTACCAAATTATATTTGAACTGAAATATCTTCTCACAGAAACAAGTTAGAAACTTCGTTTTTGTTCCAAATTAAAGATAATTGATTGTAGAAGTAAGAAAACTAGATATGTAGTTTACATGTTGCCGCCATATTTAAAAATAACGGTTATTTGGGCCAAAAATTAGATTTTCTCGTTTCTCTTTTTTCATTTCATGACAAATAACTATGAAGTTATTAAAAATATAAAAACGCAGCCCAAACTAATTAAAGGAGCATAATCTTGGCTTTCTATCGTTACCAATATCTTTAATAGATCTTAAAAAATGACGGAGCTATTTAAATTTAAGTGGCGCCGGGTGTAGCGTTTTTTGGACTGTTTAATAAATTACCGGAAAAACACTCACTACGCGGGGGCTATTACTTTTTAACAAATTAAAAATGGTCCATTCATTTTATCGATAAATTAAAGGTAATAGGTTGCTGTGTCGTAGGAAGTAAAATAATAATGTTATTGCATTTGTCAAATATTATTATTAACATGTTTGTTCATATAATATGTAGCTAATGTTGCAGACCCTAATGTGGACAGTGAAATAATAAAAATCCATAGTTGGCACCAATATCCTAGACAATGACTATAGAAAACCTGTTTGGCATCTCCCTATCCCGAGACAGCTCTCCCTGTGCATCCGTATTAGACGTAAATGACTGCATCTTTTGCCAGAATCATGACGAATCTTCAGGTAAAACAGTGTCGTCTTTCCAATGGAGAGAAGATGTTATAGCTGCGGCTGAAATTGTTATAGCTGCGGATGGTGTTCTGAAAAGACTTAAGGATTTTCAGCGAGGTGTAGAATTTGTATATCATTGTAATGACGCATTCTATATGTTATATTCAAATAAGAATGTGTTGTTACGGAAGAAAAAGAAAAGAGAACGTAGTGAAACTGAGGAGCTGGATCAACGTTCAATAAAATCTCAATCTGAGCCAATGGCAAAAAAAATAAATAAAATAAAATAAAAATAAAAAATGAGAGCAGATATTCCAGTTCAACAATCACCATCTTCAAACAAGAAAGCAAGAAATGTTTTATGTGTAGTATGTAGGAAAGAGAAACACAACGGAATTAAACAAAAGTATAGAACATGTGAATCAAATCGTGCAACTACATTTTTATCCGCAACTATGTTTTTTAAAGATGACGGATTTATAAGAACTTGTGACTTGGAGGATGAATTACCTGTTTTCGGTGCAGATCTCTATTATCATAAGGCCTGTCTTGAGCACTATCTTCTGAAGTTCAATAAATATTCTCAGATATCAGATAGCACAACTACCGAGTCGATGAAAACTAATAAAAGTGGAGTGCTTAATAAAGTGGCGCCAATTATCGAGAAACTATAGGATGAGGGTGTGGATTGACATTGTCGGAAATTCGAGACTTCATTAATGGAAACAGTGAACTGACTTTCAATACCAACAAATTAAACTTTGGAGAAAAAGTGAGGTTTTCGAAGCCTTCGAAAATAATAAACCTATTCTAGGTTTCAACTTATTATTTAGTGTCGAAGAAGTAGCTGACAAACTGAGATCGATTAAGATACGAGTGCAGCGAAAGAAGTACGAACGGCTCTCCTTCACACAGATTTCGGTATTGAAGGAGAATTTGCGGACAGTCAGCAACTTCATAAGTCCTGGCCAACAACTAGAATTCCTCAAGCTCTTTTGGATTTCCTAGCAGAAGTGCTACAAGTGGCCAAGCTGAACATCATATCTCGGACGCAAGCGAAGATCTACATATCACTGACGAAGACAGTGAAAACGATCTTGAAGAATTTTCCGACCAACAAAATCTAAATTTTCAGAATCTATTGAAGTCAATCTTCCAGACTTTATTCTATAATATATATCGTAGTAGGAAAGTAACCCCCATGCATTTGATGATAGCACATTCAATTCATGAGATATGCAAAATCAGACAACTGATCTCAACTATGAATAAATTAGATGTGTCAGTTGGCTATAAAGATATCATGCAAGCACGAAGCAACCTTGTACAATATACACTAAAGACCTGTTTCTCCATCTTGTCTTTTTCAAGCCACTTTCAGGAGGATAGTTTCACGGTAGGAGCTGTGGACAATTTCGACCGTGAAGAAGCTACTCTGTCAGGAATCCGTGATAGCCAAGATACAGTCATGGTGCTTTTCCGGGAAGTGCCAACTAAAGTCCCATCGAAACCGAAATTGTCAAAGTCAGTATTAGCAAGACCTGCAGTCATCTTCGATCCTTCCTTCCATCTCAGCAATTGAAGAAATAAGAAAGGAAGGTACAACCTATATTGATTCAAAACACGCTGACAAATTCTCCCGAACTGTATGATTTGGACATCGATAATCTGCGTCAGAAGGAGTTTACTCAAGACATAATGCATGCTGCATACGAGCTAGAAACTAAAGAATCCACTCTAACGCGGGGGTACTGTGAATGCGATAATAACGGATTCAAATGTTTCCAAGAAACAGGTTGGCTTTCTTCCAGTAACGGAATATAATAGTGTATGCAAAGCAATGAAAAAAAACTTCCAGAGCCTTACTTATACACTTAAACCAATCTTCAATGCCTGTAGTATGTGACGAAGGGGTGTATCACATTGCTGCCGAAATTCAACTTAGGATCAATGAATTTTCAAACATTGTCCCCATGCTAGGATCATTCCACATGACCTTCTTGTCTGCACAGGAAAGTACATTTCTGGTAGTAGTTTGGAGTCTCTTTTCATAGAAAATTTTTGGGTCCAAAGTAACCGAGAGTATTCTAAAGGGAACTATCTACGTTAGGGCAGTGAGAGGTATATTTATGATTGCAGATGTATTTATGCTAAAGGGAAGGCTTTCCTGGAAGAAGGTGAATATTATACGTCTGTCATCCAGCAGTTCGTTGACACTATGACTATTATGAAAGAAAGACAAGCTTGACGTGCTCTTATCAGTTCATGGAGTTGGTCAGTAATTCAGTTGAAATATCCAAGCTTTGCAGAACTTTTCAGAGAAACTCAGCTCAATCTCAGGGCAATGCCGCTGCCTTGAACAGTTTTTACATCTTTTATTTCTGTTGAAAAGCCTTATAAGAGCTGACAGAGAAGGATACTGGCCGCTGCATCTTTATATAGTACAGCAGTTGTTTCCGGTATTCATGACATTCAATCGAATCAGTTTCCTGTGGTGCGCGCCCCTCTATCTTTAACACATTAGAAATTTGGAGACTCAACACCCGGAAATAGATGCTCAGTTCATGAATGGTCATTTCGTAGTCAGAAGAACGAACAATATATTTAGCGCATTTGGTGCTGATATGATACTTGAACAGATTATAAATAGATCTAAGAAATCATCGGAAGAAGTCAGACGCAACTATGAATTATATTACGGAGTGGGAATTGTCTTACCACGAAGTTCTTTCGACATGCCAAATCTTCAGTCAGATTTTTGGTATATCCCAAACAGACCATGAGTTCCTTGGCAATGTACTTGATGTTCGTAACTCTGTTAACAGAATGGTAGAATTTTATGGAGAGCAGGGAAACCCCGTACAAAGTTCACAGTCCTGTGAAGTTGGACCATTTCATGTCGCATGAAGTTGTACCAGATTCTAATGCAGACGAAATCCTGAATTACCTGACACGTAGCCATGAAGCTTATGTGGCATTCCGAAATGAGCGATTTTTGTATAAAACAACTCCGTTGTCGAAGACCATTCACAGACGAAGAAAATCCTCACTCCACATTATGTTGGTTCGCATTCATCCAATGATTTTGTACACGTGCAATTTGGCGGGAAGTTCAATGCTTAGTTCCGTAACATACGCATCTGATTATAAATGAACAGAATTTTATCTCAATACTTAACGTTTTTGTAAGAACCTTATTAGTAATGACGTGGAAAGTATATACACAGTACATGTGTTCAGTACTGAAAGTAAAAATCACAAATAAATCTTTCTTCTACATACTATTGCCTTTCTTACTTTATTTTCTCACCCCTTGTACTTATCTAGTTGCAACTACGAGAAAAAACGTTACATTTGTAAATGCCCTCACTGTTGCCAAAGCAATGTGTAAAAGTTTCTATTTTTTTAAATATTGGAAACTGTTCACATATACACTCTGTTACATAATTAATGAAATTCTATTTTTTTTTCAGTAAGTATTTTTTTACATCCTTTTCCAGATTATTGCAACATTTTAGAAGAATAACAAAATATTAAAAGGTAAATCAGTTATAACCGTTTTGCGATGACCAGAACACCTGTTGCACTGAAACTAATACTACCGTATACACGAAAATAGTTTTTCATTACAACACTAGCTACGCTATCAACGTCTATGCCGACAGTGAAAATCTGATAGAACCATACGATAAATCTTAAGAATCCAATTGCTAGTATTGCATAAATTATGACACAATATGGCATTATTAATAAGATTGTTGCAGTGAAGGTTCGACATTTTCAGACCGATAGGTCACATCAAACTGAACAGTGACATGCTTGAGATATAAGGTATGATAAGTCATTTTGGGAAATTCGGATAAATAGACTTTTTATGGCAGTAGAAAGTATGTCATTCTCTTCCAATGGGACATAATTGAAGATTTTAAGAATATATTGTAAAAAGATTTTTGTATCATATATGAAAATACATACAAGGTTTAGTAGGAGATTTTTGGATTGCAGTCTCATTTTACCAAAGAGCAACACATACGATACTAGCAGACGCACTTCCTGCTTGTAAAACTTTCCTTGTAAAGCTTAATGCAAATGTTACAATGAGAGTCACGATAAATGTATAAACATATATATTTTTTAAACACTGTAGTAGCAACTTAACACCTATACTATTTTTTAACTGCATTAGACTCAAGGTATTAGTAAGAATTTTGTGTCCACATGCAATATTACCTTGTTTGGTGTGAATTCATTCCATAACATACTCCAACTGCAGTAAGGAGTTTTTCAAATTTGTCACAACAATTGAAATTAATATTTTTCCATTTGCATTTGTTCAGAGCATCTTCGCAATTCATCGAGCTTAATAAATCAAGGGAAAAAGAATACTTTAGCAACGGAATCAATTACAAGATAAATTTTGTGTATTTTAGGCAATAAATAAATAACACATTCTTATAGGGGAACACTCGTAAGGGGTAGCGTTTAAGTTGATAAATTGAAATGATTCAGACTTTATACTTATACAGTGTTACGAGATTCTATACGTATAAAGAAAATTATACAATTATACTAATGAGAATGTAGCAGGGCAAACCAGAATCTGAAGAAAAAGTATTTTGAACAGATAAATAAAAGCATTACTATAGTGTGAGGCAGCAGAATTGACATATAACCATGTGTCTTGCTCTCACGTTTATCATGTCGGTTGCAGTGAATCCACCAACACAGTAAGTTAGAGGTCTGTTTCGGCCAAAACTGTTATGAAAGTGCGACATTTCTCTTCTAAAACAGTAATTGAAAGTTGTAGAATTTACATCCTTTTCCAGAAAATTCATGAAAAAATCTTAATTCCAACTTTTGGCACTTTACGGTTGTCTGTAAGAATTGCCATGAAATGACAAATGGATTTTCCGAATCTCTTGCAAGCCCTAAATCCAAGTTATAAAGTATTTATTGAAAAGTCAAATTTATATTTACAACAGAATTGGGCAGTCCTAAAATAGCAATATATGTTTTTTCCTTCTTATATCATCTGCTACATTGTTAAGGGCTCTAAAATCAAAACATACTTTAAAGAATAAATTATTATATCACACATTATAACTGCACTAAGTCCCGACTCGAAACGAAATTTTGTATGATTTTGCATTTTCACGATAATGCTTATGACGTTGTTATAGTATTCAATTTTTCTTTTTTTAAAAAATGCAACTCAGCTAAGTGTCTCTAGTGGAGGAATGTCAGGGTAATCAGTAAGATATTGACTTTTGCTCTAGGAGTCTGTGTTTTGAATCTTTCATGGTATGTAATTTAATTCCTGTTTCAGTCTCATGCTAATACGACTCAATGATTCACCTAGCTTATACCTGGCGAGAATTACATAAAAGAAAGACCAAAATATTTATTACTTTCTGCACGTATTGTAGTCCAGTTACCCGGGAGCTACGTTGCTTTTATTATAGTCCTAGGTTTGTTTCTTGTTTGTCTCTTTGTGTGAAGACATCTATAGCAGTCATGCATTACTATTACTATTATAATTACAGTAAATACTTATAATTATTAATCGTACCTTTTCTGAACGCAAAGAAATACAGCTGGTATTGTAACATTTCGATTGTCAGCTACGTTAGTCAAAGATGCAACGGGACTGTTCTCATGTAGAATCCACACTTCATATATTGCGTATGTCATTAAACCAAACAATAGCATTATTGTTATTAACCATATTATCCTTCAATAAATAATAATAATCAGCATTGCAAATGCTCTAGTTACCATATTTATGAAAATTAATATTTTGTATGTAAATTTTAAATAAAAATAATAGCAGACTTTATATCTTCAGATAGATTTCTACTATATTACATTCAGATATATTTTACTTATGTTGCTCTTATTCCCTATATATCTCACTATACATACTACTTTCTATACATAAATTATATAATTTCTAGACTCTCAACATGTAACGGACGCGAAAATTGAAATGGAGATGCAGGAACATGGAATTCCTGTACCTTAATCAGTGTCTATATTAACTTTTATTTTCATTTTATATATATATATATATATATATATATATATATATATATATATATATATATATGTATATATTCAATAAATCGAATATATATTAAATTTATGTACTTATGTTTATGACAATGAACATTGCTTACGTTTAATAAGAAATTATTTTTTCATTTATGATTTTACAACCAATCTGTTTCCTGGTTATAAATTATTTTGTCATTAAAAAAACTTGACCTGCTACATTGATTATACATTTTGTAATTTAGCCAATAGATCTTAATCTGCCGATGGACTCACGCTAAAAATTTGTCAACAAGCTCATTACAATAAAGACAAATGCACAATGGTTAAATTCGATACGTTTATCAAATGTAACGATTTTATGCATTCTACTTTAAAATTTCCAATATTGCACACCAGGGACAAACAATATGTTCGTCAACTGATTTATATAGTACGTATCTATTTTTACTATTTAAGTATCTATTTCTACTTGACACTGAGAAAGCAATCAATAAAATATTTTGCAATTAGAGAATGCAAATCCAGCAGTAAAATCATAGAAAATTAGAGAGGTTGCTACTCCCTTCTATAGATGCCTCATGACACTATTTTACTTGTTTGAAAAATACATCTTGCGGTCCTCATAAAATTTTAAAAAATAGACCTACTTTTTCAAAGAGAGAGGTATTTGGAATCATCACATTTATAAAGTTATATAAAAAATCACTAAAAAAGGAAAAACTATTTTTTCGTTAACAACAATGGGACAACTAATAGTCAGTACTTCTTATTGTGAATCAACTGCAGCTATTGACCTCCACTTATCTTTTTAAAAATATTGAATGAAGTGATTTTCCAGCATATGCGATAGAATCATTGCTAATGTATATGACTGATAATTCAGTGCTGTACAAAGAAGAACTTTCGCAAATGCTAAATAATAGAGTAGTTCAAGGTTTATTCAATAAACATGGCTTTCTCATAAGACGAAAACTAAATTACCAAATCCAAGTAACTATACAAGAAAACTGTTCTCGATCTTATCTTCATATTTATTTCAACATGGCTTCAGTAAATGATTTACCGCTGATAGCAGTTGATTTGGTAAATATTAAGCATAGTTAAAATATGTAAAAAGAAATAAGTCTAATATAAAATCCCTCTACAGCAGGTTTACAGCAGAAGAATCTCACTAACTTTCAACCTACTTATCTTCAAGTGAACTCAATATGTATTTTGATCCTTTTACGTTCTTTTGGATTTAATTAAACTATCAAAATATACCAAATAAAATTTATAGGATTCCAATTGGGGTTCCTATATACTTCAGACTAGTATTTTTATTATTATTATTTTATCTTGATGAGTTATTTGCCAACACTTGCACTATGCTGTGCTTCCTTATCACATATAATTTGGAAGCCTGACAATTGATCTCTTACAGGTTTCTTCCTTGTTTCGGGAAGTTGACTATTTAGTTAACTAAAAATAAATACATTAGATTAAAAATTTCAAAGTTTAATGTCCCATGGTTATGCCATGTGGACTAATGAAAAGGAATAATTAAAGGAAATCAATTATTCCGAAATTGTATTTCTTCTACTGTCGCACCGAGAAGCTAGTCCCTGTTCATTTGCAACTAGTGGCGTGAGGTGGAATTTTTTCCGTGGAAAATGTTATATTTCGGAAAATGTTCAGCTACATTTTTCTCCAGGAAAATGTTCCATTCTAAACAAATATCAGTCATCAAGTAACAATTCCTCATTAACCATAAATTTGATTGAATTCATGTATAGAAATGGTATAAAAAGTGAAAGATTGTTTAAAGAATCTGAAAATTTTCATGGCTCCGAAAGTTTTCAGTACTTGTTGGAACAAGTGAATACCTATTTTATATAATAGTTGTTACATAATGTAGTGAATAAATGATAATTTCCATATTTTCAATATTAGATGAATCACTTTAGCTAAACTGTGGAGTTTTGAATGTTTTGTATTGTAGAAGTACCATTATACGTATATAAATGTATTAAAAATAATAGTCTAATTATTCGATAGAACAAATACATATATAACAAGAAAAGAAATATATATTTTTTATTTTAGAAATTAAAATAAAATTACTTGTTGCTTTTGAACGCAGCCCTAATAACGCAGCTTTTTACATTTCTCTTATTACTTTTTTGGGAGAAAAAGTATAGAAGTCAATTTGCTTATTTGTTAGACTTTACTTTCCTTTCTGAATGAATATATGAATAAATAAATGTTTATTTTCAGAAAATGGTCTGTATTTGTTTTTAATGAGTAAGAAACATGGGTAGTCAAAAATGTCAAAAAATTACAGTATGTACTTAATATTTATTATCTCTGCTTTATATGTATTGCTAGTATGTAACTGCAGAAATGTAGTAAAGATATGAGGAAACTTCGTCTTACGCGCATTAAACTGACGAAGTATAATTTTGTGAGATCAAAGGTGAATTTGAGGGAAGAAAAAAATTGAAATTTTTTAAACATTTTTCTAGAAATGAAGAATTGTTTCATTTTCGCTTTATGAAACTTTTCTACAACAATATTTATTGCAAATAAATTTTATGGCTAAAAGACGATGTACAATAAGTGGAGTATGTTTCTATAAATCGGAAAATTTTCTGGAAAATTTTCCTTTTCAAAATTTTCCGGAAAATGTAGAGAATAAATGGAATAATGCACATGCTATAGTGCACCAAATCTTAATTTCATAGAAGTCTAAGTTAGGTATCTCCGAAAGAGACTATAAACCACGTATTGAAGAAAAAGTATGATAAAATCCTAGAAAAAGGAGATGACTGCACAGTCACGAAATAAACAAGTCAGTCTTGGAAGTTACAGTAGACAGGCCAAAATATTCCCAGCTCTGGTCAAGTGATTTTATTCCATCGAGGTACGTGCTACTTTCACGGGAAGTGTGCAAGGTGACGCCTTGCCAAAATACCTGTGTTTGTTGAAAAACAACCTTCGTTTCAATACTAACGTGGGAAGTTCGGGAGAAAGCAGTCGCCTGTAGAAAAATTAATCATGCCATTCGAAGAACCAACTGATGCTGATTACAACGAGCCAAAAAGATATGTGCACGGTTGAGAACTGCTCAAGAGATTCAATTTGAATGTTTATAAGAAAAAAATGATTATTTGCGCGTTTAAAAGCGTTAAATACAACATTATTAGCAACGAATATTGACATACGAATTGAATACGTAGGTAACAGAAATAACTTTTGCAATAACTACACTGAAAACATGTTTGATTAGATTGACCAAAAATAGGTGCTGGTGACCAAATCGTTTGGTCATCATAGCACCAACCAAACGTTTGGTCACCAGCACGAAATCATTTGGTTACGATTTGTTCGGTTGAAGGAACTTAGTACATTGGTCTTTCTGGTCGAAGCCACAGAATTATTCTTGGGAGTCAATACAATATTCTCCGAATAGTTTGAAGAATGTAATTATCTCCGCATACCAAATTGAAGTTAAAGTATACACTTGAATATTGTTTTTGCTACTGGTCTAGTTTACGGAACCACGATTTTGTAAAATTTACATAAATATGACACAGTGTACAGAACGTGAATTTTATATTTACAAGTGGTGAGCTAATAGTAAGAAACCATGATAAGTGGTATTGAAGCTAGCATCATTGCAGAATCCCAGTTCTATTTACTGTCCTTACTTTTGCTTATACCCATCATCACTGGTGCCCCTGCTGCCTTGGGACACCCCGAGCGCTTCCGCTTGGGATCACCAGCTTTGGCCTGTCTTGACTCTGTTAGATAGCATTCATGCTTTTAAGTTGCCACCTAGGACAAGTTTTGTTTTCTTTTTTTACTGGATATTTACCCAATAATCCGATAGTTGTATTTATACGCAAATCGTAAAAGAATTGTTATTTTTCAACAATTACTTCCGGTGTTTCTCTTGAATTTTACCTATACTAAATGAGATATTTTCATGTTGCCCAGTGTAAATCTTTTAGAGCTCAGTAAGAAGTAAATTAGGGAAACTTTCATTTCTTCAATAATTATTTCCACTGGTGTGCTAAACGTAATCTTCCACGCTTTTATTAACGTATTTCAAAGGAAAGATCGATCTCGCAGGTAAGGATTAACGTATTTGGATTCCATATGAAAAGTTATTTCAAAATTATGCTCCATATTTTGGCTTTCAAAATTATGCTTGACATTTAGTATTTACCCCAAATCTGGTACCTCCGGAGAGGGTACTGTAACTTATAGTGAGTCGTTGTTAACGACCTCGTTTATACGAATGCCACCGTCGCTGAAGCGTCTACTACTTACGGACGCATTCCTTTGCTAACGCTCGAGCAGCCCTGCTGCGCTCTTGTCCTGATTTGATTACAAATCATTCGTGCGTTTTGGTGGCCCCCTAGCACAAGTTGGTTCTTGTTTTATGCACATTAATTTTTATGCCATATCTTTATACTGAATTTATATTCATGACTATATCGAAGTTATAAATAACGAATGGTAACCACTACCATGTGAACCAGAGTCAATACCAAGTGATCTGAGGGAGAAACTAAATAATACAACTTATTTCTCCCATATGTTTTAAATTTTGTGCATCTGTAAACTGTGAATGCACCAGTTTATTTTGCAAACTTTTGGTGTTGGTATCACTTAATTTACCTATATCCGAAAGTTTGTAGTGGGGGTATAGGAAATACCACAACGTCTGTCCCTACAATTTTTCTCCCTGCATTAGCGTCGTCAACGGAACTTGCCTGTTTCATCTGTATATAAATGCGTATTTGTTACGCCAAATTTAGGGCCACTAATATAAGAAATACACATTAAATAACAGTAAAGTAATATATACGAAAATGTACACTTACGTCGATTTACACTATTAATCACACACTGCACACAATTGATTTAGTTTCTGCTGCTTAATACTCACTTCTATTTCTTACTTTCCTACTCTGAAACCGCTTATAGCTTCAATAAGGGTTACCCAGAAGTCAAGTCGACACATGTGACCTTGTAACTAAAACCTTTGGTCAGGAAAATAGAATATTTATCAAATTATTTAAGATTTGGTTGACATAACCAAATTAATCAACCAAATGTTCTGACCAAAAAGATATAGTATTCAGGACCAAACACCAAATTTTAATAAAACTAAGGAAATGAAGAGACCAAATGTCATGGCCAAATTTGGTATTCCTGACCAAGTCTCTTTTTTAGTGTAAGGTCTTTGTTAGTTAAAATTAGCTATTATACTATTCACAATAATGATAGGTTAGAGATGAACATTGATTCGCTATTGTTCTTCTGTTCTCTGAAGAAATGACGCAGGCAAAACAGTTCATTGCACCATGTGCAATTGTATTGCATCCGTCAAAGGAAAGTTCGCATAATCAAAGGGAAAATCAAATTCAACAGGTGATTCCAAAAGTATATAACTTGTTCTGTAACTTTGCTTGTGGAACGCAAACAATTTAACTGAACAAACTGACTGACTGGAACGCAAACAAAGTCAAACATTTCAATGTATCGCAGTAATCGGAATTGATCATTAGAATGGACACGAACTTTATTTGATTGTTTCCCTGGTACACCATAACATCCAGATGAAGACGTCTCATACTATGTACAAGTCTCCTGCCATAATCTTTGATTTTGTCGCAATCCAAGCTCATGAAATTGCGTGAAGTTCTATGGTATATTTTCAACCATTACGTTTTTGCCATCAGTCATCCAACTTGCACTGGACAATTTCCCTGTGAATGGATGTCAGTGATCAAGCAGTAGCAAGTTTAAACCGTCAGGCTTCACATGGAAAAATGCTTAAGTTATATACTTCTGGCATCCTTGTTTATTCATCATGCATTTAACGTTGGATATCTCTATAAATTTTACTTAACTCTATTAATTTCCTTTAGTCAGCATAAAATGGTATTTAAAATGGCGTGCTTAATTTCTCTGCAGGCAAGTGCTTTCTCCCAAACTTCCCTTGTAAGCTTAGGTTTTACAGATAGAGAGAAAAAGGAATTATTGAATTCATGTTTGACGAAAACAGAAAAAAAAACAAGAAGAGTTCATACGCTATACAGTCCCAGCAGGAACCATCTCACCTAGTGATTGGACGCAATACGTCTTTGAAGTTGTGTCACCCACCTAACGAATTTTTCTTTTTTCTTATCTTCATAGTTAGCTTATCGTTAGTTTCCTTTAATTATCGTCAGTTTAGAAAAAATAACTTTTTATTCAAAAAATATATGGGCAGGCCAGCTTCACGGTTCTCCACCCAAATGAATTTCATTTTTTTTTCACATCACATCGTTAGTTTACGTAAGTTTTGTTAAAACTACCGTTAGTTTCGCAAAAGTAACGATTTTATTCTAGAAATAAAGTTTCCCGCCCACTCTGAATTAGTCCACCCACATTGAATTCTCATGCACTTCCGACTCATACCGTCAGCTTATCGTTAGTTAACGTTAGTTTTGCTAAAATTAACGTTTGTTTTACAAAAAAAAACATTTTTACACGAGAAATAAAAGTACCCGCCAAATGTAAGAATATCCCCCATAAAGAAGCATGACACATTTTCATCTCACATCGTTAGTTTACGTTAGTTTTACTAAAACTATCGTTAATTATTGAAAAACCTATTTTATTCGAGAAATAAATGGGCAGGCAACTTCACGGATCCCCACCCGCAACTGGATTACACAGCTCTTTTTCATCACATCGTTAATTTATCGTTAGTTTACGTGAGTTTTGCAAAAACTATCGTTAGTTTCGCATATAAAACGATTTAGTTTGACAAACAATGTTTTCTACGGTGGCGTAGAAAGGATTTCGTTTCGGGGAATTTGAGGCCCTTCGTAGAAACTGTTTGGCAATTTGTAAACTCGATACGCAATTTTATGCTATATTTTAAGAAAACTTACAAATTTGGGGGATCCGGGGGTCCTACCGCGGATAATGTTTGGCAACATGGAAACTGGAAAAGCAATTTTAGGTTTTAGTTTTACAAGATCTAAAAAAATCTGGCGGATCCAGACCTTTCAAAATTCGTTTTTGGGTGGGGTACAGTAAACATTTATTTCTAGAATAAAATAGTTATTTTAGTTAAACTAACGATAGTTTTGGCGAAACTAACGTAAACTAAAAATATACTAACAATATGAGGTGGAAGTTTATGAAGATTCTTTAAGGGCGTGCTAACTCTACATTTGGCGGGAACCTTTATTTCCCGAATAAAATCGTTACTTTTGCGAAATTAACGATCGTTTTTGCAAAACTAACGTAAACGAACGATAAAATTACGATGTGATGTGAAAAAATTTGAAATTCGATTGTGGGTGGAGAACCCTGAAGTTGGCCTGCCCATTTATGTTTTGAATAAACATTTTATTTTTCGAAACTAACGATAATTTAAGTAAACTTAACGATGTAGATAAGAAAAAGAAAAATTCGTTAGATTGGTGGGACAACTTCACAGATGTGGACGCAATTCCCCAAATTTTCCGCCACCCCCTCCAAAATTGATGTAGGAAGCTGCTTCACTTGATAGCTTCTGTACCCTTCTAAACTAAAGTCAGTTTCTTTAGTATGCCTCCACCACAATTTGGTCATTAGAATGAAAATAACATTTCTCTTTTCGTTTAATGTTCCTTAATCATGCACTGAGGTAAAAGGATAGTGGTGATGGTAATGAATGAAAATGGTGGAATAAATAGTAAGAGAAAACAAAAACGAGAGTACCAACCAATATGATCTTTGTTTATCATAAAGCCAAGTTGCCAGGAGATGGAATGGAACCATGGAATCCATACACCAGAGATGAGGTTTTGTCACTGAGTTATTCTTTGCTACGACAATATTCCCATATTATGCTATGTATAAGTGTGCGAAATCTTACAGTATAGCAATGTGCGTCCCTCTCTCTCTTCAAAGTTATCAGAGTGAAAGCGGTGAGAGATATCAAGACCGGTTCTTTATGTTCTTCTTCTTTACTTTTTTGTTTCTCACTAGATTCATTGTGCCAGGAATAGGTACCATCTCTAACGATGTAAATAATATTATCAATCTGTACCTGTTTTAGGTAAATGACCAGAGGCGTAATAATTGAACAGAAATATGTACCGGTATATTAAAAAGGAAAAGGTTTGTTGATTAGTTGTTGATAAGGTTGTCAAGAAGGTATGATTGTCGTGAAGATAGATATTTGATGACACGAAGATATATTTATTCGACAAATATTTTGTGATGTAGTGGATACTTGTAGTGATCTTTCAGAATAAAAGAAGTGTAAGCTTCTACTATCTTATAAAAGTCTTGCTGCTAATATTATTTAATAATAATAATAATATAGATGTATAGATTTGTATTCACGTTATATATGGTGCCGAAACCCGGGACCCTGTAAAAGTTTTGAAGAATAGTAAAGACAGGGTTCAATTTTAATATTAAGGGACTTATGAACTTAAATTATATTTGTTGCGTAGTGGAAGAAAAATTGAGCGCAAGACTAATATGGCCAATGTACATAATGATGGTAGGTCAACGACTGATAATACAGAAGAAACCATGTCGCAAATGGTAAATTCTTACCAAATCTTGGATATGTTTATGCAATTCAAGCAACAACTTACAACGAGAGTCGAAGAAATGAAACTTAACACAAGTCAACAAATACACCTGACGTCTCAAGAAATCATTCAACAACTGACGCAGCGAATTGATTTTAAGTTAGACTTAATGAATGAACAGTTTAATGCAAAATTTGAATTAACGTACCAAAATGTAGGATGAATATCACATGAAGTTACCGGAATACAAAATACAGTAAATATACTTGAAAACGCTGTAACGGAACATTCGAATAAGATTAAAATCTTACAGAAGGAGGTTAATCTTTTACAAGAAGTGGGTCGTCGTTCTAAATTTACCGAATCAGAGAACACTCCGGAAATTCCTTAACCCAGTGTACAACAGTCTTCAAATATTCCAGAAAATTTAAACGATGATTTAGAATCATCTGGCTAAAGCGAAGACAGTTCAGATAAGGAAGGAATACATAATGGTGTACCTCATCATCAGAAAGTAGTGTTTACAGGCGTTCGTACCTCGAAACACAAGAAAAGGGTAAATGTCTACGTTTTAGTGAGATAAGATCTCTTTCAAAATTCAGTAAGTTATCCGAAGACATATCAGCGAGCGCATTTGTGGAAAAATTCGAGGATGAATGTAATTTAATGGGAGTCGAGGAATCTCAATTTTTAAAAGTTATGCCTCATGTGTTATTACCTCCATGTCTTACTTGGTTTAAGGCTATCAGATGTAGTTTACGTAAATATTCCGATTTTAGAAATTCATTGTTGTCAAATTATATGAACGATTTTGTTCTAGCCAACCGGGATGCGTTAATCCGATCAAGGCATTATAATCCAAGGATTCATAAAAGTATTACAGATTTTGTAGTGGCTACATACAATGAATTGAAATCTATCAATCCGTTCCATCCCGAAGCTCGTATCATTGCTTCTATCCGTATGCTTTTGACTTTTCGGTTGCAGCAATCGTTGATGACAGCACAATGTGTTAATTTCAACCTCCTCCTTATGATCTCCTTATGATCGTACAAAATTTCGAAAGTCAATCTTCGATGCAGAATAATAATAGATGGCCGACAAGCAAAACAATCTGACTCGCACTCATGTTAATTATGCATCAATCCATAACGTAGATATCCAACACAATAATCCCAATTTAATGACAGGGGTATATCAAAGTGGTATTGGTGATCAGGCAACACCTAATTGTAGAAACAGTTCTAGAAATTTTAGGAGTAACCAACGAAATTTCAATAGAAATTATAGAAATGGCAGTCAACGTCCTTTCGCGCAAAATCTTGGTACTCTCTCGAGAAGTGCGTTCCTAGATGGCAGGAATTCCGTGAACAGAAATCAAAATATGGTAACATCCCATGAAAGACAAGACAGTACACAAGAGTGTGGGATACAATGCGATTTAATGGAAAGTATTGGTAACCGTAATTTAAACTAGCTATGACTGAAGTGGAGGTTCTCAAAACCACGTCAGCGTTAAATATACCAAAATCTTTTTTCTGAATATGTAACTAACCTTAAAACATTCGACGTAAATATTAATTTTTAATTAAAATGAAACAATACGAGTCAATAAGGAAATCGATTATTCACATCTTGTTGGTATGATGCATTTTCGAAGGGTTCAGAAGTTTCATTCCCGGAATATTTGTTTCTTTAATAACTAATCTATAATTAATTCATTATGAAATGATTATGTAATGTACATATTGGCTTAAATATTTTTTGTTGTTGTTAATTTATGTTCCAAAAGGAGGGCCGATTATGCTTAGTTGAAGTTCATGACATTAATCTTAAATCAAAATCTATTTTATTTGTTTTGTGTAGATAGTACGAATATTTTCTTTTGTTGTTTTGTTAATTTCATAAGTTATAGTAACATATAAGAAGGCGAAAGTAAACGTAAACGAATTCTATTTGTCTTATCCTAATTATAATATTTGTTTCAATTTTATATTGTTTGCAGATCATAATTCGCTATTATACAATCTGTACCTGTTTTATGTGCTGTGATTGCTAGAATCTTTGCGTATTATATTGTCTTCTGATTTTGTTAACATCTAATAAGATGATAATCGTTATTTATAAATAACGTTGCTGGGACATGGATAAATATGTTAAATGTAGATAAAGATAATATTATATTATTTAATACGGGAAGGAATAGCTAACTGAATAGTCCTATCGACGATATTTTTTATGTTATTAATATATGAATATATGATTAAGACTACATATAAAAGAATATAATATTGTAATATGAATATATATATATATATATATATATATATATATATATATATATATATAAGGATAAGATAAGTAATTGTATTAATGCAATTTTAAATTCATAGGAGGGCTACTCAAAAGATCAATATTTGGAAACATTTTAATCCAGCTTCTTTCCTTCACAGTATTACTGTTACGTAATTCCCGTTCGAGCGACAATTTATGTAACGATGTAAAAAAATATTATCAATCTGTACCTGTTTTAGGTATATGATCAGAGGCGCAATAATTGAACAGAAATATGTATATTGAAAAAGAAAAGGTTTGTTTATTAGTTGTTGATGAAGTTGTCAAGAAGGTATAATTGTCATGAGGATGATAGTTGGTGACACGAATTTATATTTATTCGACAAATATTTTGTGATGTAGTGGATATTTGTAGTCATCTTTCAGAACAAAAGAAGTGTAAGCTTCTAATGTCTTAGAAAAGTCTTGCTGCTAATATTATTTAATAATGATAATATAGATATATAGATTTGTATTCACGTTATACATCTGCAACATTAATCCTCTGGTCAAATCGGAAACTAAGAAATCACTCCTTTGTTTTTAACGTTGGTCACCATATAGCAAAAAGAAAAATAGCTTGCGATGAATGAATTTTTAAAATCGATTAACCCTTATATATCATCTAAAGCCGTAACTGTCTACCAAAAGTAGAAGCAGTAGAAATTGACTGTTACTTCCAGTTTCAATATTAATGTCCAAAGAATTAAAGTAGTAATATTTAGCGATAAATGAAATTCTAAAATAAATTTCTCCTTCCAAAACAGTATCGGTACCATTTTCAGCCATAATACGCTACCTAAACCAGAAGCAGTAGAAATTTAATAGTACTTCTTGTTTTAGTATTGATCTTCACACCACTTAAATGGTAATAGGTATCGACAAATGGACTCCGGAAATAGTTTAAGAGTTAACCTCCAACAATTTTAATACCCTTCACTCTCCTCTGCCATTGCGCTTTGCTTAGCTACTTCAGGAAGTTTATACTACCTCTATATTAATAGAGAATCACTTTTTTTCATTGTCTCTCTCTATACATTTTACTAAGCGGTGAGTTACTAAATTTAGTCTGGTTTCTTATAATTAACTCCATACCATACTTTCCTCTACGCAGTTTCCTAATTGTTTTACATGTTTCTGTTTAAGCAATATATTTGTTATACATATATATATTATGAGAGTATGTCCTTCATGTCCTGCAGTTCCCTAGGAGGGCTAACACATTTACAACTGTCTGCGATTCGATCCTCTATGTTTTGGACGTCTCCTTTAGACTTTAATACCAGTTCGGACTTCAACCAAAGCCAACCATATAACCACTGGACAACGCAGTTCAGAGTTCGGGTCAGGACATTCTGGGAAATCGTCATAAGAGCTGATTCTAATCGTATCATCAATGCCAATACAATTTAATAATGTGAAAATTATTACGTTGCATTGGCACTGGTTATTTATGCTGGAAAGAAAAGTAAATTAGGTTATTTCTTAAACTAGAAAATATTAATTTATACCATAAAAATTATTTTGATAAAGGATATCCGAAATTTCATTTTTCACTTTAATTAATAACATTGAAACTGCACAAACACATATAACATTACATTTTGACACTTTAATTTGAATAACTGAATATGATAAAATTTAACACTTGGCCCAATTATTATTATTACAGTCGTGGTAGTCGCGAGATTACCGGTTGAACTTTACTACATCGTTAGTTTCCGCGATTTCGCACTGTTACTTTTTACTCACTTTGATGCTGAAGAAAGGCAATCTATGGCGGTTCCAGAGGGATGTTATTGAGGTAGCGGGGTGAATTCCCTTTCCTTCCATTTTGTCTTCTTGCGGGTGGACTGGAAGCTTTTTATTGTGCTGCTACTCCTTTAGATTGAACTTTTGAGGCAACATTTTTATTATCGTCAACGCACTTCCAATGTGTTAATCACTGCACTTAACTGCATAACAAATGTAGCATAATACGTGCAGTGTTGTTCGTCTGCTCTTCCAGAACTGCCTCCTTGGTAACATGCTGTTGTCACACCAAAACAATTGTCAGACTAACTTAATTTTTCTCCACGTCTCCTCGCGTTTCTACGCAGCGGACAGGCTCACAACGCAGCCTGGTGATGTCAAAGCTAAACATAACTATGACAACCCATAGGCAGAAATTTTTGGAGTAGAAGTTTGGTCCCTGTGCTGAATTTTAGCATCTTATTTGGAGAGACGAGAGGATTTCTGTCGCAGACGCGACGCACACACATATATATGCATATTCGTCTGTTTGCTGAAAGGAAAATTCTTAAGAGTACTTTTATATGAGGTCTACTTAGAAATTAAAATTTTCTTCATTAGCATTCGATTAGCTTGATCAGATGGTTAGAATACATACATATCCATTAGTACACACACACACACACACACACACAGGCATATATATATATATATATATATATATATATATATATATATATATATATATATATATATATATATATATATATGCATATAGACAGATAGATAGATAGATATGCATATATATATATGTACCATACTAATAACTTCTTTCCTGGCTTAGTATACAGAAGGTTGAAAAAATACCAGAACGGTAGAATATCTCGCGAAAAATATAGATCAGTTAAACAAACCAAAACACGTGTTAAGCTGTTTTGAAAAAGCCATCCAATGATACTTAAGAATATCCTACATCCCCAACTCATTCGGGTTTACGAAGAGAACTTTATAATTTTAAATAGGAACTCCGATTTTAATTGCACATTTGGACTCTCCACAAAAAAAGACTTTGATTTAACACAGAATTGAAATCAGTGCTTTCACACATGGCACTTCAATCGACACACAAAAATGGCGGGTGCCAAAACATTATGAAAATGAGAATTATGAGTCCCCTACTAAGTAGCCATACGGTCTCTGCAGAATACGGGGGGTGACAATTTGCATTTTCATATTGTTTTGGTACCCCTACATTTGTGTGTCGATTCAAGTGACATCGCTAAAGGCACTGATTTCAATTGCGGGTCAAATCGCTGTTTCTTTTTCTAGAGAATACAAATGTACAATATAAAGTAGGAGTTAAATTTCAAATTTTATAGTTCTCCCCCGTACCCGTGAAGGGGTGGGGTGTGGGGTTGCATTTGGTATTATTGGATATTTTGTTAAAACTATTGAGCAAGAATTTTTTGGGTGTTTGCTGATCTTTATATTTCGCAAAAATTGCACCGTTCAAGAATTTTTCGCACCCTGCAGATAATATATATATATATATATATATATATATATATATATATATATATATATATATACATCTTTTTTTTACTTTTTTAAAGTGAGTAAACTAAGGCGTTAATGTGATTTTCCTTCTACTCGTCGCCGCGTTTCTGGATAGATTTTGCTTCTCTTGTAATGCTGCTATAATTGTGCTTCCTCTTTTGTATTTGTTTTCAAACTCTACGTTGCTAACTTCTAGGGTGCTTGAAGTGAGGTCTGCCTAAAGCCAATTGTTGCAGACATAGGCCACAGCTTAAAGATCATTATGTAGTGTTGACAAGCCGTAAATCAAATAGCTTTTTTTCTTAATTTGAAACGTTTTGTTAAAAAGCTGGTACTACCATAAAGATAGGGTGTGTTCAGTCGTAGAAGAAAAAGTATGATTACATATCACATTTTCTTTTATTTCATTTTCTACTTGAAATAAATGAAATATACATTTATTTCTTGCTCTCCCTAATATTTCAGGATAAAGTTAAGAAAAAGTATTGAGACTATCTGCTCACCGCCAATTGTTGGCTTGCCTTAAGAGGACCCATCACTACGAAATTAAAATATCGTACCGCTGTGGAACATCGTGTTAACGGAACCTTATGCAAAATAATACTCTTATTCCACATTTCTATTATATTTTATCTATTTGAAGATTTCACATAATTACTGTACAATGATCGGTATTTTAGTTTCGCAGTGATTAGGCCTTCTAAGGCAAACGAAACATAGTAAACAAGTCTTCAACACGTGTCGAGAAAGGGTTATGAAAATCACCCCTTCTGTTTCGTCCCAAGGACGAAACGACACGACACGGTTTTAACTTTCATGGCTGACTTCTTTATTTCGTGAATCTACTATAATTGTACTGTACTGTATCTTTCACTTCATTGAATTTGTTATTATTCATTCATTTACACTTATTTAGCTTGTTTATGTATACAGTATGTGCTTCTATCACACCTTTTAGATATAGAGAACGAAACGTGTTAGTGGACATAATGTGTTGGTATAGCATAATAACTACAGTGATTTCTTTTCTAACCCTAGAGAAGTCGCGCTGCCGAAGTAACGCGAGTAGTAGCGCCCGGTCAAAAGAACCGCATGAACATAAAGTATTGCTAATATTGCTTTAAACATTTGTTCTTGTATTAGAAAGGTAATTTTGTGTGTTTTGGATTAGAAGGGAGTAAAATATTTTTATTATAATACTATTACAGTAATATTTATTAGGGCAAAATCTTCTACGGTTTTTTCTTATTTAAATTAAAATATTTTTTTCTTTCTTAAAGAATTCTTTAGCTGGATAGCTGCTTAACAGTTTTATTGAAAATTCTAATTCTGAGGATGTTCTTTGATTTGCGTAAGAAAATGCAATACTTCTTTCTTTAAAATAATACATTTTGCAAGTTAACTCTTTGGTTTATCTACAATTAGAAATGGAGTGCTAAATTAGTAAAATAAATACTATAAAAGCATAACAATAAAACACAGCGTATTTTACGTTGAATTATTTTAGGCAGCCCTGTTATCTTAAATTTTACACTGTTTTACACTACAGTAGTAGCATCTTCTAGTGTTACGACCTTTGCGCTTTCTTTTCCCTCCATTCCTCTTCCTTAGACAATGCTTCCTCTAAATCTTCATCTTGGCTGATTTCTTCAAATAGTCTCTTCCTAAACTTTTCTTGCGTTCTTTTAAGCTGTTCGTTCTTACTTTCCTCCCCTTCCAAATTTTTTAACAGACCGTTATCCCTGTCCACCTATCTTCTGTTCATTTTTTAAAATATTTAAGTTTATAATACTCAAAACGTCCCCAAAAGAAAAGTCACCTGTGGAGCGAATCACTGGAGAAAACAAAATACGGTTACTCGCGCTTGATGGAATGCACCACAAAGTCGCTAAATAATAACTATAGGCTACCCACACGACAAACAAAGATTTCCCTGCGATCCTTTTGACCGCGGCGCGACTTGTCGAGTGTATTTCGTATTAATTATAATTAGCTTTCAATATATAAAGTATTATTTATAGAGGTTTACATCACCTACCTTTCTGTTCTTGAATATATGTTATGCACAGTGTATTGCACACCATCCAATTGGGTTGAGCGAAGGAACTTCAAAGTGATTTGCTTCAGTCCTCCGTAAATTTTATAGAAACAAGATTTCCTAAGATTCATTTCACCGTTGCTAATTTCAGATCTAACAGACGTTATAGAAATGATTTTATTAGATTTTTTACATAGAAGGTGTATAGTTTGCTACAAATAAAACATTATCAAATCTTATTTTGAATATTTAACTGTTTTTTTATTACCGTTCATGTTTACTGTTTGAACTGGCTCCGATGACATTTAATCCTAGAGTTCCGACCAGTGGCATAACTACGTTTTATGCCCTCTCCCCAAAAGAAAAAACATAGGGCCGTCAGCCAGGGGCGTCATTTCAGACTTCGCTTGGAGGGGGCAAGAGCACCACAGACATAGGACTTTCACGTTTTGTACTAGTATATTAATAAACAATCTATTAATGTTTATGTATTCCTCAAACCCTTGGGGAGGGCAATTGCCCCCTCCTGCCCTCCCTAAATGACGCCCCTGCCGTCAGCCTTAAAAACTTTTGTGGAATGTTTTTATTTTTACCGTTATCTTCAAGTTCCTTAATTTTAGCTGTCAAAAAATTGCGTCTTTGTTCTAAAAGTTTTGGAAGTTTCCCGCCTGATGTCTACGAAATTTTGTGTACTTATCTCGTTCAGATTTTATATCCAAAATAACTTTGGATGTTTTCTCTTCTCTGCTAGTTAAATGCATTCCTGGTCAAACCATGGTTTGTTCCTACGTGTTTCCGTATCTCCCAATTTTTCTTTTGCTGAAACTTTAACACTATCTCTAATTTCAATCCAAGTCTCCTCAACACTAGTGCACTCCGAATCTTCTAAACCCGAGAATTTATTCGATACTTCTATTTGGTAGGACTATTTATCTCTTACCTTTTTCTCTTCTCATTTCTTTAAATTAAATATCTCCGTTTTTAGATATTGAGTATTTCCTTTATTCAACTATAATCTCTCTCTTAGTATTGCTGCTAGCAGATAGTGATCAGTGTCACAATCAGCTCCTCTAAACTACCGAACATCAATTATGCATCAATTATGATCTTCTTCTATCTACTGAAACGTGATCAATTTGATTATGTGTCTTTCCGTCTGGTGATTTACCTCACCAGACGGAAAGCAAATAATCAAATTTATCTATGCAAAGAAGAAAAACAGGAAAAATTACGTAGACTACAAAATTCGAACGAGATTACACAAAAGTTCGTAGAGTTCGTGCAGAAAGCTTCCAAAACATTTAGAACAAAGAGACGCAATTTTTTGAAACCTAACATTAAGGAACTTGAATATAATTATAAAATAAAAATATTAAGGCTATCAACATCGTGCTTATATTTTTAAAAAGCCGAAGGAACAGTTTTCACTGATACAGATAGCATTTTAAATAGACGGAAAGATTTATTTGACTATTTGCTTAGCGAAATAAAATAGATACAAATCTCCGGGCATAGACGAAATTCCGGCTGAGTTAATTTTAGCTGGAGGCAAAACATTCCAGAACAAGACATACAAAATCATTCTCCTTATATGGAACAAATAAGAATTGCCACAATAGTGGAAAGAATCAATCATTAATTCAATTCACAACAAATGCGACAAAACTGATTGTAATAATTATCGAGATATTTCTCTACTATCAACATCCTATATAAACCTTACAAACATTTTATTACTAAGATAGACCCCATAAGATATTATTGGAGATTATTGTGCGGATTTAGACGAAATCGACCACATATTTACCATTCGTCAAATACTCGAAAAGAAGAGGGAATACAATACCCCGATACATCAACCATATATTGATTTTAGAAAGGCTTACGACTCTCTTAGGGAAATATTGTACAACGTTATCACAGAATTTGGAATACCGAAAAGCTAATTAGATTAATTATGGTATGTTTAAATGAATCCCAAAGTAAAGTCCGAGTAGGATTTTTTTAGTCCACGAGATTTCACGTTGAAAATGGCCTGAAACAAGGAGATGTGTTGTTGACATTATTATTCAACTTTGTCCTGGAATAATCTATAAGGAAAATCAAAGATAACTACCAGGGCCTAGAATTGAATGGTGTTCAGCAGGTTATGATTTATGATGATGATGTAAATTTAATAGGGGGTGATAGAAGAACAATAGAAAGAAATGAAGAGGTCTTATTAAACGCGTGCAGGGACATTTGCGAGTTAATGCAGAGAAAATTAAATACATGGAAGTCCGTCTGGATCGCAATGAGGCTAATTATAGATGCGTTTAAATAACTTGAAATACTTTTGATAAAGTGAATAGTTTCAAAACATATTTTGAAAGAAATTAGACGTCCACTAAAAGCAATGAATTCCTGTTCATATTCAGTTCAAAATCTCCTGTCGTCGCGAATTCTGTCGAGCAATTTGAACCTTAAAATATATAAAACGATAATCTTGACTGTTGTTCTGTATGGTTGCTAAACATGGTCACTTACTCTGAGGGTATAACATAGACTGAAAGTATTTGAGAACAAGATCCTTATACGAATATTCGGACCCAAGACTAACGGGAAAGGGCAATGGCGGAAATTTCAAAATGAGCCACTATATAATTTATACGGTTCACCAAACATTATTATGGTCATCAAGTCTAGGAGGCTCAGGTGGACAGGTCATATAGCCAAGTTTGAAAAACGTAGAACCAATCTAAACGTATTAATTGAAAGACCAATCGGAAAGCGACCATTAGGAGGATCTAGGCGCAAATGGGGGACAATATTAAGATGTACTTCACACAAATAGAAATCCAAAATAGAAACTTGATCCAGTTGGTTAAGCATAGAAGTCAATGGAGAGGTTTAGTGAACCGTGGCATTGAACCTCGGTATTTCATACACCATAGAGTTAGTTACTTAGTTTTTGATAGATAACATAATACATAACCATACTTCACTGTATCTGTGAATAATGAGTTAAATGATTGAAACTACTAGGCCTAAATATTCCTAAATGGAAACCACTTTGTTATACATAGAATTTATTCAATGAGATACAAAATGGAAGATGCAATTTTCGCCAGTCTTCATGAGTAACACGAATTAATTGAATGTTTTCTGAAAAGCTAGACGTCAATGACTTATATTTCGCGATTATCTATTAGGTGTTCTGAAAAGCTAGACGTCAATGGTATAGAATTTAGTAAATGTAGAATTCTGAATACTGATTTAAATTTCAATGTTTCACTAATCAAATTATGGTAGGAGGATAGATAAACTGACCCGATGATTTTCAATTCAAGTTGGGCCACAATGTATTCCCGGGGTATACTGCATAATGTAAAAGCTCTTGATCTGTAAATACTCTTAATTTAGCTATAATTAAAAAAATAGAGTAGTTCTTCTATTAGTTGTTACTTACATAGACCACTATCGTTGGAATAATATTTTCGTGCGTCTCTTCCTTCTTACGGTGTTTCGTTTCTCATGACTGGCACATGTTGTGCTATGATTCTTGTCCTGCTGATTCTTCATAATGCACTTTTTCCTCATTCTTCGCATACACTTGTTTCGAAACACAGATATTAAAGACATCGCAATAAGATGGGAGAGTTCCACAAGACTTATACAACTTCCACCAACAAACACAGTAAGTGTGCCTCCAAAAGAAGCTTTGAAAAAAGAATGTATAATGTGTTGTTACAATTTGTACGAAAGCTGAGACTTATCATACATATACAGGAATTACACCAGCAACTTAAGCAGATAAACTCATATCGAAAATCTATTGTTTTAGGATTCAGAGTACATCATGTATGTATAGAATAGTTTCCAAGATGAGCCTGTGTTGTTATTAATAATTAGAACCTTGAAGAACGCATCTTTTAGTTACACTCGCTAAGTTTCTTTCAATATGGTACACTGTTCGACATTTTTGAAAGGGATAAGCTTATTCGATTCTCCAGTATCCTAAACACAAATTCTACCTTTAATACAAGTCATCATCTTCTCACATTACACTGTAAAAAATGAGGTGTAGAAAACACAAAATGACTACTACTTTAGCGTGGTACTTGTGTGTGAATTCAGCACCAAGCACATCGCGTTTTGAGCATATCAGAAATAAATCGTTTCTACCTGAGAGAGTTTGCATTGATGTTTATCGTTTAATATGAGAATCGTTTTGCGAAATATATATTTGGCACTTATGCCCAAAAAAAATAATGTATGTTTTCTGTAATCGGTCACAATAATATTGTTGTAAACCTCTGAATCGTCTGGCAACAGTTACATGTTCAACAGCTCTGCCATCTTCAGCTAAGACAGAAGAATGACAGATAAAGAAAATAGATGAAAGCACTTTTATTGTGTAACTGTTGTCAGATGATTCAAAGGTTTAAACCATTATTGTGACCGATTACAGAAAACATAGAATGTTATTTATTACTTGCCACAAATGCGAAATATATTTCGCAAAGCGTTACGTACATCAAACAATAAAAAGCAATGCAAATACTCACAGCCTGTAACGAGGTATTTCCGATAAGCTCTGCATGCGATATGCTTGGTGTTCATCATCTCTCAGGTCGTTAGCGATATCGACCACATCAGCTGTGACGTACCAAACGTCAGCACGGCTGCTTTTTGTATTCCTGTACACGATCCTGGGACTTGCTCGTCAGATATTCGCTGAACAACAGCTATCTGACTTATCTCAGCCAAGGGTAGCTCGTTGCCACTCGTTAAGACTGGGCATTTCCTCACCTACACCACTATCCGAATGGGTGGTCTTACACCTACTACCTGATACCTATATCTGTAGTATCATATTTGTGTTAGGCTTTCACTACCTATGTCTTCTACAGGACACACCGATTCCGGCTCTTCTGTTAAACGGAAGGAACGCCATGGTAAACATCAACCTAGTCCTGAACGCTCACGATCGCCTCGTTCTAAAGAGGATCCTCAGTCAAAATCACCGAGAGCTAAACGTCCTCATACTCTTAGTGGAGGAATTAGGAATTATCATCGTCTACTACTACTTCAGGTCATTTCGACATGGACAAAGACTTTCCCTCTTTACCTCCTACACAGAATCCGCCTATAGTCAGCAATCATCAGTCTCCAGTAGTATCTTCATTTCTACCTACTAATTACGACCCAAAATATCAGTATTTAAAGATACTCTACCTTCGGCTCACCAAATACATTCCATGTGCAAACATCAGTCAAATAGTCTCAACTCGTAAAGGCATCATCATCAAAATTCCCGACTCCAACCTGGCTGCTACACTGTTAAATACATATTCTTATGAAATCTTCGGCAAGAACGCTCATCTTTCAAAACTACCTGCTTCTAATACGAAACAACCTCCACCACCTCGTCGATCACCAGCATTCTCAGTTGTTATTCGAGGAGTACCACCTGACTATACCGATGAAGAGATTACCGAGGAGCTAAAACTTGACGGTCACACTATCCTTAAGTGTATCCGCATCAAAAATGCTTCTGGGAAAACGTACATGGTCAGTGTGCTTACCAATTTCTCATCAACAATCGACAATCTTCTTTCACATGGCGCTTACATCTATCGTAAAAAGCATAGAGTACAACCCTCTAAACCACCGGCACCCCTCCACGTTCGTTGTGAGATCTGCCAAGTCTACAACTCACACCACACTTCTCAATGCCCGAATACACCAAAATGTGGTTTCTGCTCCGGACCTCACGCTACCAAAACATGCACAAATCTTACGCAACCTCCACTCTGCACTACCTGTGGTTCTAATCACCCCACTTATAGCTACAGATGCAAAAGCCGACCAACCGCCGAACCTTTCAAGCCGGAACTTGTTGTTTTTCTCCGTCCTCACGGGACTCAAGACACCACTGTTTCTCTGCTATCATCCATATATCAACCAAACACCATCAATCAATTCTTGTCTTTCATCACTGTTACACTTTAGAATATCCATCCTTTCCTTCGTCATCACATCTTACAACAGGTTCAACAGACAGCAAAAGCCATCCTTCACGTCGACTTTCAAGCCACATATTCTGGTCCTACTATTATTTTCACTCCGATGTGCTCAAACAGCAGTGTGACTCTCTTCAATATCTCTCACATAAACTAATTTTCGCTGTAGCTTTCATCATGGAGCTGAACATTCTGTTTTTTAACTTTCGTTCCCTGTTACAACATCAACCTCTTTTTGAGCAGCTACTCCGGGAAGAACATGTTACTACGTTTCTTTTAAAAGTAACGTATCTGACCCCGCGCCTCCATCCACGTATCTCTGGTTATCAGTTAGTTCGACATGATAATGCTCTTCCAGCACGTCGTGCTAATGGTGGAGTCGGCATCGGATTTGCACCCAGTGTTCCTTATCGCCAGCATCTCTCTACTGTTCCTAATCTTCCTGAACATCTCATTCTTACTCTTTATTTTAGACATCTATCTGTCACTGTTGCTACTCTTTATGTTCGTCCCGGTCATCCCATTCCGCAAGACTTCTTTCACTGCATCTCTTCTCATTTCTGTTCTTTCATTATTATGGCCGATCTGAACTTCCATAGCCACTCAGCACACCGGAAACTAAACTTTCAAACGTATATCACTACTCACACTACTGGGTTCATTCATACTCTTCCCAAACCAACTCGTCCGGAAAGTAACTCCACCCTGGACGTGGTAATAACTTCCGCCAATCTTTCCCCACGCTGTCTTGGACCCCCTTGGGAGCGACCATGTCCCGGTAAAAATTACCATCCCTTTCCGGCAATCCCGTTCTAATACCCAGTCTTTTCCAGGTCGTACCACTCCTCGTTTTGATAAAATTGACTGGGTTCGTTACCGCTCCTCCATCTCTGAAAACCTCTCTGATGTTTCGCCTCCAACTACAGAAATAGAACTCTATACGACTCTTGACAGTGTCACCAACACCATTCACTCAGCGTCGCAAAAATACATCCCACAATCGGTAATCAGACCACACCAACCGCCACTTCCACCCCACTATCTCTCGCTCATCACACGCTCCCGCCAACTATATCGAAATTTTATGCGTACAGGAAATCCTGAATCCCTTCGCTTCCACCGCCAGTACCAACGTACGGTCCATAATTATGTCGTGGCTTACAAGCGCCGCAGCTGGATTAACACATGCAACACTCTTGCTGACACGTCTCATCCCACCAAGCTCTGGAAGCGTTTCCAGCAACTCACCGGCAAAAGGACCCGTACCACTACCCACTCCTCGATGGCGATCATCCTCTTTCATACGAACTACTAACGCCAACGCCTTTGCAACACATCTTAAAGGTATTTTCACCCCAACTGCGCCTGATCCACGTATTCGCCATCATCCTACTGATCATCTGAAACTTTCCTCACCGAACTTACAACCTTGACCCGATCATGAGCTTCCTCTAAACAATTCACTCACTGTCCCCATCTCTGTCCCGGAAATCTGTCAAACCTTCTCCCGAAAATAACACTGCCCCCGGCATAGATAAAATCACGTATCGTCATATCAAGGAAAGTTCTTATACCTTACATTATCTCCTCTGCGTTATTTTTACCTTCATCCTTCGCACTGGCTTTTATCCCATACCCTGGAAAACCTCTACCACATTAATGTTTCTTAAACCCAACAAACCAGCGCACTCAGTTTTCTCTTATCACCCCATCCAACTCACAATAGTATTTAGCAAAATTCTTCAACGTATCCTTGTCACCCGTCTTCACATCCATTTCACTGCTTATAATTTACTTCCTCTCCATCAGGCTGGTTTCCGCCTTTCCTTTAGCATCTCAGATCAACTTCTCCGCCTCACTATTTCATCACCAACCAGTTCAACACTTCCAAACCATTCTGGCTTCTGTTATTTGATCTCGAAGAAGCTTTCGACAAGGTATGGCATCTGGGCCTTCTCTATAAACTCTTTCACTTCAATCTACTACATTGTTACATTCGTCTTATCTATCACTTTCTAACCCGTCGCCTTAGCTACGTATCCATTAACAATCATCTATCACACCCCATTTTCCTTCACTCAGGTGTTCCACAAGTCTCGGCTCTCTCACCCCTTCTCTGTCTTCTTTATGTCACAGATTTTCCTACTCTACCCGCCTTGTCACCCTTTTTCAATATGCCGATGACACTGCCTTTCTTGCTACAGGAAATACGATCTCTCACCTAAATCTCTTATTCAAACTCGCCATCGATTCCTTTCTTTCTTGGTGCCTCACGTGGCGACTTACCATCAATGCCACAAAAACTCAGGCGATCATCTTCTTACCACCTGGCGAACGGTCTCGTGTATATCGTAACACCGCCAACCTCCATCTTCAGATTTCACACACTCCTATTACCATCAGTAAAACAGTCACATACTTAGGCATTATTTTTTATCAACACCTCAAATGGACTCCCTACCTCAAGTATATCTGTCAGAAGGCCTATTCTCGCCTTAATCTTATTCGTCGCCTGACCGGTACCACGTGGGGTCTTTCTGCTACCACACTACTGAATACCTATAAAGCTTTCCTCCGACCAGTCCTCACTTATGGCTTTACAGCTTGGGTCGTTGCTCCTCCCTCCTTCTACAAACGCCTTCTAATTTTGGAACGCTATGCACTCCGGCTTGATTTCCGAATCCATCTTCCTAGCCCCACCCGTGATTTATATGCCCGTACAACATTTCCCCATATTTTCTATCATCTTGAAACTCTCCGCTTACGATACATCTCTCAACGCTTCCAGAACCAACATCCGCTTCTCTTCGACACTATGCACTTCGACGCCACCTTTCGTCAAACGACATTATTTCACCATACTCCCTTATCTTTACTCTTTACTCTCTACTACTACTCCCAACCGCCAGTATCTTTACTCTTTACTCTGTACTACTACTCCCTACCGCCAGATAGTTTTCACCTTCCTCTCGTAGCCGATTTCATCACGCATCTTGATTCATCTTTCATTTTTCCATCTACGGCACAGTAGTCCTACTGTTTCACTAGGCCTTTCACCGTCTACATCACGATCCAGAGTAGCCCTAGTCAGAAGATAACCTGCATGCGTCTACTCTAACCATCTCCCTGTTGTTGTGATGTCTACTGCACCTCATTCTCATCTCATCCCATCGTAATTGCATGATTATGGTAAAAGGCCATAATGTCCTTGCAGCTCAAAGACAGTCCTGCTGCTGCGAAGTGATGCTTCTTTTCACATTGTTTTTTGATTTTATATTGACATAACGAAATAAATAAAAACTGGTTTCTAACCATCCACCATTTACCTATCTCCGTTCAGTTTCCTTTCATTCCTCATCCCTCAATACGGGTGTGACCCTTTGGGTGGGTGCTAGTTGTAAGCGGCTAGCAAAAAAAATGCTTAGTGTTGAATTGACACACAAGTAACATACTAAAGTGGTAGTCATTTTGTGTTGTTTCAACACCTCATTTTTTCTATGTAACAACTTAGTGTTAGCGAGTGCAAAATTATTTTTTGTTGTACTTTTAGCTATAAGAAATACTTACAGGTAATTCTTATTCGGTACTCATGAATAGTTGCTTGTTTCAGCAGCTACACCAGTGAAGAACGACAGATTACGAAGTAAAAAAATATATATACTGTTAATTAAAGCTGGTCTTCATGTAAGTAAGTAGGGCTGATGCATTGACAACGCTTAAGATGGTTACAGACAGCTTTAACAGTACCATCTAACAAGTTCGTTTGTCTGTGATGTGATACCGGATATTGTGTAATGACTCTTTCAGTTCTATGCGTACACATCTCCGATATTACTTTTCCTTTCCTTGAAATAAGAATTTATGCTAACATGCAAAAAGTAACCATGCAGACATTAAAACTATGTTATAAGGTTATATTTTATGCACTGCTTTCTTAAAAATTCCTCATACAGTGATTTCGAGAAATTTCAAATTAAAAATTCAGTTATCTAATGCTAGGTTTATAAGTTTGTCTATAATTCTTTCGACAGTGAGATTTCGAAAACCATAAATGCTAGAAACGTGCTGTTTTTACTGGTCAATTTCATTTTTTGTGTAGATTGCCAAGTTCCAATTGAATATTTTAAAAATCATTGTCATTATTTCTTTATTACATTTTAGATGTACACAGGATGTGCAGACATTTTAAACAAAGTAAAGCATAATATCTTACGAGTAATACATTCTAACACCATATAATTGTATAGAGGAGTAGGAAGGAGGTCACTCATGCGTTTGTTTGATGCCCAAATGATAATGGAAAACGAAGGATAACCATTTCTCCAATCTAAGTTGAATGTTTATTGTTTAGAGTGTTTTGTCCAATGAACACCATATATAACTGACATTATAACTAATTGTGTATTTAACGTTTTTGTTTATTACATACTGCATACAAGAAGCAAGAAAACAGTGATCATACAAGAATTTGAAACTAAGGATGGCCACATTTTCCGGAGAAACGGAAAATATTTTTTCCGGGAACCGGAAAATTGAAAACGGAAAACGGAAAATTTTCCGGAAAACGGAAGACGGAAAATTTTCCGGAAAACGGAAGACGGAAAATTTTCCGGAAAAACGGAAACGGAAAATTTTCCGGAAAACGGAAGACGGAAAATTTTTCGGAAAAACGGAAACGGAAATTTTTCTGGAAAATGAAAATGTTCACTTGGAATAGTGACATTGGTCGTCTTACATTAACAAATATAACGAAAAATGCTACGCGAAACCAAGTAAATGATGCAATGCTCTTCAACATCTAGTGCTATACAAACGCAATTCAAACTTAACAGTGGACAGGAGAGGAAAGGTCGATTAAATCAGCGACGAAACATTCCTTCCTGCTACATCTATTTGTACACTTGCTTAATCATGTACTTTTTTGTTTGCGTGAGGGCTTGCAGATCATTCGTTTGCACCAGGAAATTCCGATCATGCGTGTGTTTCGGGGAATCCCCGATTATGCTTGTACCTGATGGCAGAACAATGGCAGTAAAGAGAGCTGGCAGTGCGTTATTAATACAACTGGTATGTTTATATTCCAACCATTTCTTCATTGCTTATCGTGACCACGGTGATCTGTCAAGGTCACAGATCCTGTGGGACAGGGGGCAGCCCCTCAAATTTCATGTGGACTCCGCATTCTACAATATTTTGCACAATTTGAATTCAGTTTGTCTTAAAACCCTCATATATCCTTCTGCATCTGAATGGATCCCCAAAGTTTCAGAGAAATCAGCGCCCTAGATTCTAAGGAATCCACACGCAGTAGTATAGGCGGGAGTACACTACGGATTCCAACTGAGCTCAGTCGTTAGTACATCGGATTAACATTCAGAAGACAATGTTCGATTCGAGCGCCCTACCCGTCCCGACTGTTTTTTTCTGTAAATTTATTACTCAGTTACATTGGCGTGGGTCAATGAAAACTTGACCCACGACCCACTGTGACCCACTCTGACCCACAACCCAACATCCATTGTGACCTACTCTGACTCACCAAAATCCATCGTCATCAACTCTGAACACGATCCACGGCCTCTTCTGTACTGACTAAAGAGTTTACACTTGTAATAAAACAAGACTGAAATTGTCACTAATCGGAGTTTGAATTTCTAGTCAATCGCTCAATAATGCTGAATCTGACCTTTACGATATTAAATGGTAAAGTGTTTATCAGTGAGGAAATTGAAGAACTTTGAGGCGGGGGAAAATTAGTGTGTGCCTAAAATATACTTGTACTAAGAGAGTATTCTTGCAAGTGTTAATTTCTGAACGCTTTCCAAAAGAAACTTCTATTCACAGGAAAATACCCCTGTACAATATGGAAAAGGTTATGGTTTCACAATTCACAGTATTTTTCTCACAGAAGACTTGAAAATCAGTTTTTCATAGTGTATAAAGGTGCTCGAATACTCTTTAAGAGAGCATCTCCATAAAGTATGCTCATAATTATAATTTGTGTAATCACTAAAGCGCCACGTTAAATTTAAGTTACCACCTTAAAACCAATCTGAAATCGGGTTTATTTCCTGTTGGTCTCCAGAACTTTCTCGTGGTAAATCATCCGCAGCGGAATGATGTGCATCCTTCAGCCAAGAAATAACTACAGTAGCTCATCTACTTTGAGCTTGTCTAGCGGTGAGCCATTAACATTGATGAACAATAAGTTAGACAATGTTCGAGCACTTAGTCTATTTCTAATATCAGTCATCTGTAAATTCATAAAATCCCAGTTCGCACTCTGTCGTGGAAATTAATAATACTTCTACCCGATTCTGCAACTTCTCATCGACAATCTGCTTGTTAGACTTAAGTCTGATAACGATTTTTCTTGATCAGTTTTGAAATACTCACCAAGAAGTATCATCTCTGTATCACCATACAACATATTTTCCATATCGACCATGTCAGTTGGCAATGTCGACTCATGGAGAACAGAAACGTCATCTACCACACCTTCAATAGGGAATCTTGTGCATAAATTATCAATTAAAGCCTGATAAACTGATGATTTCTTATTTGTTTATATATTTAATTTTTGTAATTACACATGAAAGTTTGATGCCATTACCAAGTTCCCTCCCCCGTCTAGAAAGCGAAAGGGAACGAGGTTCCTGGAAAGTGTTCAGAGGTGAATGGGAATTTCCCTCTTTCTTCCCTTTTAATTACCACACTGCTGTTTGCTATGGACCTAATTACGATGAATTTCAATTGAATCATCATAGTATAATTATTTTCTTGATGAATTATCGATACTTTTCAGTGGGAAAAAGGATGAAATTTGAAAGTCCCAAGCCGAGGTAAGTAGACCAACGTAAAGGGAAAAAAAGAGTAAAATTTTCCATATAATTATGTGTACAATCCAAACTTAAACTTTCCATGTAATTAAACTTACAGTACAAATTTTATGCCTATTTTTTTCTCACAACTTTGTGGGTTGATTGCCCTGTGTTGTAAGCGCTCCATATAATAAACATAAGCCTCAACAATTATTATAGTAGAAAGCAATGGATATATGAGGCAAAGCACTGTATTTTTTGTTGCTGATTTTTTCTTAACTAATATCGATCGTTTTCGATTATTTTTACAAACCAACTCACTATCAATTTTCCATATATAGAAAGTGCCCCCTCCACAAAGGAGATTTTAAAAAATGCTAGGACACATTCTGTTTATTTTCAATAAAGAGGTAATACACTGAATTTCAGCTCCGTAAGTTTAACGGCTTGCAAGATACTCATTTTCTTTTCGCACTCTTTCGGATCCTCACTACCTCCTTAGGATATTATGTATTATAATATAAGCAATATAACATCGCAGTTTGGATTAAGGCCTAACTATATACCAAATGTCATTTCATTGGACTTTGCAATTTGACCGTGATAATCAGGCACACATAGTTACATTCAATTTTTTTTTTGTAATCATTTATATGTTACAGTGATTCAAAAATGTATTTTTCCAGTAGTTAGCTCCTCTAAAAACTCACAGGTCTCGAAAGCCCAGTAGTAGTATAAACCCTATTGCTATTATTACAATTACAAATATCAATATCCAAAAGTGCCTGAAGTTCCTTTTTCACTTGTTTAGGTAAACTCACCTCAGGCAAGTGGACAGAAACAAATGGAAAAGGATGGGAAATGAAGTCTTGAAAGTAAAACGGAGACAAATTTACCAGTCTACAATGCAATGATCAGATAGGGTCGGTAGATCAGACTGAGTCGGTGGGTCGCAGTGGGTCATGGTGGGTGTGGGTCGCAGTAGGTCACGGTGGGTGGTGGGTTGCAGTGGGTCATGGTGGGTGGTGAGTCGCAGTGGGTCACATGTTGTTGACCCACTGACCCACTCAGAAAACTTGACCCACTTGACCCACTGACCCACTCCATCTCTGCATCCGACCTGTGCCATAGACTTTTTAACCCTAAGATAAATTCAATTCCACTGATGTAATTCAATTTTACACTTTACTCTAATGTTACCCCCATCTTGCAACTATAAGCGTCACGAATTCCAAATACCGGTACTATTGACTACAAATACCATAGTATGTAGTACTACTTGAAACTAGAGCCAGCTATTCATATAATGATCTATTCCACATAATTCTCTTCGTAACTTTTTCCGCTAATTTCTCTTAAACTGAAGGACGATTCCACCTAGTCATCGATACATCAATTCAGTTCTCAATGCTGACTTATTGTCTATGTTTCTGTATGCATTTGAAAGTTTTACTTATTATTAGAGCAACCCAAAAGCATACAAAGCATTAAAAGCATAATAGCTATTTACACATATGGTTGGTACCTTGAACACGGTTGTTTCTGTGTAAGGGTCCAGAAGGAACTAATTTTAAAAGCATAATTTTAGAAAATAAAGCATAAAGCATAATTTAAAAGATATAGCACAATTCTTTAAAAAAAGTCTCTTTAACTTCAAGTTTAACATACTGTATTAATATTTTTAAGAAACAATATTTATAATGCAAAATCATTGAGAACATAACAATGCAACAATGAAAAGCTTATTTTTATTTCTGTAAACTTTTTGGTCTAATCTTTTGACGTGGAGAAAAGAATAAAGGACAAGAAGAAGAAAACTTCCACCAACAATGAATAGTACACAAGAACTCCACACTATATTGTTACGTGTACCTCTTGAAGTTGAGCACTTTCTGTACTTTCTGGTGGTATCCTTTACTTTCCCTTTCTATATATATGCACTTCTGAGGCGCACACAAGTGATTAAAAAAGAAAAAAAACCTGACTCGAGTAAAGCCTCTCTTTACAGTGCATTAGGTAGAAAGTTCATTAAATATGAAAGAAACTGGTTGCATAAAATAATAAATAGATCAAGATATTTAGAATATTTAATGTATAGTAAATATTATACGTTATACACGATTAATGTAAAACAATGATTGAAATTAATAATAAAGCATAGGTTTGGAAAAAAATAAAGCATATTGTGGGTTGCTCTTTTTATTATTCTACATTCATGTTTTGTTACTAAGTTGTGAACTCCTAATTATTATTATTATTATTTCATACACGTAGATGATAATCTAGGTGTTGCTACCTCTATATCTCAGATTATCGCTTCACCTGGCGCACGCTCAAATGCATCTAAAGTAACAGAAAGATCCCAGAAAAACTGTTTTACAAATAAGGGACCATAGTAGTATGTAAGAAACAGAAAAGAATTCTGTCTTATCTCAGAGACCCTAAACCTTGTTCTTCCGCAAGAGCAGAGGTGCTTGATTGTAAAATAAGTAATATGGTACCATAGGATCTTCTTCCTTTGCCTTTCGTTGAAGCAATTTGGTTTCTTGAATTTATGAATGAAGTAGAACCAAGTTACCACTCACCGTCCAGGCAAACTGTGACTCGCCGTGTTGAGGCCTTGTTTTCTAAGGAGAAGTGTGGCTGCGGAATTGATTGATTTGACAACAGATAGCTGGGCTTCGCAGGCTACGGAAAGTTATATTACAACCACAGTCTAACTATATGCTTCCATATAAGTTCAATAAGTTCAGTCCTTAAAATAATTGAAATAGAAGTGAGGCACACAAGGGTAAACCTAACGCAGCACTTAGCCCATGTTGCAGAGTAATGGAATATTTTAGATAAAATACATGCAATTGTCTATGACAATGCTAGTAATATCACAAGTGCGGTACGAGAACTTCCGTATGCAAGCATATGTTGTTTAGCTCAGACCCTACAAATCTGTATAAATAAGGGTCTTGCAATAGAATTAATCGAGAAAATGTTAAGTGTTGTTAATCGGATTGTTTCCCACTTTAAACATAGTACGTTGGCAACGTCAGAACTGGAAAAACAGTAAAGGTTATTAGAATTGGAAGTACATTTCCTTATACAGCAAGTTAAAACTCGGTGGAACAGCATACATGGAATGCTTGAGAGATTGATAGAACAAAGAAGAGCTCTTAACAATGAATTATCAGATAGAAATGTAACAAAGGCGTCAGATTGCAAGAAGTTTAAGCCTTTAAGGATATCCGCTTTCTGATATAAATTTTAGACTTTCACTCAAACAGCTACTGCTTCCTTACTATTTATTGTAGGATCATTGTTCATACCTCGTTTTTCTCACGATAGAGCATACTTACCCACGGTACCGCGTGTCCGTATCATAAACCTTAACCAGAAAAACCGAAAAGAAACGGAATTTTTCTGGAAAAAAATCACACCTTCATAACACTTGCGCCCCTCGGGCCCGGCCCCGGTTTCACGTAGGGATCTAAAAAAACTGATAAATACCCAAAAGTACACACAATCATTATGCAAGTTTCAATCTGATATCTTGAAAACTAAAGGCGTGAAAAAGTTTTGAAATTTGCCTTAAGAATAAAAGTCACGTCCCTTCGCACCACTTGGCGCCGCCAAGTTGACCATCCGGTTCCAAAACGCATCTGCGGTGTTCTTTGGTCCATCCTTGACTTGAAAAATAAAAAAAAATCCCGGCTTAAATACCTGTTATAGAACCTAAATAAGCGGTCAAAGACGATGGTACGCCATGGTATATAAATACACCAGAACTCTTAAAATGGTTAAATTTCCTACAGACTAGGGATGACCATATTTTCAGGGAAAACGGAAAACGAAAAACGGAATATAATTCTTCCGGACGGAAAACGAAAAAGGAAAGACGGAAAACTTTCCGGAAAAACGGAAACGAAAAATTTTTCGGAAAATCGGAAGACCGAAAATTTTCCGGAAAACGGAAGACGGAAAATTTTCCTGAAAAACGGAGACGGAAAATTTTCCGGAAAATCGGAAAACGGAAAATTTTCCGAAAAAACGGAAAACGGAAAATGTGATTTCCGGAAATGGCCATCCCTATTTGAAACTGAAACCGGAAGTAGGCTCAAATCTTGCAAACGGTGTGACATATTGAAAAAAATTGATAAAATCTCCCCTTTATGGTATCCCTTGCCGATTTTTAAAAGACATCTTCTACTTGTGCGTGTAAAAGGACATGCACATACGCTGTGATAAATGACAGGCAGAATCATGCTCATATGTGAATGATGCGCTGTGTAGAGACCGCAGGTTCAGCTAGTTTCTAAAGATTATGCTCACATTTCAGCCAACGTAATATTTTCCGTAGTGCAGATTAGGATACATACTTACAACTGTACGTGCACATACAAATAAAGCAAAAGATAGAAACATAAACAAAGTCAGAATAATTTAATATCATACGATATAATGTATAAACTGCAAACTTTTATTAGAAATTTACTATTATTAATTTATGTTTTTTATTTATTTCAGTTTAAAAGCAAAAGTTGTGATTATTCAACGTCAAAGAAATCATACGTCATAATGATCGAAATAGTATAATCTTACGAGATACTTAGAAAAGGCAATACGTAGATACATATAGTATATGTACAAAAATAAATACATGTTGTGCCAAATACAATAATTATCATTTAAGTCAGGTTTACATACAGCAAATGTATGTTTCTTAGATTATGGTAAAAGAATGACACACAAAGCAATGAGTCACGAAGAATGGTGTATTGATGTTAACTGTGCTAAAGAAGAGACCTATGTTGCCATGTTTCGTGCTGGGTGGTTAAGGAGACGCACTGCAGCATAAACTGGTGATCATAGGAGAAATAAACACTTTTTTCCGGCTTTAACAAGAAACAGAAACAAGTCAACGTCATATCTCTAATTTTCTAACAGGTTTTAAAGGGAACTCGGAGCTCTGAATTGAAAAGCAATAAACACTATCTCATAGCATAGCTTAACGTCCGCACAGGGGAATTAGGATTGCGTTTAATGTTTCCAAGGCATTTATCAAAAATCTTTTCTCTTCGTTTTCATCTTAAATACTTTCTTTTTGATACCCCTTTGTTAAAACTAAAACCGTCCGTTCTCTCCAATTGTACTCTGATTAGTATGATGGCTCATTTGAATACACGTCTTGGCAACACTTCACTATGATCATATAGATTACTAACAATTTCTAAATTTAACTACATTTGACAACCTAGAATTTTAACACACTGTTACCTAACATTTCCAGTGGTCCGAATATTACATTTCGCTCCCATCGATGACGTGGGAACTGTGATAGGTGAATCTTCCAAGGAGTAACTACTAAACCATATATGCTGAAAAAGAGATGTAGCATATAAGTCATTATAAATGAATATGAATTAGTCATACAGGCTTATCAACTGAACAGCTGAAAAACAATACTTTGGTCATAAAAGTAAGAAGGAAGGAAAGAAAACTTGTTTAAACTGCAGACTTCAAAACGTTATTACTACACATCGTCATATAAGCTCCGTATGTCGAAATTTAGCAAATATCTCACCATTTAAGTGTGACATATTCTCATTACATACGGCACGCAATTGAGGAAATTCTATCATTCTGTACATGTGAAGTGTCAAAATAATTAATTATGTTTCGGTCTACTGTAATGCGTCATATTCACGATTTGGAAAATCCATCAGGTGCTATTATATTGTGAAACAAAGGGTTGGCTGAAGCTCAGTTCCAGAGGATTTCAAATAACTGCTGGGAAAACCGAGTAATGTATATCTCCAGAAACTGGCTATTACATGGGACGAAAAGCGGATTTTTTTCTTCCAAAATTTGAACATGCAAACGCGGTGTTTGAGCAAGGGTTAAATTGCATAACCGCTTGTGAAATAGTACCATCACGTGTGTAACATCAGACTCTGTATATAATGGAACTACGAGAGAGTAATTCAGTTGAATTGTGTTAATAAGAAAGTATTATTTATGAACACACACCGCAGAACCGTATATTCTAGAGCCCAACCGAATAGAAGCAGAAATCACTACAAAGAAATTAAAGAAACACAAATATCCGGGTGCAGATGAAATTCCGGCTGAGTTAATTTTAGCTGTAGGCGAAAAATTGAGAAACAAGATACACAAACTCATTTTCTTTATTTGGAACAATGAGGAATTGCCACAAGGGAGGAATTAATTAATCATTGTTTCAAATAACAAGAAAGGCGACAAAACTTACTGTAATAATTATCGAGGCATTTCTCTTTTGTCAACATCCTATAAAATCCTTTCAAATATTCTATTAGCAAGATTGACCCCATACGCAGATGAAATTATTGGAGACTAACAGTGCGGATTTAGAGGAACTCGATCAACTGTCGACCACATATTTGCCATTCGCCAAATACTCGAAACAAAGTGGGAAGGAATACATTACCCCGGTACGTCAACTATTTATTGATTTTAGAAAGGCGTACTACTCGGTTAGGAGAGAAGCATTACACAACGTTCTTACAGAGCTTGCAACACCGAGAAAGCTAATTAGATTAATTAAGTTATGTTTAAATGAATCCCAAAGTAAAGTTAGGGTAGGAACATTTTTGTCCACGAGCTTTCACGTCGAAACTGGGCTGAAACGAGGAGATGCGTTGTCGCCATTATTATTTATCTTTGTTCTGGAATACGCTATAAATAAAATCAAAGATAGCTACCAGGACCTAGAGTTCAAACGGTATTCGGGGAATATTCGGGAAATTCAATAGGTAATGATAAGAGAACAATAGAAGGAAATGCAGAGATTTTCTTGAACGCTTGCAGGGACATATGTTTAGAAGTAAATTCAGAGAAAACTAAACACATGGAAGTGCGTCGGGACCGTAGTACAGCAAATTATGGATGCGTTAAATATTAAATAATATTTTTGATAAAGTGGATACTTTCAAATATCTAGGATCAATATTAGCAGGGTAAAATCATATTCACGAAGAAAATAAATGTCAATTAAAAGAAGGGAATACGGGTTACTATTCGATTAAAAATCTCTTGTCGTCGAGAATTCCGTCGAGGAAATTGAAGCTTAAAATATACTAAACGATAATCATGCCTGTTGTTCTGTATGGTTGCGAAGCATGATCGCTTATTCTGGAGGAAGAACATAGACTGAAAGTATTCGAGAACAAGATCCTGAGACGAATATTCGGATCCAAATGGAACGGGAATGGGGAATGGCGGAAACTTTATAATGAGGAACTACATAATTTATACGGTTTACCCAACATTGTTAGCGTCGTCAAGTCTAGGAGGCTTAAGTGGGCGAGTCATGTAGCTAAAATGGAAGAAAGTAGAAATGTTTTCAAAGTCTTGATTGGAAGACCAATCGGAAAATGCAAAGATGGATCTCGCAGAGATTGGTATACAAAGTAGAAACTGGATACAGTTAGCTAAGGACACAAGTTAGTGCTTTTGTGAGGTTCCATAGACAATATAATTAGATAGTTAATTATTATTTCTCAGCATTATCCTGAAGAGCTCTATTGAATGTGTGCTGTACAATGAAAGATCTACCCTACACTGGTGCCCTGCCAGAACATAAGACAAAACCAGATTCGTCTAAAAAATACAACAAATACTACAATACACCTTGCATAAGGTTATGACCATGCTACATCCGCATATCTTTTTCCTTTTACAGACCAAATGTTCCATATAGCAAATACTTTTATCAGTAATGTGAATGCTATCCTCATGTTTGCACAATAACTATGCCGTATGTAACAGTCTGGACCAGGAATACAAATAAGCAACAAAAGTTTACTAGACCAAGAAAAATCTACTAGCCAACTTTCCACTATAGAGATCGTTTACTTACCTTCGTCCGTATTATTGAACCACTCGCCCCGGGCGAGTGGGCGAGTGGTTATTTGCATCCCTGGTCTAGACTTCTTTCCACAGAAAATGAAGATCTGGTATTACATTATGTACATACGAATCTGACAACGGGAACGCAAGAAGTTATGTTAGGTTTAGCCAGTGATGCAGTCTTTTAAATCAAGATTCGTCATCGGGAATTACATTACGTGTACTAAATACATTCTAACTATCCCTACTTTGCAATTACTAAATTAATAACCGTGGTATTAAGGGAACTCGAATTTACCTTCCTCAGGTAATACAATTTGAAGACAATATCTTCGAAATAATGTGTCAAAACGAAAATATAAATGATGATGATCAAAATTAGTAGCTCTATCACACCGAAACGAAAAACTACTAAACGTATACACACTGCAGCAAAAACATTTGGTGCAACACTTTAAATGCACCATTGTGCTCTTCACACCACTGTAGCACACGTTAACCTTGTGAAAAGGAGTGTTATCCTGGTGAAACATCCCTTGTTCATCTAGAAACATGGACGACATGAATAGTGCACATGACCAGGAATAATCTACCAATAGTTAGAAGCCGTCCTGATGCTGTCCACACACACTATCAGGCCCATAGAGGATGACGTAATGATCACCCAAATCATAATCAAGGCACCACTGTCGTGTTTTCGTCCTACTGTGCTAGTACGGATTCTGTGCTAACTAGCAATGTGATATGTCCAGTGCAGTGTAGCAAACGTGCACAGTACAGTCAGTATATATCCAGTCTTAATGTATACAACAGCTGTGGAGGCCAATACATAACGGAATGCAGTGAATTCTATGCTACGACAAATCCTCCTTTATCTGCTGTTGTGTCTGTGACGTCTAACATCTTTAATGAGGTGATTAAGTTCCACACCTTATCGATAGTCTAAGGAATTAATTTATTAGACTGGCAAAGAAAGTAAGATTTTATTGAAATGTGGAAATGCCACAGTTAGAAGACAAAATAGTTAATGTGTATAGAATTACAGCCGAATAATGTTTTTGATTTACGATAATTGAATTCGTATTATTCGGGTGTAATAATAATCATGGTATAATATTGAAGTAATATTAAAGTAAACATACATAATCTGAGAGTTATGTATTGATTGTAATTAAATATAATGGATATGTGGTATTCCCTATAGCGTGTTTGAATAATACGTTTCACAATCGGTGAAAAGGACCGGGAGTGCTGGTCAAATGTGCGTCTCGTTCTCCAAACATTTGATAAAGTTCTCTACCTGGCGGAAACAGAAGGACATTGTCTACGGTGATGCACCAAAAACAACAGACGGTTTTCAACAATGCATTACAACACCGTCTGAGGTCGTTCCACTTTTGAAGCTACATTCTGTGGAACGATCTGTTCATTAACTCATATATATGCATTTTAACAATACATTACATTGTGTTTTACTTACTCAGTATTGTGACTGGTGTAAGATACAGTTTGACAACTTTGCTTACAAACGCAGGAACTTGAAAGTAATATCCTTTCAATTTCATCTGCAAGAAAGATCCATTTTAATTAATAAAAGTACATTCTGTAACAATACATACATTATAAAGAATATTCTACAATACGACTAATTGATTATTAGAATATTTAGAGAGAAATGTACGCTTCTTTTGGTTTTTAAGTAAATAATATACTTTACAACGATAACGTTGTATGTAATATTAAGAAGCTGTGCCAATTTACAGAAAGGGATCAGAGGCGAATTATTTGAGCAGTATTATGTATAAAGAAAAGAAAGACATATAGAGATTTCGAGACATTATTTTTGTAATCGGTAACTAAAAAGAGAGTTGTTACTATAGCAACGTCGTAAATAAATGTACATGTACGTAGACATCTTGTCGAGTAAATAAGTGTATGTATAAAGGTGTAGACATCTTGTTGTATATGCAGAAAGGTGATTATGTACGCTTCTCATGGTTAAGTATTAAAAACCAGCTAAGAAAGTGCTAAAACGTTTTGAATTATTTTAAGATTACTAAAATACGAACCAGAACAGACCCCTTACAAATTGGTGCCTCACCACCGGGAGTTATATAAGTGTCGTTTTGAAGGATAGTAAAAACTGCAAGCTTTCATCGCGACCTTAGTATTACCATATTGAGAAGTGGAAAAGTAATTCATCGAAATATGGCCATGAGTACAACAAGTAATAACATAATTGGTGAACAGAGTGTGTATCCTGAATTGACTCCTAGTGAAAATTTGACTGACATTTTAAAAGACTTGACACAACAAATAAGAAACCAGTCCGAGCAAATAAGAAACCACTCTGAACAAATGAGGAATCAGTCTGAGCAAATTAAGGATCAAATACAAAAAGGTGATGAGTTAGCCCAACAAATGAGGGACCAGTCAGAGCAAATGAGGAACCAGTCAGAGCAAATTTAACAGTTTGAAGAAAAATTGGACCAGAAGATAATACAGTTAGGTAATGATTTTGACGAAAAAATAGTGAAGTTGAATCAATGCAATGAAGACAGATGGGACCGTGTTCAACATCAGTTAAATCAGATGAACCGACATCTAGTGGAAAAATTTGAGAAAAATGAAGAGAAGATAGAAAAAGTAGTACAAAGGAACACGGAAATTCAAGAGTCAATGGATGTTCTAGAATCAACGATTAATGCCCATGAAAATCATATTAAATTACTGCAAGACGAAGAAAATTTCATCAAGGAAAGATGTATTCCCGGAACTCCATTTCACGATAACGAATGCACGAATCATTCTACAGTCACAGGTTGGGTACCTGATCGTCCTCCCAGAACAACTTTAGAACTTGATAGATCTTCGAGTGGTGCAGAGAGTAGTGAAAGAGAAGGAAGAGTGAGGCAATCCAGGCGCAAACACATCTCCAATAGAGGTATGAAGACGTACACAGGTAAACAGTTGCGATTCAGCGAAGTTAAGTCGCTTACAAAATTTAGTGGCGTGCCAGAAGATATACCCGCTAGGGCATTTCTCCAAAAATTTCAGGATGAATGTGAGCTCATGGGTGTAGATGAGTCTCAGTTTTTAAAATTATTACCGCACATCTTATTACCACCCTGCTTAACATGGTTTAAAGCTATTAGAGGTAGTCTTCATACATATTCAGATTTTAAGAATGCTCTTCTATCAAATTATAAAAACGATTTTATGGTAGCGAATAGAGATGCTGCTTTGCGAACGAAGCATTACAATACAAAATTACACCGGAGTATTACTGAATTTGTAGTATCTACATATCATGAGTTAAGATCACTAAATCCAAACCATCCGGAATCCCGAATTATAGCTTCCATTAGGATCTTATTGCCATTTAGACTACAACAATTGTTAATGTCGGCACAGTGCATTAACTTCAACCATTTAATTATGCTCATTCAGAGTTATGAGAGTCAGTCTGCAATTCAGAATAACAATAAAATGCAGAATAGAGGTCAGGGTAATTATGTACGTAATCAGACCCAATATGCTTCTGTTCGTAATGTAGATATACAATCTGAAAATGATTCTAATGTTCGTAGTTTCAATAATAGAATGAGTAGTTATAATGGTACCGGAAATCAAAGGCAACCTAATTATAGAAATGGAGCTAGGAATTTCAAAAATAACATGAATTTCAGTAGAAGTAATAGTTATCGCCGATTTTCACAAAATCAATTTGCAGATGGCAGGAATTTTGTAAGATCCCACTATAGATTGTGGGATACAATGCAACTTAAATGAGGTTACAAATCAACGTAATTTAAACTAGCATGTGCTAATGTGGGAGGGGTTGAACCCACGTCAGCATCGAATACTTCAGATGAATTTTCTGATTGCGAAACTAATTTAAAGCTTTTAGATACAAATATTTTTTATCAATATGTACCAATTGCCAACTGCTTTTGGAGATTTGATAATGATATGGATGTATATTTAGGTAACATTGACAAAGATTTTGTATTTTTAAAAACTTTCTGTACGGCGAGAATTGATATAACAGTTAATGAAATTCCTATTCATGCCTTAATTGATACCGGGGCTACAGTTTCGCTTTTATCGTATGCTTTTTGGCGAGAAATAAATAAGGACTTCTCGAACCCAAGACTACAAAGGGTAGACAATTTGTTATTGGTTGATTATACCGGTAAACACAAGAAAAGGGTGTTAGGTAAAACTCAATCGAAATAGGCATACAGAACTTTAAAATTATGATACCTATATTAATCATTAACGAGCTAAATGAAAAAATATTAATTCGAGTGGATTTCTTAACACAGCTGCGTACCTTATCAGATTTCGAAAACAAAACTTTCACTATAAAAACGTTAGATGATGCTATTGTTCAAAAATTAATTCCTGCCCAAGACAGTATTGCATCTCAGTGTCAGCCTTTTGGAAATGATGTTTATAATATTAAATTTAACAGACTGAAAGAAAATAATGTAATATTAACAATCTGTGGCAATTTACAGAAAGGGATTAGAGGCGAATTATTTGAGCAGTATTATGTATAAAAAAAAGGAAGACATATATATATTTCGAGACATTATTTTTGTAACCGGTAACTAAAAAGAGAGTTGATACTATAGCAACGTCGTAAATAAATGTACATGTACGTAGACATCTTGTCGAGTAAATAAGTGTATGTATAAAGGTGTAGACATCTTGTTGTATATGCAGAAAGGTGATTATGTACGCTTCTCATGGTTAAGTATTAAAAACCAGCTAACAAAGTGCTAAAACGTTTTGAATTATTTTGAAGATTACTAAAATACGAACCAGGACAAACCCTTACAACTTGAATTACTGTAGTTAGGGGTATACGATGACAAGTACGTCTCTGTTTCCTGGAACAACCTTACTTTTTTTAAACTTTTAGTGTTTTATTAGATAAACATGTTTAACCTAATTTGCCTAACACAGAGTTATATCATCATTACATACTCTCAGGTGAAACGAATAATATCATTTTTACAATTTAGTGGTAGAGTGTTCACCTATGGTGCATGTCATACCTTGTTCGATCCCAGCTCGCGCCAAGTGAACTTTGTGGTAGACAAACACCGTGTACGTGGGTTTGCTCGGAGTTTTCCCATTTCCTCCCACTTTGTTGATTCCATCATTTGATCATTTATCATCTTCTCTTTTAACCTAGCCGGCATATGCGTGGGACATAAACTTAAAGATTTCATTTCACTTTCGTTTTTATGATTTAATTTCGAAATGTGAAATTCTTGACAAGTATCATAACGCTTGACAGGCCTACAGGGACTTTCTTTTTCAGTAATTGGTAATGGTATGGGTGAAAGACACTTAATTTTACTTATTGTGAAAATTATATTCCGAAGATTTCGCACTCTTTAATGAACTTAAGCAGTATATAATTGAAGTAAGAAATAATTTCTCCTGGCTGGAGTTTGGCTATGGGCATATAACTTGAAAAACTTACCAACTACCTCTGTAAACATTGTTGTGGAAGTTCCATGTATTTTTGGCTATCGCATATATTAGTTTCTAATAAAGCCTTGACCCGACTACAGTACGTCCCATAGTTTTGGAGCTATGAACCTTTACAATTCATTTTTTCATGTTTTCACAAGCCTATAACTCCGAAAGAAAGCATTTGTGCACCCGGGTTGGTCTATATTTTTTGTCTTATCTTGGTGTCAGAAATCACCCCCCAAACGTTGTCGGTGTTGTTTAGAAACACCCTGTTTAATTGAAAGGGGATATTCTGATATGGACGTATCGATTTCCGGTAAAATGAGATATACATATTTTCTGCAAGTTTGAGCATGTCCGTATGTGTCTAGGTGGTGTTAAAATAATATCCGTAGTGAACGCCCGTCTCTAAAAATAGTGCGCGAATACGTTGGTTATTGGATAAATGCGTTTGTTTGTCTGTTCTCCTGAAAAATTGAAGAATTGCTAGTTACGCCCTAATCCAAATTTACCCCTCAATTAATTAGAGCAGATACTATATATATTAATTTTTAAAATGCTTACCTCTTTTGGAATTAATACAAATGAGACCGTTGACAGTACATTCCTTCACATTTCCTTAAAAAAAAGAAGCCATGAATTAAGTGCCAAATAAATAATGCTTAGAGTTAAGGTATTATAGGTTATTTATTAAATTTTGGTATGCATGTATGAATACAATCAATACTGTTTAAATTGTACATGTATCAAATTTGAGATAGGTATTATCTGTCAGGAAAGTAAATGTACACCTATTTTTCGAGTCTGGCATTCCTGCGCTCCATCCGTGGAGAGTATGAGAATTAAATCAATCAAATGTTTACTGAGGGGCAAAAAGAAAAGTTTAATCTGAATAAGACATTGCAAGGGGCACAAGCTGTGAACACGAATAGTGCATAGTGTAAATAAAGGACGACACCGAAAGAGAAAGCCAGAAACAACTGTTAAACTTAGAAAAAACAGTAAAAATTGTCGAAGTGGGAACATAAAACACAAATACAAGGAATACGACGACAACTAAACGTTTACCATGCCAGGATCTTGGTGTAATGGTTAAGGTGCTGGCTTACAAATGCAAAGGTCCCCAGTTCGGTTCCCCATCAATGACATTTTTAAAAATTTTTATTGATAATACATACGGCTCATGAGAGGGTAAAAGAGGTCGTATTTAGTTTTTCGTAGCAATTATTATTGGTAATGTTTAGTACTGATAATACTTTTTGTCTTTGCGTATTGCTTTTATTCTTTTCTTCATTTCGAAAGAGAAGAATATCCGAACAAATACCACCGAAATTTCTCTTATTTTGAACGTAAACGCCATTTGCGATTAGTAAAGAATAAAAATTGAACTTTCCGAAGTAGCTGCAGCAAGTAAAAAGAAAAAACATGAAAATGGACCATACTCATGGTTACTAAAAATACAATTTCTACATGCCTTACACCTTCCGACCAGATTTCTACGTTAGCAAGTAAGAGGCTTGTGTTTAGGTTAGGCTGGTCAATACGTTTTGCAAAGAGGCCCGGTTTAGCTCTGACGCACCACAGGTGCGAGAAGGGAGCAAAACACTTTTTCTCTCTCCCTCTGTGTATCTCTCTCCCTCTATCTATCTGTGCATATATATAACGCTATTTGTGAATGCCATAACCACCCTAATTTTCTGCGGATTGAGACGAAACTTGGCACAAACATTAGTTGTTGAAATATATTGATGCGTTCGTTAACAAGAATAATCAGATGAAAATGTCCAAATGGCGGCCCTTCTGACTCTTAAAAAGTTCCAAGGGAACCAAATTTCGCCCATAAATATGTATTCAGAAAGTTTGAAAAAGTTTTCTTGTTTTACTGAAATATTTGTGTGCAGGGACTTATCCTCTTTTATTGAAATATTGGACCCGATTAATCGCCTAAAGAAGGTTCACGCCCTTTCGCTTCGGTCAGGCTTTTTTTTTTTTTTTTTTTTTTTTTGCAGGAGGGGACTATTTTCGTATAGGAACAAGATGATTGTTAGTGATGATACGAAATTACACATTGAAAGTGAAGTAACTTGTGAAACTTGGTATTTGAAAGAATAATATAATAAATGTGCTTTCCTCTAACACAGAGAACCGTAAATCATGTATTTCGAGTTGAGTTGAGTTGATTTTGAGTTTAACGCCCCCTTCAGCAGCGAGGCTATATGATACGTGGACCTACTGATTAACGTGGAATCCGAACCACATGAGCTCCCGCCGGGAATTGAACCCAGGATTCATGTATTTTAAGTTCGGGAGCGTGAATGGCGAGGAGAGTTATTTGATTTTTTTTTAGTAACACATTGCAATACAAATAAAGGTAGGCAACATTAATGGTAAGTAAAACAATAATAATAATAGTAATAATAATAATAATAATAATAATAATAATAATAATAATAATAAGAAGAAGAAGAAGAAGAAGAAGAAGAAGTGTTGTTTGTGGCAAGGCAATATCTTTCTCAATTCTTCCTCAAATGTAAGATTGTAACGCCATATGTCCCTTACAAACAAAGTATTTGCAATTTATATCGAGAGAACGGGAAATTGTATAGTGATGGGAGCAACGTTGGACAGTATGCACTCATAATACTCAGAAAAATAAGCGATTTCAATGCAAAATGAAAAAAGAGTCTTTGTCATGTTTAGTCATGGGGCCACGGCAGAGCCCTCTTTAGGCAAAATGTCGATAACTCATATAGAGAGAACAGGAGGTAATAGTGGGATGGGACCAACGTTGGACACCGTGGACCCATAAGGCGCATCGAAAAAATTAGCGGGGCGGACGCCAGCCAGCCTTACCTATTTCTACATAATAATATAAAATTATATTGTCGAAATACACACACGAGTTAGCTACTAATATTTTATATTATTATTATTATTATTATTATTATTATTATTATTATTATCAACAGCGTCTTTTCATTACGTGAGCATGTTTGACATGAAGCCAAAGAGAAGATCCATCATTCGTAGAAAGAATAAGAATAGCCATTTACTTTAATTGTGAACGCCCGCGAAAAATACGAAAAGAGTCACTACCTGGAACAATACTTTCTCTCAAATCGATAAAATATTAAGCCAAGATAGATTCGAACTAGCATGGACGGCGCGAAAAGCCAGTGCTTTGTCCACCTTTTTTTTAACTAACTCACCGAACGTGTTTCAGTAACTTACTTATTGCTAATTTTACTTGCTTCACTCGTTTAACTTGCTTTTTCTAATAACTTATAACGACAGGAACACGAACACAGAAACATCGAGAACAGTTAGAAATCATAGATTCTCTCCCGCCGGGAATCGAACCCGGGACACAATACACCAAAGGCGCACGTGCTAGCCACTAGACCAGGAGGGAGGGCACCGCCAACTCCCAGTGTCGTTAGGGATTACGACCACTGTATTGCCAGCTATCACTTCTGTTGGTTGTACACTATGATCACTTTTTCTTCTTTGCTGGAAGAGTTAAACCTCTATTCTATGTAAGACATGAGGTATTTAGACCTACATGCACTTCATATAATGTAATAAAAGGGTCAAGTTGGGAATAAGAAAAAGAACATTCCATGGACAAAACGGAAACTATTGGCATCAGAAATATTTATCTACGAGGCTTGCGCAGTAGTATATTTCAGAATAGTTACTGTTTAGTTCAGTAAACGAAGATTGGGGTATAAAAAAGCAAATATGTCGCGTCAACGAGATCGACCGGTGTTGACAGAGGCGGAAGCAGATGTGTAGTAATACAACAACTTGGTTAAATTGATAATTGGTTCTTTATTCTGTAGTAGATCGTATCACAACTTTACGGCAGGGCAGAGAAAGACTTACTAACGCTATCATATAGTAAGCTTTAGTAACACGACCATATAGCCAAAATTGATGTAACTGTGAGTACTACAACTTGGATTTAACGAAAGCCGTTTATATATTCAGTGGTTTGCAGGGTTGTATAAGACACAATACAATTCTTCATACCTCGGATTCCAGTAGCTAGATACATGCAATTTCTGGTTAGATACTGAAACTGCTGTCGGATTTTAATACTTGACGTATTGCAGGATACAAAATGCTTTGCATTACTTGTTTGTTTGTAGACAGCTACTAGCTTAGTGTTCTGAAAGGTTGTGTATAAACTAAGGATAGCCAATTCCGGAATTATTACTTTCCGGACTCCCGAAAGTAAAACCGGACAAATTCCGGAATTCGGAAAATTCCGATTTTGGAATAATTCCGGAATTCGGAAAAATCCGGAATTTAGAAATTTCTGATTTCGTGAACATTCCGGAATTCGAAAAAATCCGGATTTTTTTTCAAAATCCGGAGTTTTCTCAATTCTGGAATTTTCTAAATTCCGAATTCTTCCCGAGTTCCGGAATTCTTCTGAATTAGGGAGCTTAACTGAATTACATAATTTTCTGAAATCCGGAAAGTGAAAGTTCCGCTTCCGAAAATTGAATTTATTTTGGTTAATATGAATCGTGGCGGAAATAAGTCTTTGACCAGGTAATGGCGACTGCTTTGAAAGAAATGGAGAGTATGAGTGGAGAGTAGAGTATGAATGAAAAAAATCAATCTGTCATATTTGTAGTTTCGTGTGGAGAAGAAACAAACTTGTGAACCAACGGTTTAGGAACAGCTCAAGTTATTAATGTAAACTTTGCCGACATCATAAAAGAAAGACGAAAGAAACTTTGAATCGAAGAAATATAACATACAAGTTTGCAAGCGGAGACAAAGAAACCTAATGTAACCAGACTAAAAACGAATCGTTTACCGCGTAACGATCGCGGGTCAGTGGTCGACGTGCTTGTGCGAATGCACGTTGTAATTTTTTTCTTTAGGATTTTGATGGCGATTGATCAGCGATAACATACGTTTTATTATATTCAGATATTTGAATACTCGGATGTTTCAATACTTGAACTATCAAATCTTCAGGAATAATAATAGTAATAATGATAAACTAATAATAATTATTATTATCTTGTAGAAGATTAAAAGCTAGGAGCTACTTATCGCTCAGGTCATACCATTACAAGCAGAAACGTGACATTTGGAAAGAATATTTCGGTTTGGTTTAATGTTGCTCATGAGAAGAGGAATTTCTCATCTTGTTTCTAAAATAAATAAAATAACATGAGAATTAACAATTTACATTCCAGACAGGCTAACTCAAAATTTTCGTCTCTCTTTGGAGATGAGAATCGAGACGAGACGAAAAGTATCGTAAACATTTCCCGTCTTGTCTCGATTCTCGAAATAGTGTATGTCCATTCTTTAACTAACAATTGATCTGTAGACTGAATCTCATAGGATATTTCGTTACATTCTATTTCAGGGCTCATTGAATTATGCTCTGTTAGGTATTTTGTAGCAAAGCTTTTATATTTACCTCTGCATATCCTAAAAATTAGTTTATCATATGCCTTACTGTTGCGTGATATTCAGTTATATTTATTACAGTTCTGGGTTTGAGTTCAGAAGGGGCAAGTATTCGGGCTCGAGCCAAAACTTGTTAAAGGTTATAGGCTTCAGCCAAACATGTTCAAAACAGCTGGGACCGAGTTTAGGCTTCTTAACGGCTCGGTTTACAGCTCATTCACTATCGAACCGAACCGAAAAGTGAGCCGAGCCAACAGCTCACCCAACCGAGGCGATTTGAGCCATCGGCTTATTTGAGCTGAGTCGAAACGTGCCGATGCACTAGTCTCAACTTAGCTGGCTCGGACCGGTTCACATGAGCCGAGTAGGTGAAACATCCCAACCGAGCAAGCTCGACCCATCGGCTCAATTGGGCCGAGCCGACGGCTCATCCCAACCGAGCTGGCTCGAGCTGTTCGCTCAGTTGATTCGAGACGAACCGATTGATATCACTACCCGAGTTGGTCTTCTGTTTGGGCTCAAGAATTCGGCCGTGCAGGTCTCAGCCTTGAGTTTAAGAACTACAGTATATACTTATATTGGTGATTACGACATTTGAGGCTGTCTCGTAATAATAATAATAAAAAACTCTTGTCTTCTCGTTATCTAGACGAGACGAGATACACTAAAATTGCCCCACGAGATGCACTAAAATTACGAGACGAGACGCATCCCTGTCGTGAACAACAGTAAAAGTATTCAACGTTACTGCTTACATTTCTCATGGCTTTCGCTTTCCAGTCTAATCAGGCTATTATTTCAAAACGAGTTAAAACGAACTGAACGAGCGAGCGAGCCATTATCAAACTCAACTCAACTCGAAACTCGATCACGAAAACAGCGACTGGGCTCGGAACTCAACCCAAGAAATTTACCTTTGACTCGACCCGAATTGAACTCGAGTCGAGTCGAATTTTGGCTCGACTCGTGCTTATCCCTATTCATATTGGTATTTTATGTTTCCACTTCAACAATTTCTACCTTTTTTTCTCCATTTACCTGCTGTTTCTGGAATTCTCTTTCAGTATCGTCCTTTATTTAGACCATGCACTATTCTTATTCCCAGCTTGTAACCCGCTTCAATGTCTTATTCAGTTTAGGCTTTTCTTCTTACCTTGAGTACACATGTGATTGATTTAATTCTCACTTTCCGTGCAGGACCGATGAAAATTTGTTATTATTATTATTATTATTATTATTATTATACAATGGAACTTGCACGGCGAAATTACTGTATAATACGATATCATTTCTGTAATTTTACTCCATTGTATGTTATTTAGTTTATTAATGGCCATTAAATTGTCTCCAGATCAACAAATAAATTAACTACGGCATGCACTTTGGTGGAAATATCATTACAGAAAAATTATTTTTTCGTTCCAAACACGTTCATGTAATGATATTTCCACCAAAGTGCATGCCATAGTCAATTTATTTGTTGATCTGGAGACAATTTATTGCCCATTAATAAACTAAATAACATACAATGTAGTAAAATTACAAAAATGATATCGTATTATACAGTAATTTCGCCGTGCAAGTTCCATAGTATAATAATAATAATAATAATAATAATAATAATAATAATAATAATAATAATAATAATAATAATAATAATAATAATAATAATAAATTTTCATCGCTCCTGTGCGGAAAGTGAGAATTAAATCAATCACATGTTTAGTCAAGGTAAGGAGAAAAGCCTAAACTCAATAAGACATTGAAGCGGGTCACAAGCTGGGAATAACAATAGTGCATGTTCTAAATAAAGGACGACACCGAAAGAGAAATCCAGAAACAGCAGGAAAACGGAGAAAAAAGAGTAGAAATTGTTGAAGTGGAAACATAAAATACAAATACGAATAGGAATGAGCACGAGTCGAGCCAAAATTCGACTCGACTCGAGTTCAATTCGAGTCGAGTCAAAGGTAATTTTGTTGAGTTGAGTTCCGAGACAAGTCGCTGTTTTCGAGGTCGAGGTTGATAATGGCTCGTTCGCTCGTTCAGCTCGTTTTAACTCGTTTTGAAATAATGGCCGGATTAGACTGGAAAGCGAAAGCCATGAGAAATGTAAGCAGTAATGTGGAATACTTTTAGTGCGTCTCGTCTCTTAATTTTAGTGCATCTCGTGGGGCAATTTTAGAGTATCTCGTCTCGTCTAGATAACGAGAAGACAAGAGTTTTTTTATTATTACGAGATAGCCTCAAATGTCGTAATCACCAATATAAGTATATACTGTAATTCTTAAAATCAAGGCTGAGACCTGCACGGTCGAATTCTTGAGCCCAAGCAGAAGACCAACCCTGGTCGTTGTGATATCAACCGCCTCGTCTCGTATCAACTGAGCGAACAGCTTGAGTCGGCTTCGTTGGGATGACCCTAGCCGGCTCAGTTGGAACGAGCCATCGACTCAGCTCAATTGAGCCGATGGGTCGAGCTTTCTCGGTTGGGATGGGCCACCTACTCAGCTCATGTGAACCGGTTCGAGCCAGCTAAGTTGAAACTAGTCCATCGGCAAGTTTTGACTCAGCTCAACCAAGCCAATGGCTCAAATCGGCTCGGTTGGGTAAGCTGTTGGCTCGGCTCACCTTTCGGTTCGGTTTGATAGTGAATGAGCTGTAAGCCGAGCCGCTCGAGCCATTGAGGAGCCTAAACCCGGTCCCAGCTGTTTTGAACATGTTTGGCTGAAGCCTATAACTTTTAACAATTTTTGGCTCGAGCCCGAATACTTGCACCTTCGGAACTCAAACCCAGAACGTGACCGATCTCCTTGACTCATGAAGACTTCTTGACGCCGAGATCGACAGTCAATTAGCTTCTACTATTCAAATACAAACCGTATATCTTTTAAAGATTACGCACGGTGTTGATATAATAATAATAATAATAATAATAATAATAATAATAATAATAATAATAATAATAATAATAATAATAATAATAATAATATGAAAAGTTTTAAACTTGCCCTGAAATTTGGCAAAACTTACTTAAAAGTAGAGATTTCGGGGAAAGGGTTCCGTACCTTCAAGACACACCTCTGCAACTAACAACATTTTAAACTAGAACGTTCCATTGAAGTTTCATGTACGAAGTATTCTACTGTTTGTTTTAAGGAAAATAACTGTAATAAATATAACTGAATATCACGCAACAATAAGGCATATGATAAACTAATTTTTAGGATATGCAGAGGTAAATATAAAAGCTTTGCTACAAAATACCTAACAGAGCATAATTCAATGAGCCCTGAAATAGAATGTAACGAAATATCCTATGAGATTCAGTCTACAGATCAATTGTTAGTTAAAGAATGGACATACACTATTTCGAGAATCGAGACAAGACGGGAAATGTTTACGATACTTTTCGTCTCGTCTCGATTCTCACCTCCAAAGAGAGACGAAAATTTTGAGTTAGCCTGTCTCGAATGTAAATTGTTAATTCTCATGTTATTTTATTTATTTTAGAAACAAGATGAGAAATTCCTCTTCTCATGAGCAACATTAAACCAAACCGAAATATTCTTTCCAAATGTCACGTTTCTGCTTGTAATGGTATGACCTGAGCGATAAGTAGCTCCTAGCTTTTAATCTTCTACAAGATAATAATAACTATTATTAGTTTATTATTATTACTATTATTATTCCTGAAGATTTGATAGTTCAAGTATTGAAACATCCGAGTATTCAAATATCTGAATATAATAAAACGTATGTTATCGCTGATCAATCGCCATCAAAATCCTAAAGAAAAAAATTACAACGTGCATTCGCACAAGCACGTCGACCACTGACCCGCGATCGTTACGCGGTAAACGATTCGATTTTTGTCTCCGCTTGCAAACTTGTATGTTATATTTCTTCGATTCAAAATGTCTTTCGTCTTTCTTTTATGATGTCGGCAAAGTTTACAGTATATTAATAACTTGAGTTGTTCCTAAACCATTGGTTCACAAGTTTGTTTCTTCTCCACACGAAACTACAAATATAACAGATTGAATTCTCATACTCTCCATTTCTTTCAAAGCAGTCGCCATTACCTGGTCAAAGACTTATTTCCGCCACGATTCATATTAACCAAAATAAATTCATTTTTCGGAAGCGGAACTTTCACTTTCCGGATTTCGGAAAATTCAGTTAAACTCCCGAATTCAGAAGAATTCCGGAACTCGGAAAGAATCCGGAATTTAGAAAATTCCGCAATTGAGAAAAACTCCGGATTTCTAAAAATCCGGATTTTTTCGAATTCCAGAATGTTAAAGAAACCAGTAATTTCTAAATTCCGGATTTTTTCGAATTCCGGAATTATTCCAAAATCGGAATTTTCCGAATTCCGGAATTTGTTCGGTTTTACTTTCGGGAGTCCGAAAAGTAATAATTCCGGAATTGGCTATCCCTAGTTTATACACAACCTTTCAGAACACTAAGCTAGTAGCTGTCTACAAACAAACAAGTAATGCAAAGCATTTTGTATCCTGCAATACGACATGTATTAAAATCCAACAGCAGTTTCAGTATCTAACCAGAAATTGCATGTATCTAGCTACTGGAATCCGAGGTATGAAGAATTGTATTGTGTCTTATACAACCCTGCAAACCACTGAATATATAAACGGCTTTCGTTAAATCCAAGTTGTAGTACTCACAGTTACATCAATTTTGGCTATATGGTCGTGTTACTAAAGCTTACTATATGATAGCGTTAGTAAATCTTTCTCTGCCCTGCCGTAAAGTTGTGATACGATCTACTACAGAATAAAGAACCAATTATCAATTTAACCAAGTTGTTGTATTACTACACATCTGCTTCCGCCTCTGTCAACACCGGTCGATCTCGTTGACGCGACATATTTGCTTTTTTATACCCCAATCTTCGTTTACTGAACTAAACAGTAACTATTCTGAAATATACTACTGTGCATGCCTCGTAGATAAATATTTCTGATGCCAATAGTTTCCGTTTTGTCCATGGAATGTTCTTTTTCTTATTCGCAGCTTGACCCTTTTATTACATTATATGAAGAGCATGTAGGTCTAAATACCTCATGTCTTACATAGAATAGAGGTTTAACTCTTCCAGCAAAGAAGAAAAAGTGATCATAGTATACAACCAACAGAAGTGATAGCTGGCAATACAGTGATCGTAATCCCTAACGACACAGAGAGTGAGCTATGCCCTCCCTGCTGGTCTAGTGGCTAGCACGTGCGCCTTTGGTGTATTGTGTCCCGGGTTCGATTCCCGGCGGGAGAGAATCTATGATTTTTAACTGTTCTCGATGTTTCTGTGTTCGTGTCCGTGTTGTTATAAGTTATTAGAAAAAGCAAGTTAAACGAGTGAAGTAAGTAAAATTAGCAATAAGTAAGTTACTGAAACACGTTCGGTAAGTCAGTTAAAAAAAGTGGACAAAGCACAGTCTTTCGCGCCGTCCATGCGAGTTCGAATCTATCTCAGCTTGACTTTTTATTCATTTGAGAGAAAGTGTTGTTCTAGGTAATCACTCTTTTCGTATTTTTCGCTGTCGCTCACAGTTAAAGTAACTGACTATTTTTATTCTTTCTAGGAATGATGGACCTTCTCTTTGGCTTCATGTCAAATATGCTCATGTAATGAAAAGACGCTGTCGATGATAATAATAATAATAATAATAATAATAATGAAATATTAGTAGCTAACTCGTGTGTGTATTTCGACAATATAATTTTATATTATTATGATGATGATGATGTAGAAATAAGCAAGGCTGGCTGGCGTCCGCCCCCCTAATTTTTTCGATGCGCCTTATGGGTCCACGGTGTCCAACGTTGGTCCCACCCCACTATCACCTCCTGTTCTCTCGATATAAGTTATCGACATTTTGCCTAAAGAGGGCTCTGCCGTGGTCCCATGACTACCCATGACAATGACTCTTCGTTCATTTTGCATTGAAATCGCTTATTTTTCTGAGTACTATGAGTGCATACTGTCCAACGTTGCTCCCATCACTACAGTTTCCCGTTCTCTCGATATAAATTGCTAATATTTTGTTTGAAAGGGAGATATGGTTTTACAATCATTACGTTTGAAGAAGAATTGAGGAAGATATTGCCTTGCCACAAACAACACTTATTATTATTATTATTATTATTATTATTATTATTATTATTATTATTATTATTATTATTATTATTATTATTTTACTTACCACTAAAGTTGCCTACTTTTATTTGTATTGCAAAGTGTTACTAAAAAGAAATCAAATAACACCTCTCCCCATTCACGCTTCCGAACTCGAAATGCATGATTTACAGTTCTCTGTGTTAGAGGAAAGCACATTTATTATATTATTCTTTCAAATACCAAGTTTCACAAGTTACTTCACTTTCAATGTGTAATTTCGTATCATCACTAACAATCATCTTGTTCCTATACGAAAATAGTCCCCTCCTGCAAAAAAAAAAAAAAAAAAGCCTGACCGAAGCGAAAGGGCGTGAACCTTCTTTAGGCGATTAATCGGGTCCAATATTTCAATAAAAGAGGATAAGTCCCTGCACACAAATATTTCAGTAAAACAAGAAAACGTTTTCAAACTTTCTGAATACATATTTATTGGCGAAATTTGGTTCCCTTGGAACTTTTTAAGAGTCAGAAGGGCCGCCATTTTGAACATTGTCATCTGATTATTCTTGTTAAGGAAAGCATCAATATATTTCAACAATTATTGTTTGTGCCAAGTTTCGTCTCAATCCGCAGAAAATTAGGGTGGTTATGGCATTCACAAATAGCATTATATATATGCACAGATAGATAGAGGGAGAGAGATACACAGAGGGAGAGAGAAAAAGTGTTTTGCTCCCTTCTCGCACCTGAGCTAAACCGGGCCTCTTTGCAAAACGTATTGACCAGCCTAACCTAAACACAAGCCTCTTACTTGCTAACGTAGAAATGTGGTCGGGAGGTGTAAGGCATGTAGAAATTGTATTTTTAGTAACCATGAGTATGGTCCATTTCCATGTTTTTCTTTTTACTTTTTGCAGCTACTTCGGAACGTTCAATTCTTATTCTTCACTAATCGCAATTGGCGTTTACATTCAAAATAAGAGAAATTTTGGTGGTATTTGTTCGGATATTTTTCTCTTTCGAAATGAAGAAAACAATAAAAGCAATAAGCAAAGACAAAAAGTATTATCATTACTAAACATTACCAATAATAATTGCTACGAAAAACTAAATACGACCTCTTTTACCCTCTCATGAGCCGTATGTATTATCAACAAAAAATTTTAAAAATTTCATTGACGGGGATCCGAACTGGCGACCTTTGCATTGTAAGCCAGCACCTTAATCATTACACCAAAATCATGGCATGGTGATTGTTTAGTTGTCGTCGTATTTGTTGTATTTGTGTTTTATGTCCCCACTTCGACATTTTTAACTCTTTTTTCTAAGTTTGACAGCTGTTTCTGGCTTTCTCTTTCGGTGTCCTCCTTTATTTACACTATGCACTATTCCTATTCACATCTTGTGCCCCTTGCAATGTCTTATTTAGATTAAACATTTCTTTTTGCCCCTCAGTAAACATTTGATTGATTTAATTCTCATACTCTCCACGGATAGAGCGCAGGAATGCCAGATTCGAAAAATAGGTGTACATTTACTTTCCTGACAGATAATACACGGTCAGCCCCCGAAATGGATATGACGTACGATAATTTCATCTCATGAGCAGTCATTAATATCACACTTATAATTGTTTTTGCCCATGCTTTATACTTACGTTATTAGAAATAAGTTAATACTATGAAATCTTAAGATATCAATTTCATGCTTTACATTTAAAAAAGAAAACTCGTAAGTATGTTTTGTGAATAGTGTGCAAAGTGATTAAAGTTTTACACTTCTTAGGCTTCCTAAACAGCTATCTTTAAATTTAGACACATATAGTTTAAAATGTATTTTAAATTAACAAAAAACTGATTTCTATAAATAAATACCTCCATTTAGGTAGTTGTGAGGTATACATCCACATACTTCAATATAAGCATCTACTCTGCATTGCATCTTACACGCATTGTATCCATACATTTCACTGGATTGCAGTTTTATTTCATCAATATAAAAGCAATTTCTCTGAGTAGGTGAGAGCCTTCTCACGTCAGGTGCACTGTCAGTTTCGAAAATCTCTATACCAGCGCTATCAAAATCAAGTAGAGACTGACTCTCTGGAATGTATCTCGGTGGATAATCATACGGTGAATTTATAAAGTATTTCGTTACTCGTAGTTCCTTTGAAATAGAAGGTAACTACGATTATTACACACAAATAAAACACAAATATGTAATAAATTTGTTAAGAACAAAGTAAGGAACTGAGTACGCATTTATGTTAGTAAGGGTTAAGAAGTGAGCATAAATATAACTCAAGCAGAATGCATATATTATTACTCCTTTGCAATACGGGGTATCAGAAAAAGGATGTAACATCACTAGCAAATCTTAATTTAGTTTAACATGCAGGCAAGATCATGCACAGTTGAAGAAAGCGAACATATTTTCTTTTAAATCGGTAATTTTACCAATATTTCCTACAGGATGGTCCAACATTCTAAAGCAGATACTGTAACAGAGTGATTGTCTAGGTCGGTCCGTTAGGTATAGAAGTGATCACTGTAAGGGGAAAATCGTTCCATCACATGACAGGCTTAGTTGGAAGTTTTACATTTTGGAACGAGTACTGTTTAGATTAGATTATAAATTAACATATCATTGACAATAGCAAATGTTCAGAGAAACTATCGTATCATCAAATCTTACCTGAGGGCAATTGTGTGGACTTTTTAGACGGAAAGTTTCTAGTAATGTGTGGAACATGGAAAACACGACTCACCGGACCATTTTTCATTTGGCTCCCACAATGGAGTGAAATATTACCCATTCCTAAAGATTGCTACATTCTTAGATCAGAATCAGCAATTGTTAGAACAGCCTTTTCTACAAACCTGGTTCGCGCAATTGGGCATTTCCCTGTATCATCTAGTAGAATTACGTGTGAATATATTACGTCAACACTTAAGAGGAATACTTGGAAATGCATTTACTTTAAATGTTGATAGGTGGGCGGGAATCATTTAAGTGACCACTGTGTCTCTTCCAACTCCAGACCGTTGGATTTCTTCCTGTGGGGTAATTTTCAGCTGCGAATTCATGAGACGTGTAGAACATTCGTACTGATTTTCTCCCTCGGATACATAAGAATGCAAATAACCTATGACACTCAAACTAACACAAGATGAATGATATTTTGAACACTTGATGTGAGAATTGTTATCGCAAATATTATGTCAGAAAACATGTATCGCTATGAACTACATAGTCTATAGATTCTATTCAAGTAAGAACTGAAACTGCCATCGTATTTCCTGATATTTCGTATATGTAGGATTATTCTCTTTCCAATTAGGAAAATAAAATCGGATGCTTAATGTATTATTCCTATGATTATGACTATAGCAACTATGTCTACCAAAACTTTGTGCCCACCCATAGCATATTTTCTTGTACAATCCGCATCAAAAAGGTTCCGACAGCGAACGCCGTGCAACTAGGCCACCCAATATACAGCTTCTTATCTCATAGGTGTCGTCTCTCTTCTCCTCCTCCTTTCTTCTCTCCCATACTAAAATTAGCTAACAACATGAACGCAATTCTAGTTTCAAACTACACATGTATTAGTATCAACAAAATGAAATAACAAAACCGAAACAAAATAAGATTCAAAAGTTGTTTTAGGAAGAAACTGAAACACGCACAGAACAAAAATTGAAACAAATGGATGCTTATTACACAGAGGTTTCAGAGAGAGAGAGATAGAGAGAAAGAGAGAGAAGAAAAGGGAGAACAGACAAAAGAAGAAACAGAAAAGGGAGAACAGGCAAAAATATGGAATTTTAAACTTAGTAAGAAAAGAACCTAACATTATAAAGTTCCGTTACCAGAAATCCAACAGTAATATAGAAATAACGTTAGTTTTTATATTTTTTAGGACTATTCGAATATATAGAGGATGCTTGAAACATTCATTAAGTCTCTGTCGTAAAGAATAGCATACTCAATTTCCAGTAGAACTTTAGATCTCACAGACACATCGAAGATAATGTCAAAAGTTTAACACATGCTTTGTTTCCGAGTGGTTCGGTTGTATATTCGGTAGTGTTCATTGGACGTACTGATGCAAACTACAGTCTAATAAACCCAGTAGGTAGCGTAGGTGATATCTTCCATTCCAGACCACTAATGGAAAGTGAACAAAAATAAAGAAAAAGAAAAAACGAAAAGAAAAAGGAAGAAATAAAGAAAGATATAATTGAATGAGTGCTATTTTACTGGTAAATTTTTATCAGAAATATCCTATATTAAAAGTCCAAACCGTATCATAATAAAAACTTACAAATGTTCAAATGGAAAATTGGATGTTCTCTATAGATGTAGCAGCTGACCTTGCATGTTTCAAACTTCAAGGTGAATAAATCACATTGAATTATATGAAGAAAACAAATTTTCGTCGAACTAGTATAAATAAAATTTTGTTTCCAAATAACCAAAGAGGTTGGCATTTTCTAGTCTTTTCCGAAGATTTATCTGTTCCGAACATCCAGCATCACTTTCATCTCTTGCGGATATAACATTCTAATTTGCACAAATGAAATGCACACGTTAGAGCTCAAACGGATCATAGTATCAGTCGGATGATGTTCGTTAGCTTATGGACCACCACTGGGTTCAAAAACCAAACCTGTAGTTACCCGGTAATTCGACTGAGACTCGGTAACCCAGATGATGAAAAAAATATTTTGCTTATTCCGTTGCGTTTAAACAGTATTTCTTTCAGAGATGACTAGTACTGGAAAAGTTATGCCCAGAGCACGAAAATCTCGACGCTGAAGTTGCCAGTTAATTATATTCTCCAGACCAGGTCTATCGGTCTCTGCTCCGTTTTATCTTTGAAACACGCACACGGACATGAAGTGAGAGAGGGGAAAGAAGTAGAAGGCGCAACGACAGGATAGGGAAACGTCAAGAAAGAGAGAGAGAGAGAGAGAGAGAGAGAGAGGCGAACATAAATGTGAAACATATTTATCATAACAATGTATGATGAACGCACATACTGTTTATTTGAATTGTCGCCAGTGATGCTTTGCAAGTTCTCCAACAGAAGATAAATCTCTGTTTGCAGCCATTATTTTATGCGAAAAAGTTATACAACCTGACGGGGATCGAACCCACATTTTCCGCTTTGAAATCTGGTACTATACCACCGATTGCTTCACTCAAACTTTGTCCAACAAATGTTGTAATATTTCTTTCTGAGAACGATAACACGAAAATGTTAACTGCAGATGAATATGGTGTTTCGAGTGTCCTGGTAAATCCCTTGTCCTTTCCCAATCAGTATTCGTAAATCGTCTCTATCATGATAAATGTGTTTGCTACCACATTCTTAATCATTGCATGTCGAATATTAGAAATCGATTGTTTACTATAACTTTGTAAAAAATGCAACTTTGGCGAGAACAGGAATTGAACCTATGCTGAACAGGTTTACGAATCGCGACTCCGTTACGCTAGCCTTACACTATCATACCAACTGCAAGTAGAAACCAAATATTACTTGCTTTAACCTTGATCTTTGGAACGATCAAGCTTCTCCTATAAGGTTATTTGCACCTAAGCTCACAGTGAAATTCATTTATTCGACGACCTAGAGAGAAATTAGTGCCCACTAATAAAGGAAACAACATACAATCCAGGAAAAATTACAGAAATAAAAACATATTATGAATAAATTTCGCCTTGATAGTTCAAAACCACGCGAATAATAATAATAATAATTATTATTATTATCATTATTATTACTAGCATCAATTGGCCGCTTTGCTAAGCTAAATTGAGAAATAATAATAAATATTCTCCGTTATTCATTCACTTTTTACTATTGCTAAAGCGCTCTTTGATATCGGTCCTTTTTCGAGTTTTATATATCCCTCCCCTTCCCTTGTTGCAGAGCACGGCATCTTCAGTGTCATTTTTCATCTCAGCCACCTGGAAAACTATGAATTCCAGAATGATATTGGTTATTTTGATCATATTTATATGTCTCCCCGTCCTCCATGTTGGGGACTGAATTTAGGTTCAAACTGCATCAGATGTGCCACTGTTCATCTCAGTGACTCACAAAATTATAGATTCGATACTAATATCGGTCATTTTTCGTTCTCTTTTAAATGTTGTTATCTTTCCAACTTCCTTTAGTTACACCATCAAAATGATATTAGGTAAACCATTTCGGATTCAAACTTCAACTAGGTTGAAAATTTTATCGAGATTGGTACGGTGGTTGAAGACTTATTGAATTTTGTTTACTTTTATATTTCTCCCTTGCCCATTCCCCTTTTTAAGTTCTAGCGTGAAAGTAAAATAATAAAAAACATATCAGGCCCGAACCTCATCTATGTTAAAAATTTGATCGAGAAAGGTAGTGTGGTTCAAGAGTTAATAAGTTTTATTTATTTTTATATATCTTTACCCCCTAATCCACTCCCCTAAATTTTACCGTCAAAGTGATATGATGAACACCACTCCAGGGTCAAACTTCATCCATGTTGAAAATTTGATGCAGATCTGTATGGTGGTTCAAGACTTATTAACTCATTAACATAGTCACTTTTATTTTTATTTGCATTGATTTTTTGTTTATTTCCCCGTCCTCTCCATTCCTACATTCCAACATCAAAGTGAAATGATTAAAAGCATTTCATGCACAAAATCCATCTATGTTGAAAATATCATCCAAATTGGTCGTCTGATTCAAGATTTATTAAGTTTTCTTTATTTTTATATTTTTCCATCTTTCCCCTCCCCTAAGTAACACCATCAAAACGAATAGATAAAAATACTTACAGGTCCGAACATTATCAATGTTGAATATTCCATCGAGATATGTCGGGTGGTTCAAGAGACTATGAGTCACAGTCGCTCTCAATTTTACAATATAGGTTATTATTATTATTATTATTATTATTATTATTATTATTATTATTATTATTATTATTATTATTATTATTATTATTATTATCCCTGTACTTTAAAATTTGTACAGCGAAATATCTCCATACTATGGTTTTATTTCTGTATTTTTCCCTGAATTGAATGTGGTTTCCTTTATTATTGGGCACTAATTTTTCTCTAGGTCGTCGAATAAATGAATTTCGCTGTGCACTTAGGTGCAAATAACCTTACAAGCTTAATCGTTCCAATGATCAAGGCTAAAGTAAGTAATATTTGACTTCTAGTTTCAGGTGGCATGATAGACATTTTCCCTCAAGTTTTCGAGCAGTGCAGATCGCAGGGGTGTAGGAAGGATTATTTCCTTTATGCATATCTGTTGTGTATTGTTAGCAGACGTTAGTTGAGGCCTATTTTGGCTGATTGGTGTTATTATAAGCTGGTGAATTTCGTGTGGGTTTTGTTATTACTCTGGTGCGATGCCGTATAAGAAAGATTTGCAATACGAGCTCATGTTTGATAAGCGCTACCGGAGTTCTCGACCCCATTAGAGCCTTGTCTACCAATGGTTAACCGACACTTTTCCTGGTATCTTTGTGCAAATCTGTGCACTACAGCTCCACGAAGAGTCTTATAGTGTCTATATCAAATTTTAAACTGTTACGGCTTACGGCCAGTTTTCATCGACAGTACCGGACACTGTGCCCTTTAAGCATGCTGATGGTAATACAAGCATTGTGCGCATAGTGCCAGATAAAGACCCAGTAAAAATTGTTCGTGCTTATGATTTTCCACTTGAAGTGCCCTTACAGGTGTTAGAAGACCATTTTCGGGAATATGGTATAGTGCGTGGAGTAGAACCGCAATATTGGACTGCCCCATTCCCTACTGGAATAGATAGTGGTGTTAGAATTATACACATGGAACTAGCAAAACACGTTCTTTACCGTTTAATCGTGCAGGGATATAAGGTGCGCGTCTCGTATGAGGGATAACCTATAACCTGTTTTTTGCCACAGTTTCTCCCACACCGTGTCTACGTGCCCAGTCAAAAAAAATCGGTTTCACTGGGTGCAAAACCTACCACCGTACGTATCCAAATGACGGAAACAGGAAAAGTGACGCGTCTTGCTCCTACCCCTGGATTTCTGAATCGCTTGGCAGAGGCACCATTGGACCCCTCGCCCGGCCCTGCGAAGGCGACTCGTTTTCTTGATGACTATAATTTTCCTAATCTACCCCGTCGTTCAGTTGACCCTTCATCTTACAAATCATTGCAGTCCGATATGGAAGCGCCCACACTACTTGCGCCCCCGAAGCAACCTCCCGATCCGCCACTGGAAGTTTCGAAGATGTCGATGCAGTTTTCAAATCGAAACGTTACAACGATTTCGGCAGAGTGTAATACTACTGCTCTGAAACTTTTATTCTTCCTACTTTATCAGAGAGTGCTATTTCCGGGGAGTCTGACTCTCTATCGCAACAAAAACGTCACAGAGTTTCAAGGTCGGCAATTAAAAAGAATGAACAAACAGCTTCCCAGTGCGCTTCCCAAAGATCGAGACAGTCAAGTTCACGTGACAAGTTTTCACATGAACGAGCTACCTCCGACTCTGAACTGCAGTGAATGTTAATAGATTGACTCCTTTTCACGATACGATAAAAACAGTGTTTATGTGCTGCATCACCTTGCATGATATGTGTGGTTCTCTTTTTCATTTCTTTTTTCTTGTTAGCTGTTTACAAGTGAGTCAGATTATTAGATTTGATGTGGTCATTTCTCCCCATATTTCTAAGGATTTTTCAAGTAAATACTGTTATGTGTGTTTTTTCATAGTGCCTCAGAGCATGTCTATGTTAAATGCTTTTACCCTTATAACTCTTAATATTAATAGGATCAGTTCAGCACAAAATTTAGCGTTACTAAAGCAGTTTATAGAGAGTCGGCGCCCTGATGTATGTTGTCTCACTGAACTGACTTTTCATTCTTTCGATTTTCTCAATTATCAATTGTGAAGCTACGACTGGTGTAGCAATACTTGTGAGAAAAGGTTTAGTTTATGACCGTGTCATGCTTTCACCTGAAAGTAGAGCAATCAGATGTTATATCTCTGGTATTTGTATTATTTTTTGTACGCTTACTCTGGATTTCTTAAAAATAGAGAGAGGGATGAGTTGTTTGCAACAACCATACCGTCTTTGATCCCCCGGTGCCAATCAATGTACAATGGTGGGTGACTTTAATGTGATGATAGATCCCAGAGATACCCTCGCCCCCTACCCCTGCCCTACGCTAGTTGAGCTTGTGCGTGCCATGAAACTATATGATGCTTTTATGATCTCAGCATGTGATATCGTTGTGCGACCACTCAGAGCAGACTCGATACGTCACAGATCCTCTTTAGAAGGCAGTGCTTCACGTTTTAACCATCTTGCCCCCTTTGTCAAATCATGCTGCGGTTGAAGTAACTTTTAAGCTTTCTTTTTCTCTTCCAGCTGGAAGAGGTCCATCGTATTGGAAGATTAATAACGCTGTTTTGTCTCGTGAGGAAGTGATAGACGAATTTACGACACGCTTTGAGTATTGGTGTAAGAATCAACGACATTTCCCCAACGTTGACACTCGGTGTCATTTATACTGTGCACCTAAAATCCGTAGTTCTTTCCAATGGCGTGGTAAATTGCCACGACAAGACCGTACGTTATAAGAATTTTTTCTATCGACCTCTTAGCGAGTAATGGGTTGCCCCCCGCCCTTGGTTATCTGCCGCCATATATCAAGTTGACCTCCTGTTTCGGAAGAGGAAAAAACGTACATTGAATCACTTGTAACGGTGGATGGAATGGTCGTTTCTGACTCGTTACAAATATTACAAGAATTCACAAAGCATTACACAGCCTTTACGTGTGCGCAGACTCGGGATCTCTATCTAGCCCCTGAATTCTTGTCTGCTCTGCCTCACAAGTTGACAGAGACTGACTGTCGAGAATTAATACGTCCCATCACTGTGGATGAATTTTTTCTGTTCTTAGACGAACCAAAGGCAGTGCTCCGCTGGGGTTGACGGTTTGAGCTTTGCTTTTTACAAACGTTATTGGTCTTTTCTTTGCAACACATCAGTTTCTCCGTTTAACGCATGGTTATTTGGGGACCGCTTTTTTTTAAAAAAAAACACAGCCATTGTAGTACTCATTCCATAGTCTTCCACTGCGCGAGTTGTGACTGATTATTGTCCGCTGTCATTATTACCGGTGGACCTTAGATTACTTACGAAAGTTCTTGCTGCCAGACTCTGTCCTATTCTTCAGAAATACATTAGCCCGTATCAAGCTGCGATACATGACTCGTATAACATCTAATACACGCTTCGCTCTCCGCGAGATCTATTTGCGTATTATCATCTTCGTAAAGTTCCTCGCCGTAGATTTAGCCAAAGCTTATAATTCTGTAGACCATCAGTTTCTTCATCTGACTTTTGATTCTTGGGGTTTTCCTTCTGTTTTTCGACATGTAATTCTTAATCTATATGATAAGGCTCAGTTCCGTTTGCAAATAAATGGACATCTTTCCCCAAATATTTCTTTACGACGCGGACTGCGCCAGGGGTGCTGCCTTAGCACCATTCTTTTTGCTTTGGTTTTAGACCCGCTTCTACATTGTTTGGCAATGTTGTCCTCGAATGGACCCTCCCTTTTCAGCAGCCAAAACATTTTTGGGTATGCCGACGATTTCACCATAACCGGAGTTGATCCTGTCACCCTACAGCGCGTGTTTCCTGTACTGACCCGTTTTTCCCGATGCTCGGGTTTGCAGTATAACGAGAGGAAACTCAGGTGTTGCTTTTTAATGGTTTCCAGTTACTTGCGGACCCCTTACCGCATGTCACTTCACTATTAGGCATCTCCTTTACGTCCAACCCAACTCCCAACTATCATGAAGTCTCGGCTCCCCTTTTAACGCAATTTCGTAAGTTGTTCTACTCCCAGCGTTTCCGTAGGCATCATATACTTCACCGTATTCATTTTATCAATATCTTTGTTGTGTCTAAGTTGTCGTACGGAGCGCGTGTTTTTCCTTTCCCAGAAATTTATGCTAAACGATTTGAATCCCTATTACTTTGGCATATTTGGCGTTGTTTTTATTTTCGTATTTCCCGTACAGGCCTTTATTTGCCCCGTTATGCTGGCGGGTTAGGCTTAGTCAATATTCGTATCAAATGACAAACGTTGTTCATGGCTGACACCTATGCGGCGCTCTCACTTCCCAGATCTATCACTTATCATTGCGTAAGTGTTTTTGGAAGGATTATGGCCAACCGCAAAACCCCCCTTTTATTCAATTCGTCGATCAGTGTCCGGCATATATCAAGACTTTTGTCCGATATTGGAATTATTCCGGGGTGTTCCTCCACCCTCAACAACACAATGCGCGCTCCTTATATAGGACCCTCACCGAGAGCTCTTACTCTACCACTATTTTGAGAGTGATACAACTGCATCCACAAGTAGTTTGGCTGCAATTGTGGTCTAAAATATCGAACCCTGTTAAACCTAAGTACATGCAGGTTCTTTGGTTCCAGGTAGATCACCAACTTCTCCCCACACGAGCACGTCTATGTGAGATTCAACGAGCCCCAGATGCCTTGTGTGGGCACTGCCAGCAAGGGGACACATAAGCTCACCGTTATAGCCACTGTGTCGGCTCACAACCAATTTGGCACGCCATGCAGGAGGTGTTGGGACGTATTACCCGACGACCGCTTTCACAGTTCACGGTGCAACATATGTTATTCCCTGATTTTCATTTTATCCCCCACTGAACATCGAACGGTGCTGTTTCTTGTTGCAAGCACTCTAGTATATTTTCAGTGCAAAACACCCTTGTTGGATGCACGCACGTATTTTGATTTTTTGAAACGCGCACGTCGAAAGTTATATTCCCCGGACAGGGACCGGCATTTTTAGCCGGTTTTTAGAAGTGGTTTCGTAATAACTCACGTTCTTCTCTCACATCTCTGTTTTTGTTTAGAAGTGTTTTCGTAATAACTCACGTTCTTCTCTCACATCTCTGTTTTTATAAATTCTTTATGTTTGTCTCACGTAGTTGAGTTTCCAGTTTGTAGTTTCTGCAAGGAAATAATAAAACTGATACTGTAGCGGTAACGTAATGGAATTACAACTAATACAGCTGTTTAGCATAGTTTCGAACCCTGCTCACGCCAAAGTTGCATTTTTTACAAAGTTATAGTAAACATTTTCATATTAGGCGTGCAATGCTCTCAAATGTGGAAGCAACCACATTTATTATGATAGAGACGATTTACGAATGCTGGTTGGGAAGGTGCAAGGAATTTACCAGATATTCGAAACACTTCATTTATCTGCAGTAAACACTTTTCGGGTTATCGTTCTCACAAAGAAATATTACAGTATTTGTTGGACGAAGTTTGGGTAAAGCAATCGGTGGTGTAGTGGTAAAGTACCAGACTTCTAAGCGAAAAATCTGGGTTCGATTCTTCGTCGGGTAACATAACTTTTTGCATAAAATAATGGCTGCAAACAGATATTTTTCTTCTGTTGCAGAACCTACAAAGCATCACTGGCGAGAATTCGAATAAACAGTGTGTGAGTTCATCATACACTATAATGATAAGTATATTTCATATTTATATTCGTCTCTCTCTCTCTCTCTTTCTTTCTTTCTTTCTTTCTTGACGTTTCACTGAGAAGATGAAAGTGATGCTGGATGTTCGGGACAGATAAATCTTTGGAAAAGACTAGAAAATGGCAACCTCTTTGGTAATTTGGAACCAAAATTTTATTTATAGTAGTCGACACAAATTTGTTTCCATCTTATAATTCAATGTGATTTATTCACCTTGAAATTTGAAGCGTGCATGGTCTGCTACATAAGCAACATCCAATTTTCCATTTGAACATTTGTAACTTTTCATTGTGATACTTTTTGGACTTTTAGTATAGGATATTTCTGATAAAAATTTACATGTAAAATAGCACTCATTCAATTCTATCTTTCTTTCTCTCTTCCATTTTCTCTTCGTTTTTTCTTTTTCTTTATTTTTGTTCACTTTGCATTAGTAGTCTGGGATGGAAGATATGACCTACGCTACCTAAGAGTTTATTACAATGTAGCTTGCATCAGTACGTCGAATGCACACTACCGAATTTACAAGTATATGAAGCGATAACAAAGCATGTGTTAAACTGTTAACATTATCTTAAATGTGTCTGCGAGATCTAAAGTTCTACTGCAAATTGAGTATGCAGTTGGGATTACAATGTTCGTGAATTAATTAAGTTTGAAAGGGTTAATTTAAAAGGAAGATTTACTTTAACAGAAATTCTTATGTATTGCTACAATGATGTTTGTTTGTATTCGTGTTGTTTTACCACATAAGTTTGGAATTTCTTATATAATTCCATGCTGTGTTATCTTGAGACGGTTTCGAATAATGAATATTTTCTGTATAGAGTTCAAAACGTGTTCCAGAGATCTGGCTAGTGTAGTTAACTAACTTATTTTTCCATCTTCTTGAACCGACGAACTAACTGGAATCGTATAAAGCTGAAGGAAGGTATACTAACATTAGCTTCTGAGTTAGAGACTATAACCGAAGTTGGGAAAATTTCTTATGAAAATAAAGTCTTGCATAGGTTAGGGGCGGCCAGCGTTAATGTATGCTCGACCTTGGGTTTGCTACTTTTATACACTGGCGTCGTTATCATTTTAAATCTGGGGGATTTGATGAATCAAAATCAAAAATCCTCTTTCTGGCAAATGTTATATATAAAAAGTAGTATAGTTTCTCTAAATATATTTTTGAATAAAATCTAGAGAACGTGGCCTCCGACCCCGAGTAACGAAAACCATGTTTTATATCACTTTAGCATCATAACCCACTTATTATGGAAATCCATGTTTGTGGATCAAGTAGAATTCGCTGAACATAATAGGGTATGAATTATCTTGGAAGTGACTGAAGTAGATGTAATTACAGTTTTTATTTCTTACAATAAGATAAATTAGATTAAATGAGAGACGACCTAGGTACATATGAGATAGGGTCAGATTCCAAAAATGTTTAAATGTATAAAATAACGAAATGTGGATACAAAAATTTGACAAATGTTTCTTTATTAAGTTTAATCTTGTTGAGGTGAAACTGAATGTACAGATCTTATTGTTGAATAGGAGAAATTGTAAGCGCTTGCTCATTCAATAAAATACTTAAGGGGAAAACGAAAGAATAAGAAAAACGTAAGTTCGAGTGAACTTGAGTGAAACATAATAGTATGATGACTGTTGCCGAAATGTGAACTACTACGACGAGGTCTTGGAAAATAAGTTAGAAAAAATTCTATGTTAGGTCGCCTACATTTCAATTAAACTCCTAGTGCCATGCCCCAGCAAAACCTAACTTATTGTACAGCCAGACCTGAAACTTTCACTGAACGAACTGACAGGCGATCGAACCGGTCTGTTGTACTCTTGCTATTCCGATGTGTGGGCGGTGAAGCACTTCTCTCAGGTAGAGAAAAAGGAAGCAGCTGGAAAAGTGCTCTTTTATGCCTTAGTTGACACTGTTTCTTTGAGTCATTAGGGTAACTACGCGATGCAAATAATTAAATGAATAAACTCTTATATATATATATATATATATATATATATATATATATATATATATATATATATATATATATATATATATATATATATATATATATATATATATATATATATAATTCCTTGGATTTTTCGCCGTATAGTGCTGCCCATAAAATGCGAAACTAAATGACCAGAAACATATTTCTGCCTGCGGAATTTATTCAATAGAAGTGGTTTATCTGACACAGCGTAGATAGAGTACTTCCTTTCTAGGCAAAGGGAATTTCGGCATTAGAGTCCCAAAGGAATCCTGCGTAACAGTATGTTGTAAGAGGCCCTATAATTTGCATGCTTCTGCTTATAAAAAGCCAGACTGGCTTCCAGAGCAAACTTAAGTCCAAAGACCTTAACTTTTACTTCCTTCCTATGCAACTTTTTCTAACATGTACCGTACCTAGGTATTTTGGAATTGTCCACTTTCAGGTCACTTGCTGGTCTTGTATGCATTCATGTAGAAAATTAACATGTTGTTTTTAACGTCCAATTTAGATATTGTGTAAATATCATTACTAATGATTTCAGTCTCGCTTAAGGCTATTGGTTAGGATCTTGAAATTCGATTTAAGAGCTCTGCATTCGAGCTCGTTTAAAATCAGATTCTACAAGGCAAGGCAAAAGGAGTTGATCTGAGTAAATTTTGCTCTCAAGAAGGAAAGAGCTAATCCTTTGGTTCATGATTAAATATCAATCTTGATTTTTATTTAAGGTTATTTGATTTTTGTTGAGATATTTTCCAAGTCTAGTCTAACTTCATCCTATATGTAAATTGATGCTGTCCATGATCAAGCTTTACATTATTAATTGTAGACCAGGTGTCGTAAAGTGAAGAAAGAGCACCCATAGAAATTAAGAGGCTTGCATAAATGGCTTTTAAGAGGATGCCTGTAGTGCACCTCACAGTGATTTCTGTTCTGTAATACCTTTTAATAGCTTTCAATTTAGAATAAAATTATTTAGTGAAACTACTTATGATTTTATTTCCTGCGCTTGGAAATAAATCTATAACGAAATGTCATCGAGAGTCCTTTCTCGATGTGTTAGAAAGCAGCTAGAATAGATCTCAATTTAGGAAAATTATTAAATTTTGAACAAAGAGCAATTGCTGAGTATATTTAATTCAAGATATACAAATAATGCACCTATTAGTAACAAACCCTGAGACTTTTAAACAAGAACTTAATGCATTCTTTCTAGCTCAATAAAGAATGTATAGTGGTTTCCTTTATATAGAGAAACAAGTAATGTGGAATCATAAAGTGCTACTTTTTCTGAACTCGAAACGTATTAAATAACTGTACAGTATTGATTTTGTATTTTTATGTAAACTTTCTTTTCCTTTATTTCTTTTGGTTATAGGGAAAGTAATTAAAAGGAAAGAGAATTACAATTTAGTAAACTGAACCCTATTTTAAATCAGAGATAAATTACATATTGGTGTCTAGTCTTTGAAAAAGAACAGAAAAGAAATGAACAGTTAGAAAACTAACTAACTCTATGGTCTATGGAACCCGGAGGTTCAATTCCGCGTGCACCAAAGCTCTCCACTAACTTATATCCAGTTGATAATGCTCCAAGAGCATTGCTGGAACAAACTTTAAAAAATCTTAAATTTTCTTATTAACTTTCACAGGCTTTATACCTATTGTTCTACGTACTTTATTATTATATTCATTAAACAAATATTGTAATATATCTATCAATTTATAATTTCCATGAATACTAATTTTTCCCACACGTGTAGTATATGTTTTATGAACTTTGTGCGACGACACATGCTTACAACTGAAAAATTCTGAAAATATAATCTCTCTATGAGTTACTGTTTCCGAGATATGACTCCTTAAAATCCGAAACAAAAAACTTTTTTGCCATTTCCTGGGTAACGGTGGCAACTTGGCTAGTGGCCATCGGTTACTATTTGGTATTTAATGTTCCCCGTATTCTTTGGTATTGATCAACAATAACGTCGCCTCCTTACGACTTACGTTTCCCGAATACGGCTTCTTAAATCTCCCAAAGTCGAAACTTTTTCTGGACAATATCTCTAGAACCGTAAGAGTGAAGCAAAAAAATCCATCACTTCTTTCACATAATTTTTGATGCTCTATCGAACGGATGACTCAAAATGGGAAAACTCGCAGATAAGAGACACACACACACACACAGAAAGACATAATTCAGGAACCAACTTTTAGTTTGCTGATAAAGGATTGTTTTGATTTGCATATACTTAGCTGGAGTAAAATACGGTTTAATTGTTTTTCTTTTACTTTCTTCATTTAAAATACAAAGAATCTTCGGAATCTCTCATATTCGACAGATCAATCTCGGAATATACTATCCTTTTTGAAACAATTTAAGGTGTCTTTCAATGTCTTGGAAAATTTCACTTCTAATGGGAAGAAATAAATACAATTTAAACAATATTCAAATATGTTTATTATTATTATTATTATTATTTACAAAATACCCAATGTTAGGATTGTTCAAGCTGGACGTAGAAAGTTTGGTACTTATTACTTTTGTATAAGCAGGGAAACACTTACTTCTTCGTTTACAAAATTTCTGCTTGCGAACAGTGATTTGGGGTTATTTGTATGTACAATATTCAAATTTATAATTCTGTATTTATTATTCGTTATTCTTCGCGTGAAAACAATGCACTTCCGGTAATATAAGTGCTTAAAAATTATTATTCCTCGTGTTTCAGCACTCAAACTAAGTTTATGTACTTATGTGTCTTACACTTAACAAAATGTAGTGCGTACATTGTATATAAAGATAAACTAAGGAAGAGAAAGAAAGAAAAGGAAAACAAAACAAAGATTTAATGTTTAAAGTATTTTTTAAGTTAGTATTAAATTATTATTTCGCAATGCCAAATAGTTCTCTGTAGGTGATATTCAGTGAACCTCATAGAAGAGTAGAATTAACAATTGGAATCACATGAAAGTACCAATCATATAATACCATTGTCGTAAAAACTTATGGAAGGATCAAATAGATTACTTGCTTTCAACCACAAGTCATGAACAGCATTGATGGCAGATATGTAGAATAGTGAAACTATTTTATCATTTACCATGCACATTAATATATAAAGTTATGATATTCTCAAATATAATGTATGGTAAATAACGATTTCAGAAACAACTGACATTAGCCTTACCTCATAAATAACCGACGGTTCCCTTACTTCAAATTCGAACGATCTCTCACTCAACGACATTTTCAATATATATTTCAAGTCTTTCTTTATGTTGTCAGATTGCCTTTCACTTTGAAATTGTTGTACGGGTAATCTGAAAAAAAAATATATAATTATAAATTTGCTTTCAGTTTTATGACTGGAAACTATTATTCAGAAATGCCAATGCTTTCTGTTCTCCTCTAACAAACTACAAACTCATCTGCTATATGTGACATTAAATTATACATCATGTGAAAACCAACTTGTATACAACAGTACGAAACTTGGTATTATAATAATAATAATAATATAAAATAATAATAATAATAATAATAATAATAATAATAATAATAATAATAATAATAATAATAATAATAATAATGTTATTTCTGAATTTCTTAACTATATGTATATAGCATTAGAATATTGTAAGTGCATTTTCTATATTATCATGTACAAACAAAGGGCCTATCCCATTGCAACGATGTGAACAGACTTTGTCGAAGATGGCTGAAATTCGGCTTTAATGTAGAAGGGACCATGTAGATTCTATATTTGAAAAGTAAGTTGTCCTAAAATGGTCGGAACATTGCCAAATGAAGCACGAAATATCAATGTTAATGTAAATTGAAAATCAATGAAAACCAAATAATTCCTACACTTATCTCGAAAACCTAAATCAACTTATGTGCAGAACAGACTATGTTGATTTTAAATTCAAAACTGAAAGTGTCCTAAAATGGGTACAAACCGTGAACGTTAAAGTCGATGAAAAATCCGTAAAAAACATGGTGTCCACATATATCAAAAAGTATAGCGAGGAGATTGCTACTTGAAAGCTTATTGCGAAGACGTAATGAAGAGCCTAAAACCGTATATATAGCACGTAACGTAAATATGGATAAAACATTGTCAAAAGTAAAGTTGCTTTTACTAAAATCAACAATATTAATAAGTATTTGCATCTCCTTTGAATTGCCCAGCGTGCCCCGCGCGGTGTTTATGTGCTTAAAATATATCACATTTTGATTTGGAATCTCCAAACTCTTTTAGCCCGTAACGTGACCTTTGACCTGATCATGCTCCACAGCCTGGTGCTTACGGCAAACGGTAGGGCCTTTACTCAGGGATACAGTACTTCTATACAACATTTCCTAATTTTTTTCAATTTCTAAGTTTGAGGTTAAACAATACTCCCTGTCGAAACTTGAGAGCAATGCAATATGGTATTTATATCCTATACAAGCACTGGTTCATTGTCCTCATTCATTCAATCATATGATGCAAAAATACCTAATCTTAAAGACTGAACTACAACAAAAATCTCCTTTATTGAAACTATGAATTACTTATATATATATATATATATATATATATATATATATATATATATATATATATATATATTAATTTTTACCCTTTTGAAGAGAATATCATAGAAAATATTATTCTTTGACAATTCCAGAATTTACGGGATGAGACTTAATTCACTCTAACTGAAATTTAATATGATTCTCCATGGTATCGTAATATTATAAAACTGAATGCACTTACATGCGGATCCATGAAAATATATTATACAAAACATCATCTTAAGGAATAGTTTGAAATACGAAACTCTGAGAAATAAATTTACGCAATTTAGTACCCATACAAATGATAGAATTGAATAATCTGTATTATGTTTGGTAAATATTTTTGTTATATGCTTTTCTAGCATACTATTTTTGTTAAAAATTTCCAAAATAGAAAATGTGGTGATATGTAGTGATCCGGAAATTGAGAAGTTTAACCATATTACTACTGTCAAAATTATATTGTTTCGGGTAAAAGCTCCATAGCCAATTTCATATAATATTACATAAATTATGACAAGTGAGACATTTCAACACATATGCAATACAATCACAGTTCAAACTTCTATAATTTCATTCGACGTGGAGGAATAAACTTCCTAAGATTAGACAACGCTATGTTTAGATTATAAGGTATTATTTACTAACCTTTCGCGATTCTGAATCATGGAGTTGTACAAAAAACAAACTCCAAATTCAAGGTATGTAAGCCTTGGGCCATACGAGTGACCAAATACATTTGATTGCGATTCAAGAAAGAAAGTAACTTCTCTCTCCGAATTTCGGTTAGTGCAACACTGAAAAAGGAAGTAGGCATTATAACTAATTAATACACTTGCTATCAGTTATAATAATGTTATAGGTATTCGTATTCTCACAAATTGAATGCTCATTTCATATATTATTGTAAAAATTCATACCCTATACCACTACTGTATAGGTTAAAAATAAGCAAAATGGCTTAAACACTTATTATTATAGAGACATTCAAATGAAAGGTGTTCAAAGAGGGACGTACGTCAATGGAAAGATCTTGTGGATTAAGTTCATGAAATTACTCATTTGGAAACCTATAAATTAACGTTTTATAATAATCATATCACTTAAGAAGGACCTGATACTGAAACAAACTTTCAACATGCTTTTCTACATGACAGTGCTGAAAGGATAGCGTATTCCGTTGCTAGATGAGAAATGTTTGAAACTTTTAAACTTTATGTTATATTTATCTAGAAAATTATCTAACTCTAAAACAGAAATTAATTAATTAATATTACACTAAAGTTAATAAAATTATATTTTTTCAGTGAATTCTCGTGTGTACCTTTCGAAAAAATCGAATTGTTTTTTCTCTTAAGTCCTAAGTCCATCATTACGAGGAGTAATTGGTAGTTTTTTGCTCTATATATTTATTTATTTACTGTTTGTAACGATACAGCGTTAAGTACAAGAATGTTTCACCATCCTAAAGATGACACGTGCAAAGCCATTCTTCATCCTAACAGTGAAAGACACACCTTAATAATGGTGAAATGACGATTTATAACTTCTCTAATTATTTACTATTATCAGCTTGTTTAATCTCTGCATTGAATTTTAAGAAATTAGTATCCTTAGTAAGAAGAATTAGGTATGTAATTAAACATATTACGAAAATTTAATTTTTGTTGAGTTGTATGGTAGTAATAACCTCAAAGTAAGCAGTTAGTAGACAAGAAGTTGAACAAGGCATTATTTGTGGAACATAAAGTTATATTTGGTTGATATAAATTTAAGTTAACGTCTGTACGAATGATGTTTTCGTTTGAAATAAACTTAGAACAAAGCAGTGTTGGAGATCCAAAAGCACAGTTTTTATTTTATGGAAATCATGTTAAGAAAATATCAAGTTTGGAAGGCTTCGTTTTAAACGATTTAGGAATTATTCCATTATACGCGAGAGTGTTAGAAAGCAAACTTTACATAAATCAACAACTAAGACAACTGAATTGCTTTCTGCTAAAAAAGAGTTTGTAATATTTTGCACTATTTTAACTTTTTTAAAAGAATGAATACTTTAGAGATAAATGTAACAACTTGTGTTTAAAAAAACGTGTGTTTCTTGAAACGTCTTATACATATAAGACATTTTCCTTTTTTCATAAAGCAAACCGTCTTGTTAGAAAACAGTTTTTGTCATTTCCCGACAACTTTTTTGTTGCATATACGCCCTTTTAAAAAATAACGATTCAAGTAAAGAAATTAATAAATTTATAATAGAAGATGAAGGAATGTAAAGTTGGGTTGTAAGGTTTAGCGAGTATATGTGTGATAAATGATGACACATATATAAGTAAATAGGTTAAAGCATAGTCAATTGCTGCTTGGTGTTGTGCTTATGTTAGCTATTCGTATGTATAATGTTAGGATGGCTATATAGCCAAAATATTATATTTTGCAACATATTGTGGATATCTACATCATATAGATGTGACGCGTACATTGAGAAATACGAAATGTTGGCCCCAATATGCGTAATGCTGAGGATATCAAAGGTAAGTGCCACAACACTTTCTACTGATGACATATTATTATAATTGGTAATGATAGTTGTAGACATGGAATACGCAGATGGAAGAAAGAATACATAACTTTACTTTTCAATGCGTTTAGTATTATGTTACATTTCTGCATTTAATAGTAAATACAAAAAGGACTTTGAATATCATGAAATTCTATTTTTGGCTTCATATACATACAGATATCGAATTTGAACATTATTGAGGAGAAATTGTCATAATACTTTTAATATGACTTACCTCCTGCAAAATTCTAGAAAGAGTAACACTGTCCAAAATCGAGTCGTTGTTGTACGGGTTCAGTTGAGATAAATTGAGTAGATTGATTTCTGTTATGACTCTGACAAAATTGGTGTAGTAGTCAATATTGGTCACATTAAATGGAATTAGTCTGAAAGTCAAAATACGAATAAGGATTACCAATAGCCCTACCTCAAGGTATTTCATTAAAGAGCTACTAAGTAGTATAACAAGTGAATATAGTACATAGAACCGACATTCTTAAGATGATTTAAGGTTTTAATAGAGATTTATTCGTTCATTTTAAGTATATTTTGTAGTACATCTGAAGAATCAAATGTAACGAATCGTCAGAAACAATCTTTATATTTCGAAAACATTGATCAGAAATGTAAACTCAAAGCAGTATAGAACAATTATATGAATATGGTTCAGTATAGTTATTGAATCTAAACATAATTTAAGATCCTTTGCAGCACAGAATTTGGCACTTTTGAGTTTTACGATCGATCTTACGTTTGGTACCCTGTAGGAGAACATTGAATGACACGTGACTCGGATTCTACCTTAAACTATATACCTACGTCTTATATAGCCTTGCTACTGAAATGGTACTCTAAATTTCCGTAGCCAAAAAGACATTAATCATATTTCAACACCGCCCGTAAAAATACGGTATTCTACAGTATAAATTTTCCTCAACTTTTACACAATTGGTATGTGATACATAAAAAATAATTACAGATTTGATTATCCCATGCAAAAGTACATAAGAAAAAGATATCCCCATGTAAAGAACAGATTTCGTGTAGCACAGTGTAACCAGTAGGGTGTAACTCACTTTAGGTTCTTAAAAATGGTACGAACAATAGTGTGGAAGAGTACTGCCAAACATGGACAGGCCGAAAGAAATCTAGCGGCAGAAACGAAAATAGAACTCCTAGAAGTGGTTGTGACTGCACAATAACGTCGGACCGTATGTACTCCAACAGAAACGTATGTCAAAAATCATCTTACTTTTCAGAATACATTTTTGAACAAAATCTTACTCAGCAAAGTTGATAATGCGTAATCACTCAATGGGTAAAAAAATATTAAGATTGTTTGGAAAGGATCTGATTAATACAGTAAGTAGTCAATCTTGCATTCCCAAACTCATCTACAGTTTTAATTCTGGTTGCATATTAATGTATAGCTTTTAAACAAATCAAAAAGAAACATGACTTACTTGTTTGTAATACTCTCTAAAGGCCTCTTAAGTGTTGGGTTTTTGAGGCACACAAAAATCGCTGGCAGAGGTATTTGATGATTATATTCATTTATTTTAATGAATATTGTGGTAGGATTTTCTTGGTATTTGTACCAAGAATTTAAAACACAATATATCCCAGTCGTAATGGACAATAAGAATGCAGATATCCACAATAATCTGCAACAAATAACGAATATAAATAACACCATAAATTGAAGAGTTCTATGTAATAAGGGCCCATACCGACATAGGTCCCTTTTTTGGAAGATTGCATTTTTAAATTCTTGGTATTAATTCTATACATCTTCAAAATTTCATTTCGATATCGTAAGTCTTGATGTTGATACAGTGAAGGATTAGAGATCGTCGTGAGACCAAACCGAATATTTGTTGCAGTTATGTTGGTGAGGTAGGTATTTCAAAAGCGTTGAACATATCGCAGTGCGTTAGCACGAATTCGAGTATAATCGAAAGGAACAGAAGATAGAGCCAAATAGGCTTAAAGTGGCATTTTGCTCCTGGATTACCATGGAATTTGGTGTTACTGTGAAACATATATTTCTTATCAGAGATCTCTCTTGCAACCAGTATGATAGGAATGTTAGTTTGCGCTGCTGAAAGTGGCTAAGGATGAAAAAGTGCTTTGACAAGTAGTGAAAGTGCTGAAAGGAAGTCGAAAACACCCCTACTCTTTTATGGTAAAACATGGGTCACCTGTTATCAAACAGTGTAAGGTTGATTTGCAACTATATTGTAAACTAAACCATCAGCAACTCGACATCCTTTCAAGATTCAGACACGTGTAAGACTTCGTTTCAATCTATCTATTCTAGCTGTTCATGCACATACTAGTGCGTACATGCCGTTTAAGTGTTTTACTCGATCGGACCGTTACATTAATCGTGCAGATACATTGTTAGAAAAGCAGCCACTGGAGTCGAACCCAGCTAAAGAACTAGATTTATGGAGTTTGTCCGTTTTCTGGAACCAGATGCTGCATGGTACGATAAAGTGTTCCATCAAGCCAGACAAAGGGGATGCCAAGAATTATCTTCGCGAGTAGATTTTACCAGTTGTACATAACTCATAGACAGTTTCAAGGGCCTAGGATTGTTACACGTCCAGTTTCAACATAATACATCGACTACTTTAATGTATTATTGTTACACGCATATTATTCTGTTTATTTTATCTGTGTTCCTTACTTTGCAATTACGTTTCTTTATTCATTTTCACAGTGTATCATACAAGAGCTGCGCTACATATACACGAGAATCCTACAAGGTCGTTCTCGATAACAAGATCCTATATTTTTTAAAAAAAACCTTCATATTTATATTATATTGAAACAACTGTTAGTTTATTTGTATTTCGCAGAGGAAAAGAATGAATCCATGTTTCTCTTGTAGGAGCACACACAATTTTCCCAAAACATGGTTTCCAGTTATGGTTCGATATTACATAGAACTTCTCAATTGTGAAACTCAAGTCGAGTCGTAAGAAAAGCTTATAAAATCAATGTGCTTCCAACACATAATATTTAATTTATTTCTAGATATTTTTGTGTGATTTAGTGGCAACCGATTGTAATTGTTAGAGAAGAAACTTGAACTGGCTAAAGAAAATTCCAGATTAAGAATATTCATATAGAGAAGTGTGATGAAGACCTAACTTTGTAACTCTCAAAACAACTAAAACAACTTTCATTAATTATAGTTATAGCTTGCTTTTGGGTCCTTAAAAAGAAATTAATTAGGATCAATTGGGGAAAATGTAATTCCGTGTGAGTACAAGTATTTGTTTCTGACGTTATTGAATTTTAGCTTTCGATTTTTATTTCAACTTTCATTTTGCAACTGTGGAAAATTATTAGAATCTATAGAGTAATTCTCTTCAGAATGTGTAAATTTTAGCTATGGATTGATTCGCACATAATTTGATTTTGATTTAAAAACTACGTTTCCTGATGATAGAAAAATAATTTTTATATTACGTCTTGATTTGAATGAAATATAATTTAGATGTTGGCTTGGCAAAAGTAAATTAGTGGTATTTGAAACTTTATCTTGAATATGCAATATTAGATATATTTTAGACTATTGTCTTATCAGCCGAGTCAGCAGTGTCTCACGAAACGTTTCCACGAGTGATCCACATACACGTTTAAAGATCCTTGCATTAATTTCTCCACTCAGTGGTCTATAAGCAATCTGCCACTAAACTATTTTAAGCAACTAACAGAATTCTAGGATTTGATACGAATGATTATAGAAGAAATAGTGCATAAAAGGGACATTCTTTATCTGTTTGGTGGCTATAAGGAAGGCAAAAAGAAATTGAATTGTTTGATGTAATTGTTTTATTTTTAAGTCGTAATCTAACCATCTAAGATTGAGGTAGTTGTGCTCTTGCGATAGAATTAAGTGCATAGAGCTATTTAGCAATGTGGCCTTGCATATTGTGTATTGGAGCGGTTTAGTTCTGTTTAGCAAGAGTAGAATATTACTTAAACATAAAAGTAAAATTCAAAAAAGTATGTGCTTTAGAATTCATCATTTCATAATTAGAAATCTAAATGTGTTCATTTTGCCACGTCAATTGAGATTTTGAAACTTCAACTTATAGATATAAACGAATTTCGTATTAATACATTGAATTAAAACGTAGTGTGTATGATACGAACTAATATTGGAAAAATGGTAGTTCAGACTTACAAAAGTTAATATGATAATTCACTATAAGTCTAATAGCAAAATACGAGTAATCAGAATAAAAGTGACATCTCCTTTAGACTTGTCAGTATCTAGTATGAGATGAATTTGTAATGTAAAGGGAAAGATAATACATGCAAAACATATCTATGTGAAAGCTAAATTAAGGCTCCATAATTTTAAGTCTTCGGCACATAGAATAGTAATATGATCATTATTGTGCTTCGACACTCTTTTACCTCATTACGAGGTGTCTAATTTGTGTCAACTGCACTCTATATGACGATGGTAAACCACAATCGAACTCATTCTTACTTGATTTTGTGTTTAATTATGCACATTTGTGAAAGTTCTTACATTTCATCGCTGTAGGTTGAAATATCTCTGAACTGTACTCCCACTTCATACATCGAGTACATTCCTAAGATACATTTTAAAGTACGAAAGATTAAAATATGAATTGTATTAGGAATTAAATATTAGTTATCGGAGTTGTATATAGATAACTAAGAAACTGTAATGTTATATGTGCAATGTCGATGGAAATTACGTATTTAAGAAGTATTCTTACATTATATGATCTGAATTAATTTTTAAGTTATCCTTTCACTAATTTGTGCACTATCATGTTAGTTTATATCAAGTGTATTATCATAGTATTAAACATCACAATTATTCCAATAATAATTATCCAATAACATTTAAAAACTTCAGAAAAAAAATTAGTGTGCAGAATATTGTACTTACAATTTAACTAACTTAGAATATTAATTATTGATTAGAGATTCTCTGTTGAGGAACATTTTTATAACGTTATCTACGATTAATGCTCGTATCTATAGTGCCAATCAATGGACATAATAAAGGTCCGACTACACATATAGTATATTTCTGTTTACCCTTCACTTATAATGTATCTGGACAATTCTGCATAAAGTCTTTGATCTTCCTATAAAGGTCGTAAATAGTATTTAATTTTTTATGAATAGGTAAATTATAATCGCTCGTTAGCCAAAATCTCACTGTAGCATCACAAAGAACTGTTTCTGAATATGGCCATAACGTTTGTAAATGAAAAAGATGCGTTATCATCTTTAGAGCCTGAGTTCCCTAATATTTTATATGCTGAAATAGAACTAGTTTACATTGCACATTTAGATGTTTCTTCACTCTTCCTATATAGACTCAGAACTGGGGTTAATTATTCAACTATAATAAGGAAACAAGCTCTAATAATCATAAAGGATATTCAAAAAAATACTCTGAATGTATTTGTGTAATACCAAAATTGTTTCACTTACTTTAAATAAATGTTCAACGCATAATATAATTTTATAACTTGATACATGATACACTTGAAGAATAATATTATGAAAAAGATAAGACTAAGTGTACCTGTCTGCAAACCTTCTCTTTCTTCTTATAAGCTCTGGTAACCCATGGAGAGAAGTATTAGCCAAATACAGCTGAATGTAATGCATCGTAAAGCACGCCAAGTACTAAGATTATAAATAAGAGTACCTGTTGAGATAAAATGATTTTCAATCTTTTAAAATCTCACGATTATGTTCTTCAGACTTTCGGAGAAGGATAATTAAGAAAAAAGAATAGTGATGCTTGGATATGTGGAATAAAAATTTGTGAGGTATCCCAAGAAAACCCACGGACACGATGTTGTCCACCAAAATTGTATTTGGCCGGGAGTCAAACTAGAGACTTCTTGCTCCAGAGGTGAGCGCTGTACCACATAGCTATTCAACTGAACGCAGAATATATAGTTGAGTTTATTCATATGAGAGAGAATACGTTTTCTATCATATATTTTTTATAGTTTGCTCTATATCTCGTTACATTATTCCTACTACACAAAGCCTACTAATGAATCTTGACGTACTCTAATACTAAGCGCAGTTAATACGCTTTGCGTAGTAACAAAATTATCACTTCCTTTTTACCATTTCGGAAACCATATGCTACAATTTCTATTTAAATGATATTTATGTTGAAAAAGCAAATTTTAAAATATCAATATCAGTTTACGTTACATTTATTTGTTTAATATTATCATAACTTGCCGAGCGAGGCAACTTAGCATGTTTATTTAAAAATGAAGATTTTTTTCTTTAGATCTCATTTGATATTAACAAAATTTTAATTTTGAAAGTTTCAATTTTCTTACAAAATGGAAATATTCTAAAAGAAACTAAAATTTGGAATTGAAGTATCATTTATGTTCCTTGGTGAAAGGTAATTAATTATGATGTCCTCTGGAAACGGTTTGTATTTGTAACAGTTTGGAATGGTGTTTTATGTTTAGTGTTCTCTATTCTACCTAGAGGGTTGTCTAAGAGAAAAAGGAGATCCTCCAGAGCTGCTGTAAAACCTAATCTAGATGAGCGATGGCAGAAAAGAAGGTAAATAGTTTTCATTTACTTCTCAGCAAACCATTTGTTGCAAAAATTGGAGCGAGATATGTTTATTCACATTTTTGAGCACCACAGAAAGTGATGTTTGATTAACTGGATAGTGAATTACGAGTTAACTTTACCTAGAAAATAAACCTAGGTAAATTCCAGAATACGTAACGGGAAAGAATAGAGGCATCTAAGACATTCCCCTATTACAATACACAGTGATCTTTGTGAGAAAACATAATTATATTTAAAAGATATAGTGTCTTATTGATTATTAATAATAATTACTTCGGTTGCCCCATATGACCCCATACTCCATGTAACAGACATCTGAGTATTCCACCTGTCATGCATATTATCCTTCACATAGCTACAAATCCAAAACTAAACCTATACTACAAGAAACATAACCTTAATTTGTAATCCTCTTCATGACGCCAAAACGAAATTTAGAACTCAGCATTAAATCTGATCAACCTTCTCTTATTAGGTAGATGTTCACTTCCATTTCAGTATATACGAACACGCTTACACGACCTGTAATTTTGCAGTACATTCAATTCCAATGAATTGAATACACGCAACAATTGCAATACGTTCCACGTGGTTTGTAATAAGCGAACTTGATAAATTATATATGGGTAGATTGACTGCCAATTGGTGTAAGTACAAAATGTCTGTTTTACAGGAGAGCAAATTGAAAGTTTGCAACGCTCTGTAAATTGAGAAATATGTATTTCTTCAGGAAGGTACTACTCAATAATGACTTTGATCGATAATATCATAAGTACATTGGAAAAATATATCTCGCAGCAGTTGCATGTTCGTCAAAATTAGAAGTTGTAAGGTTATGTTAGGTTAGGTCAGAAATTGCAAGATCATAACATTAGAATTGCAAGATCATAGAATTAGAGTACATTTGTCGGAAAAAAGACTACTGTGAAAATGAAGTGGGATTAAATAAAAAATTGAAGCATTATTCTTACACTTGCAATGTTGTTTAATGTTAAGAAATATTAGAATAGAAGCTGAGTGAGTAAACAATGCAAATTATTTACCTTCTTAACAAAAACTGTGTGGGTAAAGAATACAAATTCTTTACCTTCTTACATGGCGTCAATTCTTCATTGTGGCGATCAGTCTTTAGTTCAAAAAAAGGGATGATGAAAACGGGGTATAAAATTCAGTAGGTCCAATATATCCTTTTTCTTGGTTATGGATATTTCATCAGGGTATACTGTTTGAAGTTCATACTGAATCAGTTGTAGTGATGGACGCACAGTTCTGCTTCCTTTCCGCAAGTCAAACTCCTGGAATTCAATAATGTCGTTCAATAGTTGTTTGTAGAGAATTGATAGTCCTTACGTCTTATCGTACTTGATGTGGAGCATTTTCAGCCAGTTGATTTCACTGTCAGCACGATATTTTCTCGTTTTGTGTCAAAATCTTGGAAGCACTTCACATTCAGAAAATCGACAGATTGCATTTCATACACGTGAAATTTATACACTCTTCAGGATTCCGTCATCACGTTGTACCAATCACTCGGTACATATATTTTCATCTTTTGACTGTTTCTTCAGCATATCCGAAATCACCATTGTTTGGTAAATATGAATGCCCTGAGACCAAATACTATTGTTCAATGATTTCTACACTATTGTCGTTAGACAGAACATAATGCATCTTTCCGGATTCAATTCGTACATCTTTCGAATGCTCAGAAGAGGAGTCAAGTATTTACTGTTTGTGTTATCACGTCGAGTGTAGTGAGATTCAGTAAAAGAAAAACTGTTTATATGCTGTTTAATGAAACTTATTTTATCTGGACCCATGTTTCGTGGATTAGACTTGCGTCCTCGCAAATCCTCACTGGGAACTTTGTACTTTTTGTATTTCTTCAAATCTCGGGACAATCTACCGTCACATACTGCAAATGTGTGAGAAAATATTGTTTGCGTGTTTCCATAGTCTTTGAGCCCACGTTTACCATAAATTTGTTAACAACAGTATTAGAAGGTGGGTTACCATTACGTACGCGATGTCTAGTAACAGGTACGGCCTGAACGAGTGCACAAAGATGAACATGTTGTTGTCCGAAGTCACCTATTTGCCAAAACGTTTCGAACAATGCCTTTCGGTCATCTTCTGAAATCTTCTGCGAGACTGCAGCAGCGCGGATTAACGTTAAGCGGGAGAATCGTGGTTTAAACCGGGTCTAGGTCAAAACTCCAACCGCCAAAATTCCCAAACTGAAGAAACGTCAAAACGCCCACACAATCGGTCATAGCCCCCACACAAATGGACAAATCTCCCCAATGCACGAACGGTCAAAACTCCAAAACTCAAGAAATGTCAAAACGCCCACTCAATCGGCCTTAACTCCGACACAAACGAACAAACCTCCCAAATGCACAAACGGTCAAAACTCCGACAGAATCGGTCATAACTACCAGCACAAATGGACAGAATACCCACACATTGCAACAGTCACAATTCCCACATAAATGGACAAAACTCCCACACAAATGGACAAAACTCCCAAGCACAGAAATTGTCACAACCGCCACGCAAATGAACAAATCTCCCCACACAATCGAACAAACCTCCCACACTTTGAATTGATCATGCTTGCACGTCTTGTAAGTTTCTTACACTGAAAAATATGAAAAAGTACAAGGGGATTTTTCCACTTATCACCTTCTCCACTTTGGATCATAAGCGTTTTTTTTTGGGGGGGGGACTTTTCTAAATTATTTCAGCGTGTGAAATTTACAAGACGTGGAACAGGATCACTTCAAAATGTAGACTATTTGTCCGATTGTGTGGGGATTTTGTACAATTGTGTGGCGGTTGTGACAATTTCTGTGTGTTTGAGTTTTCTCCATTTGTGTGGGAGTTTTCTCCCTTTATGTGGGTATTGTGACCTTCGCTATGTGTGGAAGTTCTGTTCATTTGTGTGGAAGTTATGACCGTTAGGGGCTATGAGCGCTTACCTGTTTGGGAGTTTTGGCTGTGGGAGTTTTTACCCTTCGTGCGTTTGGGAGATTTGTCCATTTGTGTGGAGATTATGACAGTTTGTGTGCACCTGTTGACATTTTTTAGTGTGGGAGTTTTGGCTGTGGGAGTTTTTACCTGCTCCCCTTAAACCACTTGAACCCCAAGCTCTCCTTTAGCCTAACCGGCATAACCGTGGGACGTAACACTCAAACTCAAAGATTTTTTGAACCCCAAGCCGCTCAACTGCAACGTTTGGCCGACAAACAACGAGCGCAATTTGTCAGCTGCATAATGAACTAGGGCTCACACTACTTGGCGGATAAGTGTAGATGCCTGCCTAAATATGGTATGTGGTGTTATTCCATTTTTGAATTTTTGTAACTTACATCATTTGGCAGCCAACCTACCTATATAAGGAAATATTAAAATTAAACTTTTTATACACAAGCTATTACTCCTTGCTTCCAAGAAAGTACTCAACGGTAAAGCGCAACTTCTATCTCCTGAATCTCAAAATTGACAATATCCAATCTTCATTCATTCAATATGCTTCATACCTCGGTCTCATCTTAGACGCACATATTACTTAAAAATCACATTGATGATACATCACTATCAAAGTTTCTAATCATATTAATCCACTAAAATGTTTCACGAACAATATTTGATGTTTGAATCCAACAACTGCGCAAATTACTTTTAAATTGGTCTTGTTTTATATATATTCGTCCCTCCTTGATCATCTCATTTTACAAGAAACTAAAGATATTGGAAAGCAATGAAATTTAGATCAGAGTCTCGAGTTTCGAGAGAAAACCCCATATTTTCTTTAAGCTTGCATTTAAGGTTTCGATCGGAACAACAAGAACTTCCGTGACTCCTCCCTATATGACAGATGAAAAAAGACTATTTTTAAACTCATACACTATTTTATATATAATATTGTCCGTTCTCTTCACGGCCTTTCACTCCACTATGAAACTTGATTTTAAAATTGAAAACGTAGGGTCCCTAACCACGAAGTAGTATAATTCTTCTAGACACGACCTGGGCCCTTAAATAACGCAAATTCTGTGGTACAAATATTGTCAACGTTATATCCTTCAGAAGTCTTGGTAGTGAAATATATATTGATTTTATTTACCAGTATGAAGTCAAGTTTAGTTCCTTTTAGAGATCTGTATTGTTCCTCTATAATTTATTGTTCCTCTAAAAGAAATTGTTCCTCCTTAGTATTGTTCTACATTTCCTTAATTTTACTAACAAATTGACGTTTTATTTTATTACTTGTAATAGAGATGGATTATCATTGTTGTATTGTAATCGCAATTTAAATCGCAAGATTCTGGTGAATAATTATATAAATTTATGCATCATAAACCTACCTAATGGCCAACAAATACTTTCTTTCGAAATTTAATGTTCGGTTACACTGTTTCTTAATCATACATATTGTTTGTTATTGGCACGCGTTTGGTGTAATAACCTAATTAAATTTATATGAAGATTTATAGCAGTCTGAGACGGAACTACTTCCAATATAAAAAGTCATTTGTTTGTATAGTTCTGTGTCTTATACACAAGTTTTTGTCTTATACATACACTACCAGAAGAAGGTGGTTCCATGCTTTCCATGTATATTTGTTGTTCAGTAAATTTCCACTGGATGTAACCCATGGGAATATAGTCGACAGTGAAGTTGACTAGCTACAAGATCGGAATCAAAACATACTATCCCTTGGCCGTGAAGCTATAGGTGTCGAAGTGAAAACGTACTTAAACTGTTAGATGATATGTGAGTACTGAAGGTAATTAATTTCGATGAACATTGTATTTGTTTAACTTAATAAAACTATGACAATTTTAGAGTTTAAATAACATATAGCAATTTTACGAATACAATTTAATACCAACGTTTGGAAACATAAGAAATATTACAGCAAGGCTTAGACGACTAATGCATAATTCGATTGCAGTGTTTTGAGTACTACCGTTGGTTCTTGAAAGGAAAAAGGTTGATAGATAATTATCTGTGAAATGGATGGACTTACATATGCGTAGACTACACTCATGCAGACAGTATTCGTGATTTAGTTCGTTAAGATCAGCATTTGACTATCTGAGAGCTTGCTTAATATTTAAACGTTAATTTTGAATCATGTTAAGCAACTTTGGCTGTAAGACCAAACACACAGCGCATCATAGCAGAGGTCCGTACCCTTGGTGTTAACCTAGAAGCAGATAGAGAACGGATTAGATCCCTATCAGAACAGCTTGATAACCCCAATGGGGATGGGAACTTCTCGAAAACTGTCAAAGGAGGAAACGAAACCTGTGTTATGTCATCACATCTAAGTCTCAGTGGCGATAGTGTGTAGGACAGCATTCACAATGGGTGAAGACTGCACGGATGATCTGATCAAGTTTAAGTTGCTCTTGGTGGTTTTCTTTCACTGTCTGTCTATATTTGAGCATGAGTAGACTCCACGTAGATAAACAGTGGACTAGTGCAACACTATACCGCAGAATATGTTGAAACCTAATAATATTTTGTTACACTCTTTCCAGATCATAAATACCTGTATCACTTGGCATTGGTACGCGTTTGCTGAAATAACCTAATGAATTTTATACGAACTCACATTGGTAGCCTGAGAAGAAACTATATATTGTAAAATAAATAGAATCCTTTGCTTGATGAACACACTGCCAAGAGGGAATGTTCTCGTCTATCCATTTATCTTTGCTTTTCAGTAAATTTCTAGTGAATGTAATTTATGACAATATAATCCACTGTCATGACACAACATAGCAGCATACTGATATAAATAAAATTAAATCTGGCAGAGCAATAATGGACAAAAGAAGTAAAAAAATAAACTTAGTAACGTAGAAATTACTCTAGACTTGTTTCAAAGCAAAATTCAATTTTACAGACATAATTTATTATTCTATATCATTGGGTAATAGTTAATATACATTTCAAAAAATTTATAATTTTTTAATTTTATTGTATGTTTCAAATTAGAAAATCTGTATTTAGGTAGTACCAACATCTTTGAATGTGTATAAAGATTATTTATTCCAGAACAACCAGGAAATTCATTTACTAAACACAGATGCAACGAATTGAGAGATATCTCGGTTCATTGGTTCAAAATTAGTCTGGAATGATGCACAGGAATTATTACTTATATGTACAACTTTCACAACTTCAAAGACTTTTTTGGGTGAGAAGAATGCTATTACAAACACATATGAAAGTTGTAGTTTATTAGAGTGAAGGCAGGTAAATTCTTATAATAATAATAATAATAATAATAATAATAATAATAATAATAATAATAATAATAATAATAACTTAAAGCTGAGTCTTGCACAATTTACATAAATTCGCTCAAACAATTCTGGTATAACTAGATCATAACCACAATATATTTATCTGATGGCACTGGCGTATTGAGATTTCCTTCTCTATCTTAACTTCACTAGAGCCTCAGCAATTATTGATATTCCTTCAAATGTGTCTTCTCCATGATTTATTCTCTCTTTTTGTAAAACGATACATGTGAGGTTTTGTCGGACACGATATTCATGACAGTTTGTTTGCTAAGCGTAGATAGACACTTTGCGAAATTTCCGCACTTCTTAAGCTATTGCCTACACTTCAGATATTATAAATAAAAGCACGTTTTTGGAGAAACTATATTGTGTAGTATATTTTTTCTCATTTTTCTCAAACCTTAGTTTTTCTGACATGTTTTGTTTTACACAAAAGTGATTCAATTATTCTTAACGTAGTCCTTAAGCATAAAAGAATATTATTTAAATCGGATATGATATGTGGAATATTCTTCAACATTTTTTCTCTAAGAACGTTACTGATCGTTACTAGTATACTTTAAAACCAATTAGTTAAGTACATCCAATAAGCTAAGTATTTCAGAGAGTATACATACACAACTCTTTGTGAAGAGGGGTTTTGGAAATCCGTAAATGACAACATGAAAGGATAAACTCTGGGGAACAAGACTGGAAATTTGATAAATCTTTTATACCGGAAATAGCTACCAAAAGTTTACCATAATAATTGATTGTGAACGTGCATGTCATTTAGTATAGCTATAAAATTTATAAGTTAATAGTACTTTTAATTTAGGAAAATTAAAACCCGACTAGGTAATCACTGAGTTCAATACTGCAGTTTCCCGAAAAATACACATTTTATACTAACATTATCTTCTAAATTTGTCATTCTTGAATAAATGAAATTTACTGCTTTCCAATCATTTCTTAAACTTCGTGAACAAGCAACATTTAAATATACGTTTCATATACCTCATTTGTTGAGAGTTATTAAATAAATAAAATGAAGATAAACTTACTTCATTGCTTATACCCAAAGTAAGGAAATGCAAATGTGCATCTTGCATATATCTTTTCCACTTTATGTCGGAAATTAATTTAAGTGAACATTCCTTAATTATTACCTATTAACAATTTTCACAAAACATTTTCATCACAATTTCTCTCTACTACAAATGCTTTTATCTCTAATGGAATAATACTTGTTATTCTTTCTGGGAAGAAAGTACCTTTATGATACTTTTAGCTGTGGTACATGTAACATTTGCATTTGCATTTCACATTGCTTTCGAAACAATACTGACTGAAAAACACTGAATTATATACACGGCTTTTAGCAAGCATGAATAAATTAACAGGGTTTGTTACCGTATTGAAGATACATTATTTTAATAATTAATATGTTTCATATACTGATCTACATATGTGAAAAGATGGTTCAAAAGTAGGTAAATAACAACTCGACCGTAGTATGAGCTTGTTGAGAATAGAAAATAAACTATTCTTTAAATTTTAGTGTTTTAGTGTTTCACATTACAGTCATACCAAATAAAGTAAAGTCTCCACCGCGGACTGGCTTCACTATTGAACTATTCCGAAATATGGAAATATAATATTGTCCCGAAAAAGTATATCTACTACAAGGGGAAATCCCTATCTTTTACAAACACTCTCATATATCCATACGGACAGTCCTCCTTTAATGCCAATGAATTAGTAACCCACTCATAACGGACAGGAATAATTCTCGGTTCTTACGTATTTAGCAAAAAAAAAAATACTAAAATTTTATAATTAACCTTCACTTGATCCGTTTATCTGATCTTGCATTTAGGAGCAAAGTTCGTTCGGATAGAATTTTTTCTCAATATATAATTAATAGGCTGTCATGATTTGTTAATTCTTTCTAGTGTTTCAATATGTATTATGTTGCTTATCGTTAGTGGTTGCTTTTACATATTTAGTAAGAAACTAACGAACTTATTTAGTTATGACTTTTAGTTGAGAAGAAACTTATTACACAAACGTTATATTCGGGGTCCACATTAAAGTAGGGAGAATATATAATACAAAAGACGAACTAATAATTGTTTGTGTTTCCTAGGTCATTTCTGGTATTTGCTTACAAGGGAAATTCGGGAGAAAGCACTTGCGTGCAGAGCAACTAGCATGTCATTTGAAAGGCAAATTAATGCTGATTACAACAAGCTAAAAACATTCCTACGGATGAGAACTTTTCGAGAATGCAACGTTAAATCCACAATTTTCACACGATTTTTACAACCATTTGATGTGTTTGGATCCTGACCATCAAAAAATTAAAGCAGGATATTTGTACATAGTATGAAACTTCTTGGCCTGGACGTTATGACATACCAACTAAACAATCAAATAAAGTTCGTGGCCATGCTAATGAATCAGCGCGATACATTGGATTGTTTTAATTTGCGTTTGACAAGGCAGGTTACCGAACAAATTTTATACCTTTTGAATCGCCTATTGAATTTGCTTTTCGGGTTGGTTAAGCGAACTGTTCCCTTGACAGATGCAAGGCGATTGCACATATAAAATGTCCATGGTGCAAAGAAATGTTTTGCCTGCTTCATTTCTTCATAGAACAGAAGAAAACATGAATCTATTTTCATCTTTAACCTAACATTATTGTGAACACTACAGTGACTAATTTTAACTAACAAATCTGTTCGATAAACCAAACAGTTGTTTCTGTTACCCTCGATAGATATATTTTCGAATGTCAATATTCGTTGCTAATAATTCTGTATTTAACGTCTTTCAAGTTGGATTAAAGTGACAAGTTTTGCCGATAGAGTCTTCGTGTCTCACTCATGATTTTTTTTTTATTTTTTCACGAAAATTCGCAATTTCTCTTACAAAGTTCAATATACAAACTTTAAATTTTTAGAGAAGGAACTTCATAACGTATCGAAGGCAACTAACCGTGCTGATTTTTTGTTTACACTTTTCTTCATTGTTCAAATGGCTTGACTGTTGAATTGGATATTCAAACCTTTAAAAATTAAATTGTTTCAACAATGAAGAAATTTCTAAATAGAAAATCGGCTCGGACTATTGTCTTCGATATGTTATGAATTGCCTTTCTAAAAAAAATGAAATATGTATGTTCAAATTTGTGAGAGAAATTGTAAACTTTAGTGAAAGGTAAAAAATACATGAGAGACATACGAAGACTGTAGTGACATCTATAGGCAAAACTCGTACGTTTACACCAATCTTAAATGCGCATATACATTTTTTCGTATAAACTTCCACGTTAAATCATTGGAACAGTTTTCAACCTTACAGGTATTTTATTAGCTTTTAGTAATCAGCTGGAATTGGTCCTTCAAATGGCATGCTTAATTTCTCTACAACCAAGTGCTTTCTCGCGAACTTCCTTTGTTAGTACCGCCTTCGGTATAGTTCAAACTCAACGATTCAGCATTAGGCTGCCGCCAGACGTGCAGTTTCTATTTGGAATTTCTGCTTGTTTGGTTCTGGTGCCTGAGCTTTCTTGGGGTTCTTCCTTTCAGACTTACTTTTTTCACTCCACTACTATAATGCATTTCATTATCATTAACTCTATTACCCCTACTACAAATCGTGGAACGTTGAACCAGAAAAAAGTCATGCAACATAGATAGAGGAATAATAGCTTTAGTGTTGCCAACTGGCAGGTACATTATAAATATGTAATTAGTTAGTGGGCAGACATCAAGAAAATAACAATACACATCTAAAATATATGGTATATTTAACTAATGTTCAAACAGTCCCGTTGCCAAACCGTAATATAGAGGGCGAGACTACTTTTCAGGGATCGAGGGAGTTTACATTATACTCATTGCTTCCTGATTTTGAGTTTAACATTCCACGTTTACGCATTGAAGCTGAAGGAGATTAAAACGTATATATATATTACAGAGAGAGAGAATGAGAGAGAGATAGAGAGAGAGAGAGAGATAAATAGATAGATATTGACACACTGTGTTCCACGAATAATACTAAGGCTAGTCTCCTGAAGCAACCAAGGCAGATAGAAGCATGAAACCTTTTCTAACCGTAAAAGGACATAAAAGACACATTATGCTGATAACGAAAATCTCCATGAAGGGAGCCTAAGGAGATTACTAGGGATAACTACGAATACTTCGACCATACATATGGATCGCAGTCATGATGGATAGAAACATGATAGCAACAAGAAGTTTCTAGAACTGGTCTCTACACATCGTTAGCTTTTAAACGAGGTACTACATGGTGGGGGTTGCTATTTAAAATTCTATAGTTATCCCCAGTAACTCCCTTAAGTTTCGCTCTTGGGATATTCTGCTTATTAGCATAATGTTGTCCTTTACGTCCCTTAAAGGATACGAAAGATTTCATGTTTCTATCTGCCTTGGTTTCTTCAGGATTCGTGGAACGCACTATATATATATATATATATATATATATATATATATATATATATATATATATATATATATATAAGTATTCTACCTTAGGCAGGTCCTGGGACTAACAAGCTTTTTTTTAGATTTAAGTTTGGAAATGTTTATTAAACGTATTTGGATCTTCAACTTCACCTTTTAACTCAGAATATTTCCTTCTGTTTCTCAAATCATCGATCAGTTGTGTTTTTCTTCTTCCTATCCCTCGATTTCTTTCAATCTTTCCTTCTGTCATTTGAACAAGACAGTTTCTTCGCAAGATGTGTCCAATCTCGTTGGCCTTCCTACAAGGGATGGTGCCTAGAAGGGTCCTCTTCTCTCTCCCATCCGTTTTAAAACATCGTTTGTTTTTCTCTGCGGCCATTTTATTTTCTTCATCTACCTTGAATACCACATTTCAACGCTCTCTATAAATTTATTCTCTAACTTCCGTAATGTTCAAGTCTCTGAATATATATATACTTGTATGTAGAAAAGAACATATTATACGAAATAAACTTCAATTTTTTACATGTTCAGAAACATCTCCACTAATTTATGGTCACATGTTCATACTATAGCGTACGTGAGCCTCGCAGACCCGGTAAGTGCAAACTACGGTAAGAAAAGTGTAGTGCCGTTAAGGGTTAATACTGTAATAGACAACGTATCGATAGCAGAAATCGTTTGAGAGTCTCAGAAATATATTAGATCTCTATTCTAATCTTTCTTCTGCAGCTGGAAGTGGCAGAAGTCAACAATGTCTGTCTTTAACTCTTTGATCATTATAGAGTAAATTCGTTAACTGTGAAAAAGAAACGGTTTTGTATAATCAATTAATTTTCGAGACAACCTATTCACCTCTACGCTACTCTTTATGCAACACAGAGTTTTTATACCTATTCTGGCAGTTCTTGTTCCAATACTAATTGTGAAAAAACAATGACATATAATCAAAGTTTCTTCAAGCGGTATACACATGCCATTGTTACGTTCTTTGGTAATGAAGACAATTTAAATTTAAATTGTTATTCTAAATGAAACAGGATTACTAAATGTGAGAAAAATGTATCAAACTGAAAAATATGGCACGTTGCACAAGCTAATTCCGCAAATTCTTTTTAGTATTTTGGACAAATATCACCTTTAAGATACCCGTCTTAAGCTCGTTTGAATCTAGATTCTTTAAATTATTGTCCTTATGTAATAGAAAAGATATAGATAAGAAAGTATTAACCTTTTTATGTACTGAAAGCAAAGGTTACATACTTTGTGTGTCTTTTGTCTTAGAACTGTGGTAAAAATTGGACTTGATTCTGTTTTGCTCTGAAAGATACAAGCAATAATCGATATTTATTAAGTCAAAGAAAATGATATTAAAAAAGTGAAAATTCTTACTCATAGTTTCTAAAAAATCTAATGTTTTATAAAACTTAAAATTTGAGTCGTACAAAATCCATGTCATCGTATTTGGTGTATGGGTGAACCCGATATTGAAATATACCTTCTTAAGCTTTTCAATTTGTAACCAGTTAGAGCAGTTCAAAGTAACATCAATAATACTGTGATCAATTATATAAATAAATAACAATTTATTTTTAGATGTTTTAAGTTAAACATTGCCTTAAACGATAGATATGAATCAATGGATGAACAAAATAACATTTCTGAGTGTTAAACCGCATTTATAGTTTTCAGACATATCAAGCAAATGTCGCTATTATGTTACTAGATCCTATGTCGTTTTTTGTCAATTGATCGTTCTTTCTTTCTGCTCAAACAAATTATTTATTTTTGTAGCCCATATGTAGAAATGATTTATTAACCAGTGGGTAGCATCTCACTCATCTTTATTATTCCCTAACAATGATACCCTTTCTCCTAGAAATCATACACATACACAGAGGCAGTAATTAAGGAAGAACATGGAGAAAATTAATATTGTACCATTTGATTTAAAGGTAGAAGAACTTAATGTTTACATTTAATTACTTTATGTTAGAGAAATTAAATATTGGCTCATGTTATTTGATATTTTTTTCTTTAGTTGTAAGCTTATCATTATCAATTGTAGTCATGATAACAGTTCCACAGTTGTAAATAGTCCTAAATAACATATATTTAAAGATTACATCTTTAGAGATTGGCGTGTGATATAAATGAGCCAATCAATGCGTTGATAACAAATGTGGTGTATAAACACAATATCTGGACGGAGAGAACGTGCGTGGTTTATTAGTCTCATTTACGTCTTAGTTTTCAAACATGTCATTCAATAACTTAGCTTTGTATTGGTTTCAGGGGAGTCCATGTTTTTCGTCTGTTAAACGAAGAGTAGTAGCCGTCCATAAAACTTCTTAGACGAGCGTGCCAAAGAAACAGAGACATAAACACAAATTCTGGAAGAAGATGCAATTCAGTCATGTGTTGTTGCACCCTCAGAAACCGATATGTGTAACAAATGGTTTATTTCAAAGGCTCTAGGAGAGAATTACATATGTGCAGGTGCTGGGTTTGAATTAATATTATAATTTAAAAAAATGAGTATGCGTCTTTAAGAATATTTAGAGGAAAACAATAAGAGCAATATGACCGTAACATCATATGGTAGTTTTGTTTCATGACGTAACTACCACACAAATTGACACTATCCAATTGGGATCTTTGTAAGTGTGTGATTTACATCAAACTGCTTCTATATCTATAAAACTACACAAATACTACACAAATTGATTTTCGAAGGCGCAGCGATGAAAACTTATATGGGAAGAAATACTGTAGCTCCCATATTTTTAAATAAGTTATTCCATGTAATGTAACAAAATAAAAAAATAAAGCTTTAGTTAGAAGATTTTTACTAAATACTTCTAAACACTCCAGTATTTAAATATTTATTTCTTGCTGCACTGAAATCAATCTGATTTAAAATTTTAGCCAAAAGGTATAAGGATGTGAAATGAGGAATTACTTCATTACTTGTATTTTTTTCATCTAATAGGTCTACAGATTTAAAAGTACATTATCAAATATTAGAATGTACAAAATTATCTTCAGTTTTCAGTAAGACATGTAATGGTTTTACTCATAATATGTACACAGATTAAGTAACATATAGTATAACATTGGATGTAAGGTCTATAAAAAATGTTTACATATGATAAGAGTCTCAGATATAAACAACACATAATAAAATATTAGACATGCGAAATGAGTAATTAAGTTTTAACTTATAAGTTTAACATTTAACAGAACCCAAGATAGCAATTTCACAGATATCACGTAATAATACATTAAAACTGTGAAATGAATCACTATTACTTGTTTGCTTGTAAGATTATCATTTAATATGTTTTCTATGGTGTCAGTTACATACTAGATGTAGATAATATGGTACATATAAAGTGCGAAATGAGGATATAAATCTTTACTTGATACTTTTACTCAGTTTTACTAATTATAGCAGTTGCTCAGATATAAAGATAATGTCATCATATTAGGAATACTTATATACTTTTAAGTTTATGATGCTAATTTAAAATTCAACATCGTTATATAAAACAAGGACACACCAAAAATGGAATGTTGAAACCAGTAAAGTATATATTAATACACAGACTACAAAGAACACTTATTTCAAATTAAATTTATTACTTTACTACAACCCCCTATCTATTATGGTTAAGAGATGAAGTTATGAATTATTTGCAGTTAACGAATACTTAATAAAAGAGAGTAAAGAGTTCAACGTTTATATAGTATATTAGTATCTTTATAGATATATCGTACATAAAACTATTGAAGTCTCTTTATTGGCAAGGTGTATTGAACAACGAGTACAATATGTGAATGCATATAAAACGAATGTGAATTTCATCTTATATAGAAAAGTTTATAATTAACTTAATTCCAACCTATGATATTTCCATTATAGTCACGTTTTACTTCAGTCACACGATATGAAGATTGAATATCATAGCTAAAAAAGTGGGTTATCTATTGATTTAAAAAAGTGAGTATATTGTAATTTGCGCAACATCTTATTTTCTAAACATAATTAAATATGTTTCTTTAATTTTATAGATTACATGCCCTTGTTGCGGGGCATCTATTTTCGAAACCTAATTGAACATCATATGGTTCATATTTAACCTTAAGCTATAGGTTCACGTTTGTTATGGTCTCGCTGCTAAAATATAAATATCCTGCTAATAATGCAGGATATATATCAGTTATTACCTTTGCTTTTGTGAAGTATGATCCTGGTAAATTTGGGTGATAGAACTATTGACATATTGTTGAATTTCCTTTAGGGTTTGCAATTTGCCCTATGCTTCTCAGTATGCTGAGACATGTTTCCAAATTCTCACTTATTCCCAAATATTTCTTCATCTTTATTTAACCTTCTTCTTTCTACTACTAATAAGAACATAATAACAATGCAGCGATAGCAATCAAAACAATATCTTCAATTTTAAGGAAAAATTGATGTATTGTACTATCGAGTGAGAATATATTTTACGTTAGATTCAAACGAATATTTATTTTTTTTTCGGCATTTCCAACTTTATATATGCGTAATATTTTAAATTTTATAAACAAAATTAACTACCAAGAGCAGATATTGTTTGAAGCAACATATTGATGTTTATAAAAGTGAATGAATACGCCCTAACCAAAATATCCTCAAAGCTATTAAAGCAATTAGTTGTTGATTCATATCCGATTTATGGGAATTGTTGTAAAGTTGAGTAAATGTACAACATGAAACAATCAGATGCATTTGGGGCCTTCACGGTTAAACTGAAATACCCTTTAAATAATTTTATAACAGCTTGGGACGGTTTGGTTCTAATCCTTAATGACAGTAACCTGTTAGACTTCATGAAATAACATCTGGTAAGTCTATTTCCGATCAGGTCAGATTTTGTTTTAAAAAGGATTGTTGAATTTGTAATTTATCACGTAATACCTTTAATCATTTTATATGCATTACTCACTCAATATCAGTTTCTTTTTCAATCACTTCAATACATCCTTTTCCTACTTGAATGATTTTAATAATGAAAAAGCTCTTACTTCACTATTACTATGTAAACTATTTGAAGCCATGACTTCCATAACCCCACAAGCCCAGCAGAAAAGATATTGAGGAACTCAATAAAAAAAGAATTTTTGTCGAAAATATGAACTTGAAAATCACACTTTTTTCATACTTACACTTTGCTGAATACTAAATGTCATAATGTATGAAAAAATCCTGATTTCCAAGTTCAAATTTCCAACAATTATTGAGTTTCTCAATATCTCTTCAGCTGGACTATGGAAGTCACGGCTTCAATTCTTTTCGATCTAAGTATATTTCCATCACAGAATTTGATCATATTTAACATTAGTTCATGAACAGTTATTCAGATATAGTATTACCAATTTCTGCACTTTTATAGATGCAAGAGAAAATGGAGTACATCGTGGGAAAGTAGTGATTTCAGAAGCTAAACAATGTAATACTTTCATGACGTGCAAACATTCTATAACCTCAGCATACAAAAGAGAACGAAATAATATATAATACATTAGCTAAATAAAGTAACCTGTTTTACAATGTTATACACTTTTATTTTCTTATATAATCAATATTTCAGCATAAACTGCTTTCATTATAATATCGTCTTTTACAAAGATAACCAGCTCAAGGGTTGGCACAAGGGTAGGCACTCATATTACTATGGAAAGAGAAAACGAGTTACCATGATTCACCATAGCAAGGGAAAGAAAGATTGAGTTCCTTAATATTATTTCTATCTTTTAGATGCCATATTTATTTGAAGCAGCAAAATTAGAGGAAAATTAAATTCCCATAAACGTAGAAAGGAGAATATTAATGTACAGTCAATACTACAACAAAAGCGACCTCTAAAGTGTTACGAAAGCGACCAATAGTTTAGTGCGTGAAGGTAAAAGACTATATAATAAATACGTATTATTCAAAATACAATAAATTAACACTATTTGCATTATGGAAAGAAATTACCTAAAAATGTTTTCATATAGCGAAAAACGTTTTAATAACAAAGATGCATTAATACGTTAAAGCTCTATTTACAATATTCGGTGAAAGAAATATGATGAAAGTGCTACGTTCTCAGATCGTTATCCCGAGAGAAAATCGAAATTTCATTTCAGTATGCCAAGATTTCAATACGTAGAAAAATAATTTCCAATAAAACGAAGGACATGCAACACAAAACTATTGTTTTGTATATGCTTTTAAAAGAAAAAATAGTAATTTATCCTATATATGTATGACATCTTTGTCAATAAAATATTTTCCACCATCTGGTTATATATTTCTGAGACTTTTAAAAGCGTAAAATGAAATTTTTCTAATTAGGGAAAATAGTGCTCCTGTTAGTAGAATATCTACCAAGGTCAAAGACGCTTAAACACAGTAGAGCTACAATGTGGCTGTGATTATAAACTTCAATTTGATGCATATTAAAATGAAAATAACGGTTATAATTTGTGCTAAACCCTTTCATTTCAATACTCATGTTCAGTTTAAGGTTAGTGATGATGATTTCTCATCGAGAGACAAGGCTTCAGGAAAAAGTAATAAACGACTTCAACCAGCGTCATCATACTGAATCCAATGAATAGAGATAGTATATCTCCTATCTGAACTGTAAAGGAAAGAAAAGTAATGTTATATTTATTTGGAGGCATTTCAATCTACATCCTCTAAATATGTTCAGCTTTAGGAAGCATCAATGTTACTCAACTACTCTACGATAGAAACAGTTTCAAGTTTAACTCTAAGTCATGTAAAATAGTCAGGATTTACTTCCTTTCATGTATGTCCTTTCGTTTATTTCACAAGCCTCATGGTACTAACTTTCTCATCATCACGTGCATTTATCTTCCGTATAATTTTGTCCATTGCGCATATTTACGAGGGTTATGTAACAAAATTACAAGGAACTGCAATACTGAGGAGTGGGTGATGAAGTAAAAGAGAAATTTACTGCAGTTAAATTTAAAGCCTTGCAAAGACAGGGCATATACTTAAAAATCTCTTAGTATACGAGAATTGGAAGTAACAATTATAAGAAACAGCAATACAGACCGCCCAAGTGTAATGATACTGACAGAAGAAGATTAAATTTAGTACAAAATTGTACGGTATATGTCAAGACCTGTATTTAATTTTCAGCGTTTTCATAAGGGGAATTGATAACTGGATTTCTGGGTTTTCGGCATCTATGGCCATGCTAGCATATCACGTCTGGGAGATAAGTCCTACTTCGATCACACTATTCCAGGAAACGAAAGGAAGAAAATGTCTGTGGCCTGTATTTAGGTACCATCCCGGCATTTGCTTGCTTTGAATAAGGAATCCTGAACAAAACCTCACTCAAAGCGGCTTTTGTTCTTTTTCGAGCGAGTATCCCGACTTTTTCGAGCGAGTTAATTATAATAGTTGGTCAAAGTTAAGATCAAAGAACTCATGTTTTATTAAGAGGTACAGTAGCATTCCATCCCTTCGAGATATTACGATCGACGAAGAATGGATGCGTACAAAATAAAAAATATATCTTGTTTGGCAAGATTTTTTAATATTTATGTACATAATTTGTTAATGTAACGAGAAGTTTAATCTTTTTAAATATTGTTAATAAAAAAGAGAAAGATAGAAGGAAAAATGAGTGGAGGAAATGACTGTATTTTCTATAAATATTGCCAACTGGAGAGAGCGCGAGAGAGAAAGAGTATGCGCGCGAACTTGGGGGCGTAGCTTAACTGGCTGATTCTTACCAGCCAGCGTGACTCCTGTTTGCACTGACAACTTCTTTGATATAACCCTGGTAGTTTGTTTCGTTGTTGCGTTCTCTGCATCGTTTGCTTGTGTTAGCTAGACTATGTGTTTAAATAGAGAGTGTGGGGCAACTCGAAATTCAGTGCCAGTGAGCTTAATACTGTTCATTATTCTTGGTGAATTGAACGTTTTATTATATTTCGAAATTAGGAATGAGTTTGTAGTGATTCTTGAAGAATTTGGAGAAGGAAAGAGTGAAATTGTTGAGGTAAGAAAGTTACGGATCCGGGGAGGTATTTCTGTGGCCAAAGAGTGCAGTGAATACAAAGTGATTAAGAATCCCTCAGATTACATTATTTTTAGTGCTCCAGGAGTTAAATCAAATTATATTTGCGATGGCTTTCTCAGTGCTTACTTTCTCGGAGATTTCTTCTAAAAATAAAAAAGAGAGAAGTATTTTTTCTGGACAAATCCAATTTTGGACAATTGCGCGACTGCTGGATTTGACCTTCTTTCGACCAGTTAATCAATAGAATTACCTGTGATTAAGTTTTCGTTCCACGAGTAATTTAATTATCGGGATAGTTCAATTTAGTATATTTTTTGAAAAAATATCAGACTGGCACTGAACAGAGAATTGCTCTCTCTCTCTCTCTCTCTCTCTCTCTATATATATATATATATATATATATATATATATATATATATATATATATATATATATATATTGGTTATATGTCCAGTCTAAAAGGAGTCAAGGTTTCCATTGAAGGGAGACAGATTCAAGGTAAAAATGAATAAAATATACAGAGGTGAGTGATAAGTTTGATTTTAATTAAATAAGTAATCGTGTCACGTGATCTATGTTAATATGTGAGGTCGTCTGTAGAATTGGTTCCATAGAGGGAAAACTTTTACTTTTGTTTGAATTAATCCGAGCATTGCCTCCAAATTAATTGGCGAAGTATAGTGCTGAATATTAACGGGGAATAGGGTTTCAAATTTGAACCATCGCTAGATCCAATATTTCATTATTTGATAATGTTTTTGCAGCTACTTTATTCTGGTTCTTATTAAGGTTATAATCTTTATATTCAATCAAATGAACTATTGTCGATTTTTCTCCAGTTTTCAAAAGGACAAGATATCGTATTTTGATTAATTCTCTAAGTTGATAGTCGCATTTTGAATTATTATTAAAGACAGGTTTTATACTATGAAATATAGGAAGACTGTTATAAATAAATATTCATTTGCTAGAACTTGACGATAGAGATTGGAGGTCAGGATTATATTCGTCAGAGAAGAATTCCATTTTTAATATTTTTGATACTTTCCTGAGAACTCATAAATGTAATCACTGTTCTTTGTAAATTTTTTCAAGAGATTTGGAATTTAAATAATATTTGGAATCATATGCCAGAAATTAAATTAATTAGTTTGAACTGGAACAAATGATTTGAAAATTAGATAATCGAAATTTGATCATATTTATACTGTGTTAAAAATTTTAGTTATCTCTAATGGTAAATGACTTGTTATTTAAATAATGTGCATATGTATCTGCATTCAAACGTTTTAGTGCATATACACCACCCTCACATCGTTTGCAATAAAATTGTTATTTATGAAAAAATTGAACCATTGTGTTTTGATTATTTTATCTGTTTCATATGTTTGAAGTGTTTACCTTGTTTGATATGTTTGATGTTAAATATTGGATCGATTGTCTGCTACTTGCATCGAGGTGGATTCTTGATATGGGACAGACCCAGTAAGCTCGCTCTGACGGGCTTTATCCGGCTTTATCCCAGATTGACAGTTTGAGTTTTTAATTTAGTGGTTAATTTCTTTTTTTAAAAAAAACTCTTAATTTTGGTTTGAATGGAGGAGGCTAGGCGGAAGTGGGCGTTACAGTACGCAGATTAGTTCGAAAGAATAAATATAACGTGTTAATTATAATGTATAATATTATATCATGCAATGAATAGATGGTAATAGGAAACGAGTAATTTATATTACATTAATATTTTTGGTAGTTAGTTTTTGTTTCAATTTCTAATGTCGTGTTTATTTTTTCAAACCTTTATAGGCCGAACACGTTTTTGTTCTGCGTATTGACATTTTAGGCGTGGATGAGATATATTTATATAAGTATATTTTCAAAATTTTCGTTTGTTTATTTTATTATAATCTTGGTGATAATGTATACATATCACAAAATCAGTAAGAGAGTTATTACCTGTACCTTCTAACTGTTAAACTAATGCGAAAGTATTACATTGAGAGCCAAGAAATGCTGTAAAGTTGAAAAGTACATCAGATGACATGACCTGAAATTCAAAGAATGTTGAAGAATTTATGTAATCAAGAGCTGATAATTATTTTTATTCTGCCACTTTTTTCATTACTGTAGTATTTGATGAATTTTGTGGAACTTGACAGGATATGCTAACTCACTGCTCAAGCTAGACCTACATAACTTTGAGGAGCCGTTTACAGGGAGATGCAACCATCAGTGTTAATAAGAAGCGTATTCCTTGAAAAGTATTTGAAAATGTAAGTCGTTGAAGTCTGCGTTTTCTGTTGAAAGGGCATAATTCCACAAATACGCCCTTCGAACTGAAAACTATAACGTGCACGTTACAAGTAACAGGAAAAAATAAAATAAATTTTAATATGGAATTATGGTTAATAACATTAATGTATTTAATTAAATATGTGTTGAAGAAGAAGACACAAAACTTTAATGTAAAAAGACTTACTTTTAAAAAAATAGGAGAAAAAGAAAGAATGAAATATCGCTTGTAAGAAGATTTCCCTTCAATTCAGAATCAAGAGCCTCAAGGTCTTGGCTTATGCTCTGGTAGGCGTTTGCGCATGGTCAGAGCCTTACGACCGCAAGCAGTTTGCCTCGGCAAGCTGACTTGGGTAGAAATCTCCCATCGTACAACATCAGGATTGTGTTGCTGTTTGAATGGTATACGAATCGAAATGGAGGTATTGGCTTTGCTTCGGAATTTCGTCTTCTGGAAGTTGTTGTAGAAGTGTGTGTGATAACTGCAGTGAATTAAGAATAATCCTTGTAGGTGAGGATTATGATAATCCTAATATTAAATTTTATGCGGTTTTACGTGTGTTTGCTTATCCTTCAAAACCGAGTGAATTTAGTGTTGCTTAAAAAGGTTGTCAAAGTACTAAACGGGAGGATTGGCTTAGCTCTCTCTGATTCTGATAAAGTTAAAGAAATAAAATGCTTTGATAATACTCATAATCTCAGAATTGTAGTTTTTTTCGAATGTTTGCTCATTTTTGTGAATGTGAGAAATTGTGGGTGCACGTCCCATTTTCTCATTCAGTTACCGGTTCAAATTGGGATCGTTTCAACTAAAATTCTGAGCATAACCTCAGTATATATTAGATTATTCTTGTTTTATTATTGAGTCCAAGGCAGTTGAGAGCTGGAGAAATCCCAAAACTAAATGTAACAAGGTAGAAATTCAAGGGTGAGTTTTTTTTCAACTTTCTAGTAGTTTGTTTCGTCTGCGTCCATTATATATTAATGTGGGTCGTCTTTTTGGCTTCCATTCGGTTAGAATTTCCGGGAATTATACAAAAATATTTAACGCGAGTAAACTCGGTAAATTTAGGGGAGAAAAGGTGGAGGGCTTGTACCCAAAACCCTGGAAATGTGCATTTTTTTCTTGTGTTCTTTTCAGGTTTGAATTTCTTGACTTGGATTAGTCGATTTAGAATTGAAATGCCTATTAATTCTAGTTTTGAAGCATATTTACTGAACCTGAAAATTATTTCTTCTTCTAAAAACTAATTCTTGTTTGAGATGTTTGAGTTGTTTAAGATTAATGTTTTGTCAGTTTGATACTGATAATTTTCTTAATTTACAACGTTCTGGATTGAATGTAGTTGAAATCCCGTTTGAGGTAGTATTTCGTCATAACATTTAATTTGCGAATTATATTGAGTAATTTGGTTAAATTGTATTGGCTGGAAATTATTTCCTAATTAATTGCCTGCGGAAACATTTTTGATTATGAATGAAAAGGAAATCTTTATTAAATATTGAATGAATGTGAGAATTAGTTTCTTTTTTAAAAGAAAGAAAATATACTAGCGTCATACAAGATTGGTCCTTGACTGGCCTGCAGGATATAATTCAATGTTTGGACTTAATGATATATGACAAATTAGATTATACTAACTTGAAATTAGAATAATTCAAGAAATTATTTTCATTCCTGCGACTACATGAGTATAAGATTTGATGGGATCCAGATCTGACTTGGCACCGAAGAAATTTACCAATTATAGTAAATTATTGTAATAAAAATCTTTTTCCTGAAATTGTTGTGTTGTTATTTGCTCATATAATTAATATTAATTTGTGTGTTACTAAACCTCTGAATTTCCGAATTAAAAATAATAGCTGCGCTTTCTGGTTGTTTGTTCGAGTAAAGCCTCTTCTGCGGCCATGTTTGGATGGAGGATTTCCCACCTTGTCCGATAGGCTGCGGATAGGGACGTTACTAAACAAACAAGCAGGAGCATAATAATGAACAACATTACACAAGGAAATTCACAAAAACTCTTTCCTGGTCACCATCCCAAAGACTTTACATGTGACGGGGGTTTCGCTATCATCAAACTAGCTCTTATGGTACATAATCGCCTTTACACTGTATATGAAGTTGATTATTGACAGTAGCAGTCTGATAAGTTTACTATTGTTTAATTCAGCGGTGAAGGTGTTTTAGATCTCAGGTCATGGTAGCCACAATACTAGTATAGGGAAAAATATAGTTTCTTTGGAGACAAGAAACAAACAGAGAAAGAATAAAATAACTTTTAGGTTCAAATGCACTTTATCTATTCTGCGAACAATCCATGGGTTTGAATAAAGTTTCCAAATGGACTAATGAAACCCACTTTCATCATATCATACAACTGTACGAAAAATGTATTACTACCTAAAACTAAACTGAACCGAACAGGAGCTGTCCCCTTGAAGCTGAACGAGAGCAGACTTGGAAAAGTGCATGAATATAATACAGGATGAACATAAAAATGTATCGCTGATTTATTCCATTCTGAAGTCCATCAGTAACATTAAGGAAAATGACTCATAAAAATACATTGTGTTATAAGATATTGATACTTTCAGAATATTGCATTGTTTGCTCTTCCTAAAATATTGTGCTCTGCTGATTTGTACTAATACTACATTATTCTGAAAAGTACAGTACTAACAAGCAGTCTTACGGAAGTGTCACTCACCTATTTGAATGAAACTTTGCATACTTGTAGAACATGGAAAAATAATGGACACGTATTTTTTTTATTTCGGCAATGGTGCTGGTTTAAGGGTAGAAACCAGCCTTTGAACGTTTGGTAGTTTTCTCTAAGTATAGACAGAAAACGATCATTTAATATACAAGAAAATATACTGCCAAGGAGGTTTTGAACAACTGATTGAGAATCTGACGTCAAAACTACAAAATTCAATGTGGCGGTTCCAATATGGCGGTTACAATTTTAAAAAGTCTTCTGGTTTGAAATGCTTTGCAGTTAGCCAACTACAATTAAAGTTGGCAAGGGTTATTGCGCGAAGGTTGGAGACTGATTTGTAACACATTTCTGCACTTATCTTGATGTGATGCTTGATTAAAGTGATTCTCCGCATCTCTTACTATTCCGGGAGCATACTTAAAGTGAGTCTCCTTGCCTCTCACTTTTCTTGGTGCTTCTTTAAAGTGAATATCATCGTCTCTCACTATGCATGAACTTCATATATCCTCAATTGTTATAGTTATGAATTTATTGAGAAGACGTTTTGCAGAAATTATATTCCGTAAAAAAAAGTGTGTGATGCATAAACTTTGATTACACCAAGCACACTTTATTACGGCTTGAATATGAAACTGATTATGAGAAGAAAACTGATTATGAATTAGAGATTGGATCCTATTTATATTATTACGTAGATGAATATTTATTTTATAGTTGTACAGAAGAACAATGCCACAAAAATGTTTCAAGAAGTTTTTCCATTGCCTAAAAAACACATGAAGAGACTGAGTTTTACTAGTTGCTACTGGAGGAATGATTTCTATTTTGAGGTACTCTTTTCTTCTTAAAATATATTCAAATTTTGAAGAATTCGGAACACTCCACGAATCTAATAACAAAATGGACTTTGCTGTAGAAGCTGGGCTAAGCACCTCGAATAGTGAGAGACTAGGAATTCATTTTCAATAAGAACTCTGAGTACGAAGGGTACAGAGACTCACTTTGATCAAGCATTCCATTAAAATACGTGCAGAAAGGTTTTCAAATTGGTCGTAGTAACCCCTGCCAACTAGGATTGTTCTTGACTAATTTAAGATCATTTCAAACCAGAAAACGTTCTTAAAATTATAATCACCATATTATATACGACATTTTGATTTTTGTAAGTCAGATGTTTAATGTGAGATTCTGAATCAGCTGTCCTAAACCCCCTTGGCAGTATATTTTCTTCTATATTAAATAATTGTTTTCTATATATACTTGGAGACCACCCTCTAACGTTTAAAGCTGGTTCCTACCCTTAAACCACTTGAGACATAAAAAAATATATGTCCATTAGTTTTCGATGTTCTACAAATATGGAAAGTTTCATTCATATCGGTGAGTGACACTTCCGTAAGTCGCCTTGTAAGTGTCACTCATATTATTATAATATTACACTATGTTCATATTATTATAATATTATACTATTTTCATATTATTATAATATTACACTATGTTCATATTATTATAATATTACACTATAATATATTATATTAATGTGCCCTGTTGATCGGTCTTTCAGCTGTACTAGAATCTGGAGACACAGTCAGGAATGTGGGAAATAAAACTTAAAGAAAACTCACTTGCGTTAAAAATAAAAATCCTACCATTAAAATAATATTTTCTTATGCAATGCTACTTCCTTGCATTCCCAATTATGTCTCGTCGCACAATATAAATAAAATCCACTTAAAGTGTTAATTCAGTACTGACCCGACTGAGATTAAATATTTTTAAAGAAGTAATTTTTGAGAGAAAAATGTTTGCTTTCAAATTATTATTACTATTACTAACTACTATTATTAGTATCTATGTGCTTCATCAATATACTACTAATGTAACAGTGTCTAAAATTTTACATATATTTCAGAAAAACCCTGGTTCCACATTTTGTCACCATGTTTTCTGTCAAAAGGGTGTACTTCTCCAAAGATTAATACTATTTTGTAGATTAAACCATAATTCACAGTTACTTTTTTATAGCTAATAAGCAATCAGTAAGCATGTACATTTACACATATTTTTCTCTTTTTCATCAACCGAACTGACTCCTGAAAAAATAGTTTTTTGACATTTCCCGAAAATTTTGTTTATTGCGCATACGCCCTTTTGACAGAAATCGATTTATTTGTTCTTTAGGCTAAATGATAAAAGTAAATTATCATGAAGGAATTTAATGGAATGAAAATGTTAACAGGAACAGGAAGATCTCGAGAAAACCCATTAACGCGATGTTGACAACTAAAAACACACATTGCCTGGGATTGAGAATAGTACCCCTCACACCAGAAGTGATCAATCTCTACTACTGATAAATCCTATCTCCTAGAAACTATTGAATTCGTTCATGCCTCACGCTTTCTTCTCTCATAACCAAGAATATATCTAGCGCATCAGATAATTCGGTATGCGCACAAGTTATCGTCATTGTTTAACAACAGTACGAGAACTCGAGCAGTATTACTAGGAATGCTGGAAATTATATAAAGGTTTTAACATACTGCAAAAGAAACAACAACATTTGTAAAAGTGATGATCGTGAGAATCACCTGATCATAATTAAGTCATATTTACAAACTGTATCTCGCAATTCAGTAGTCCTCCTCCCAGTAGCAGTAAAGACAAGTTCAGAGATCTTGTTATAAGACAGTTTGGTGAGCCAAACTGTACTATTTGGTACATTTAGAAACGTACGTTGAACGGAAAGTGATGAAGGACCTCCGATATTCTAGAACACACCTTTTTTTTTGTAAAGTCCCTCCAACAGCAATATCTACCATTCCCTATGGAGCCTGCGGTGGCTCAGTGGTAGAGCGTTCACATCTGGTGCTTGGGGTCCCGGGTTGGATCCCAGCCCCAGCCAAGTTAACTTTGTGATGGACAAACACCGTGTGCGTGGATTTCTTCGGGGTTCTTCCGTTTCTTCCCACTTTCTTCATTTCACCATTCTATTCATTATTCATAATCACCGTCTCCTTTAGCCTAACCGGCATAACCGTGGAACGTAAAACTCAAAGATTTCATTTCATTTTTTCTAGTAATACCTTCCACTAAGTCCTATCATATAGGGCCTACATGAATCATCCAACCGTAGAGAAATCAATATATTTACAACATCCGGTAACACTTACCTGCCAATTCCAAATTTGTTGAAACTAGCTCAGACTTTATTCCTTCAGCAATAGCATGAAATTTGAATACGCATGGACCAGATACTCTCCTGAATAGAGAACGACTGAAATATACAATAAAACTTAGAAAGCTACCTCGAAGTCAATAATTGCAAACAGTGTTTCACACTCATTGTCCGATGTTCTCCACCCAGTTGCACAGTTTAGACAAGATTATTAACTTCAACTTATAGGCTATAATGTTTCGTTTGTTCATTTAATTTGAATTTTTAGAAGTCTTAAGAATTCTGAAGAGGATGAGTTGATTATGGAAGTTTAACCTTTTACAAACACTAAAATTTAACAAAATAATCTCTTTAAGACACTCACTTTTGTATATTATTCATAAATAAGGTGTTTAATGAGCAAACAAGTGACATTAAAGAAGCTGCTAAAGATTTAACTGATATGTAGAGTATTGTTTGGATTATTGGCGCCAGTATAAAATAATAGATTGAGTTTGGCACTGTTTAGATTTTGAGTCTTATACAGTAACGTTCTCCTTTGTAATTACGGGTTGGAACACTAATTCAGTTTTTGCATTGCTAATTACACTAATATTTTTGATAATATATACTGTGACTCCTAAAGAACAAAAATTAAATCTTTGATTTTGGTATGTTAAAAAATATTATCTATGAGAGAGTTCTACATGAAGGGAAACAATTTATGACTACAACATACAACTAGAAGACACAGTCTCTCCAACAGAACAAAGTTAGATACCTACTGTACATCATCATTGTACAGTACATTTCAGAACATTGTTGACAGTTCATTTCTAGTGTAGCATTCCTATCACATGGAGGCCATATGAAATAGGAACCTACAGTTTAACCTGGAATTCAAACAACATGATATCTTAGTGGGAGCCGACTCCGAATTAGTGATGGCAGTGGGGATGTTCCCGGTGGGAAGGAATTTAAAAATGTGAATTTCTTCTTTACTTTATCTTCCAAATTATAAGAACTGACTTACTTCTAGATTTTAAAGAAATTTTAGGTTAAAAAATATAAAATTCTTTGACAGTACTTTATATATATAACTAATAGTATGATTTTTTAAGTTCCATTTCCATTTGCACTAAAAGGTAGAGTAATTGTTTAGTATTGGGGGGCCAAATCTAGCAAAACCTAGGATGATTTACGGAAGAAAAGAGTTGATAGTAGTGTTCAAGCAGTCAAGAAAGTATCGAAAATATTTTCTTGGGCAGCAGGGGATTTGTACAAACCGTAAAGGTAAGTCGATGTGATTTATGTGAGAAAAGAAAGTGAATTGTTGGTAACGAAGATAGAGAACAACGTGCCCTGCGAGGCTATAACGCGCCTTCACTCACTAACGCTCGCTCGTCAATGCTGTCTAAATTTAATGTTCGTAACATAGTTTAACGTATGAAACCATAAAAGCAACCGCATCAGAATAGAATAACGCAAAAACGTAGGTGCAAAATCTGACCCTCCAAAGCTAAACAATCGCCAAAAGTAGCAAAGTACTAATTTACAAATGGTGGAAAGAAACCATTTTTAAAGTAATATAGAATTATGTAGTAATAGAAATAAAGTACTATTAATAAACTCTGAACCACCGTTAGTAATGGACGTCAGTCTGTCTCCTCTCTCTGACTCGAATTTCTGAAGAGGTACTCGAACTTCTTTTACATGTGAATTAACGCATGGAATTTCGAGAAATGGGCAGGAAGAAAAGTCGTGTGTGGCAATGTTACATGCAAAATTACAAAGACAGGAAAATGTCTTGCAAATATTGTGATCATACATATTTATGTGCAAATGTTGACAAAATAGTGAAAAATGTGTGCTCTGGCAGATACCCAACCTAATTTGTTTATAACATTTAAAAAGTTAATGTTTATAATATCAGTAGTAGAAGTTTAGAAAATCCACTAACATGTAAATTTAAACTGATTTGCGATTTAAAAGTATGTGGACTTACTTTACCATTTTTTAAACATATTTACTTTCATAGAACATATTGTAAATAAATATCAATTTTGCATACTCTCTAAATGTAATAAAATATTAATAAAATAACATAACATCGTTCAGAATATACATTCTAAAGAGTCTCCTGGGGACAACAGTAATAATATACTGTGATATAAAAACGAATTTAACTTTGGAATCATAATATAGTAATACAATACAATTTTCTTTGTGATTGTACATAAATACCTGGAAAATTCCCATGTTGGGGAATCTTCCCGGGAATTTACCCATCACTACTCCTGATCTCTCACTCCAAATTTGTAAACACTGAGCATATGGCCAAAAGAAAACTTCTTTCTGGAAAATTGATTTATATAGAGATAATTCCTACTCATTTTTTCGTATCTTCCAAGATCATAGTTTTCAACATTCTCCGAATCTGATTTGTATTAAGGACGATATTAGGTTTGGAAATAATAATAATTTTTATATTTTCTGGTGTATTTGATCAATACAACAAGAAATTGAAACCACAGTAACAAAATGTATGTCATTTCAATTAGAAACAATAATGTTTGTTGCTTCTTTCAATCTTGTAGGTTCGTCTTTGTCATAGCCACATTTTGAGAAAGTAAGTATTTCAGACTTCTAAACGTTTTATACCACAGTTCTATCGAGGAATGAAAAATCAAAGTTGATACATATTAAGTGGTAGTTTTCAAATGGCAACTAGTTTACTACTAGCTAAATATACTTCGCAAAATCAGAAATCTTGTATTTTACACTAACGTTCCTACTTCGACCTTTATAGGGCTCACATTCACATTGATAATCTATGTTAGCAAACGTAAGACACCATTGCTTCATCTATATTGTGGTGGTTTTATGTCAGGGATTAGCCCAAAATCAGTGTCCAAGATTCTAGAGTTGTCGTACTTTGCAATTACCCCCCCCCCTGTTTATTGATAATGCCATTATTCCATAGATGAATAAGTTACATATGTCCTTGATCATTAGATTCCTATCTGGTATAATATGCGTATCTTTCTTTCTTCCAAGAATAAACTTTTGCAAAAAAATTAAAATTTTAAAAATATTTACCTGGTTAATTTTTGATTTTGTCTTACGAGCTGAATAGTTGTTCCTTCACAATTAGGTAAGCAATTGCAGGTTATCCCTTGGCTTAATTTCAAAAATGCATCTGAAAAACGCCACGCATCATAAGTAGCTCTAAGCAAATAAAAGAAACTAATGAACACGATTATTTCATATGACATTTTCTTGTTTAACACCGGTATAGTTTTATGTTTATAAAATAAATTATTTTATAATTGTCATGGAAATTTAGTGACCTCTGAAGATAAGACAATATCTTTAAAAAGTAAAAATCCATTACAGAATTAAAAACGTAAAATAAGCAGAGACTTTCTTCCTGTTGGAATGTAATCAAACCAGAATTATTACTGAACTTATAAGTTCATATTTATATTATTCGTCTATGTCTTTCGATAAAAGTCCTCCAATTATTTCAAGTTACTGTTTTCTTTGAATTTACCATTCTTTGCACATCGCACGTATTAATAGAGTGACTTAAATTGAATATTTTTAAAGCCTCGGGTATATTCCCCGATGAACTTAAATTTTTAAAAACCTACTGTGTTTGTGAATTGTGTAGGAATAACAAGGAATGATGAAACGTAACCAAATTCACAGAAATTACATGCAGAATACGCCATGGAAATGATTACAGTTTCAGCGCATTAGTGAATCACTGAATCCCAGACAATATTTTACTCATTAGCGTAGTAGAATCAGAAAGCTGTTTCTGTATCACTCAAGTAGTGGAGTATGAAGAAGCAAAGAGCGAACGTGCGAGTTAATGTTGTGCTAAAAGAGCGGAATGTAAAAGAATGACTGCGGTCCAGCCGCACACTTATTTTTATCTACAGCAGTGTTCCTATTGCTGCGCGTGCAAAAATAGTTATAACAGGAAACGAGAGACGCATTTCTCGTGTGGCCTTACACACAGCGTCGTAGACACTGTTAAATGAATCAGCTCTTATTGATCAAATACCGCAAATTTGTCAGGCTGGAGAGCTCCTTCGTGGCTAAGCGGTTAGCGTACGCACCTTTGGCGTGGGAGACCCGGGTTCGATTCCCGGCGGAAGCTCATGTGGTTCGGATTCCACGTTAATAGTAGGTCCGCGTCTCAAATAGCCTCGCTGCTGTACGGGACGTAAAATTCAAAGTCAACTCAACTCAGTATTTACTGGACATCATTGCTGAAGTTGTGGGTGAAACACTCTTGTATTTGCAAACGTGTTAGAACTCAACATGTAATGATTGCTGCGTAAGAGCTAGACTTCATTGTCTTGACAGAAATTTGGCAGTCTGCGTTGTCAAAGGTCATGGTGCCGCTGAACAATACATGTGACATTACGGGGTAATATTTGGTACAAAACACAATATCAGCTGTGATACATTGTCCTAGGGACAATTGTATCTTGAAAAATCTAGAGATTGGTTTCATACCAATTCGTCAGATAATCCCACACACTATAATTCAGCCGGCCAATGGCATACTACATGTATTCATCAATGTACAACCCTTCTTCGAAAAATGACCCTCGCCACATCTCACCTTTCTCCTACAATCATATTAAATTAACTCACAAGACATGTGAGAACTATGGTTTGAGAATATTTTGTTCGTCTTGGTAATCTAGCAACCAATGCCCATGTTTTGTGGGCTCGGATAGAAAAAAGTTCATAAATGCTTCCCCACGGACACATACTAGACCTGTTTTACTAGATTCCATAAAACACAATGCAGTAAATAGTGGCTTCACCACGTAGTAACTTATCAAGCTTAGCGATATTTTACAAGTCTAAATTTGTAATATTTCAGCAGAGACGTGTATTACGTCTATGAAACTATTCCCATTAAATTCAGGGTCAGCTTTCTTGGTGTTGTAATTTTTTTTACATATAGCATCTATAAAATCACATTTGATTTCTCCCCTGACAAATCTGAAAAATAAGGATTCAAATTATATCAAATTAAAATATCAAAAGATCTTGTAGGTATTGTTCATGATTTATTTACATTTAGTTTAGAAACTTATATTAGATGTTGTGTTATCTTTCAGTCTTATATACATATTATACTTATTGCAGCTCCGTGAAATTTGTATGGTGATGATGTAGTCTCATCTGCCACATAAGTTGATACTGCGTAGTAATAGTCACCGGTTGTGCAGTTGTCAGAACACACGAAATACGCGAGAAGGTTTAATGTGTCGGATTTTATTTTCTGATTAAAAATTCATTAACCATGATAATACTGAAAGATCATGACATTAGTTCAGCAGTGATCAATATTTGGAACAATTTGCAGATGATGATATTACTGAAATGAGGCATTATGATGGGCAATCTGTAATATATTTCTCTATCGAGAGAACACTCACTGTGGAATTTTCCAGTGCCTGTATAAGTTTAGGTTTATAGTATTCAGTATAGAGGATTATTCAAATCCTATGGTGCAAAACTAAAGCGTATTTGTATATCATACCGGGACGATACATGAAACATAATTGGACAGAAAAAATGTATTTAAAAACATTTGTTTATAGTTTACACCAACGCCGCTAAAGAGGTTTGTTTCCGCGGAAGTGGTTAGCAAAAAAACTTGCTACCTAGAATATAATGCGTGAATATGGTGTGGTCGAATTTGAGCGTATAGGTCAGTCGTAGAATTTGAGCGTATAGGTCTCTCGTAACAAAGCAGATATACAATTTGGTACAACATTCATACAATAATGCATTTCGCTTTGAAGTTTGAATTCACTTGATGCTTGTGTAGGCCTACTATGAAAAATCCTTGTCCACTAATACGAAATTGTCAATTTAACTTCTGCTATATTACCAGAGAACTCATACCCAATACTTGTAATGCCTACGAAATTTTCCCAACCTTCTTTCTTCATTCCACAAATCAACACAAAATAAATACACTTGAGTTTTGCAAAACTGTAATCGAATAACCCCGTATTGTACTTTCGTAAATATGTGTGATTCGTGACGAATAAATGGGCAAGTCGTTACAAGTTATATTTTAGTCTTTGCACTTGTGGCTTGATGTTTGTATTAGAGAACATCATTGGCTAGATAATACAGATATTCCTGCTAGTTAACACAAGTAGTGTAATGGAAATTAACACCAATTTCAATGAACGTTACACGACCCGTCTGAGAATTACTCACTAATAGTACTATGAGAAGATCAAGCCAGATAATCGGTTATTATTAAATCCAGTTTTCATCATATGTGCCCCACAACTGATTACGGTGCAGCAACATATATTTTAGTAGTAACTCAGTGTTCATAGACATTAAATATTTTTTGATCACACTACAAAGAAGTAATTGTAGTTAAAGGCGTTCGTGCTTACATCTTTGCCTCTATATTATATTGAGATAATGCTTTTAGTCTGCAATTTCATACCGTTCTGATTCATCATAATGCCTTTAATAGTATTACAGTATTATGTATTTAATAGTATTATGCATTTACAAAAACATTGTAACAGTTAAATCTCCTATAGCAAGCTGATGTTCCAGTCTATATCCAAGAAGGTTGTCATCAGTAGTTGCTTACTTATTTAGTTTGTATTACACAGTATCACCTGTAAAATAATAATATCAAATTCGTGAAGAAAGCAAAATGCTATTGCAATCTTGAGATAAGATGCACTATTATCAAAATAAATAATTATGAAACAATTGGAAGAATAACAACACAGGAAAACTCCAAGAAAACCTACAAATACAGTGTTGTCTAACAAAAACCACAATATTTCTCTTTTCACATACTTCGTTTAAATTGAACAACCAAACTGATTAAAATTGGTTACCTAAGTTCTCTTAACTCCTACCAGACTTGACACCAACAGGAATGCACAAATATCGATAACAATGCTCTGGAATGGCACTAGATTTGAAGTAAGGTTGCTCTTACTATCATCAGTCTAAACAGCGCCTGCTCAACTAAACACTTCCAGTATCCTTCAAACGAGCGTTTCATTGCCTTAGTTGCTTTTTTTCATTTTATTGTCTCTGACAAGAAACGAAGACTAAACTCTTGGAACAATATTTGCCAACAATCCGTATTTAACCTCATTTATCCTCAAAATAAATGTCAATATCATATCAAATAGGGATAATTTCGCCTCACATGCTGATATTGAATAGTGAGTCAGATTTCATTGAACGTTTTTAAATTACTAAATTGAACAATCATGTTTAGTGAGTACGTTTACCTAGAGTAATAGATAATAAGAAATTTTAATATTATTAATATTTATCACGATCATATAGAAATTATCCTAGAATGGATTTCTTAAAAACTAATATCGTAACAAAGTCTAGAACTTATAGAAACTAATATTACCCAATTTTATATATACCTTCGGTTTATTTTATATTTGTGTGTCAATGGATTGTATTATTATTTTGAAAATGTGTTGAGAAAAATGGAAAAGTTAATCTGAGATATCAGTGTTTCTTTAGCATTGGCAGCAGTACGTTCACTCTTACATTATGGTACCTACCTAAGTAGATTGCAATGCACTTATTCTGATATAAAGAAAAATTAATTTTATGTAAAACATCCGATATGTCTAATTATCTATGCCAGGACCCTATCTGTTCTCCAAAATTAAATAGTATAACAGGTAGTCACATACTTTAAATAAATGGAATATGGTACACATTAATTCAAAACCGGTCCATATGAAAACATACAATATACCAAAGTCTGAAAGAGTTTCATTTCAAAATACCTCTTTCAATTTTAAGAATGTACTCAAATTCAACAGAAAATTCAATATATATATATATACAGGGGGGCACCCTTTCTCCGTTCTGATTATACACTATCTACACTGAGAAACTGGCAGTGGAAATAACAATACTTTCGTAAAATTTCATATCATGTTTCCGTTTCGGGCTAAAAAGAAAGCGGTTTTGTTAAACACAATAGTTTAAGTCAGTTCCTCATACACATCATAAATACCTAAAGGCATTTTTTCAAAAATAAATTTGATTCAAATGTGCTGATAGTTATTGGTGCATCCCCGTCAGAAAATCCTGGATCCGGTCCTGTATATATATGAAGCGAATCTTTTATAGCCAGTATTTCAACAGACAAACTACAGACAAGGATACAAGTATATTTATTGCTAGATCTGCTGGAAAGGTAAGTTTCTTGTTTTCTTGAATTCGGTTTGATTATTTGAAAACATTTACCAAATTTGATCTTTAAACTTCGACTTCCGGTCTTATTTAGAATTTGGTAATAACATATTGGTAAACCTTCCTTGACTTATTGTTAAAGTATTATAGTTAAAATCCATTTTCGTTTATTATAAAGTAACCACAGCTTCGTTCTCAGATATATATTAGATATCGTAGATAACATAAACGTTTATAAATAGCAGAGTCATAAAAGAAGAAGTCAAAGTACTTACAGGAAAGATATGAATTTGATCTATCATTAAGAGACTGTAAATATCTCTCGTATCCCTTGAGATCTGAAATAAGGTAGAAATCATGTTTGAGTGGGCGACCAAATATATAAAAATCGAAATACAAGTACGCTAATTTTAAAATGTTGCTATCTAAAGTATACCAACAAAACACTAGTTGTTGCATATGAAAATAGTAGGGTATGTATGTATGTTTTAGGACACTTTTCCCCCCTTCCTACCCCTGACTGCCAAAAAAATTACGAGGCCACCACTGACTATTGTACTTTAACACAGTAGGATAATCCAAAGTGAGATTGCATAGGCTTTTATAACATATAAAATCAAACAAAAATGAGCTAACTATTTTGGATATTTTATATTTAATAAATCATGAAAAAGTTTGTAATTTGTGGAGAATTAAAACAATTCCAAGAGTTCGCTAGAAATGGAAACAAGAGGTCTGAAAACTGTAAAAGATGTTGTAGAGCAGAGAATCTCAATAAAGAAACTGAACAGGGTTATAATATTCTGGACCGTTGATAGATTATACACTCTCATCAATAGAACGAGTGATGGAAATACATAATAAAATGTTAGAGCAGGACTTTATAAAAATAATGTATCTTTTCTTTAAGGAAATAGACACGATTTAAGATTTTAAGACCAGCTACATTATCAGAATGTAAGTTTGTAGATCCAACATATAACCCCGTAGGTTTTACATTACCAGCACCACAAGTTATTTTATTTAAAGATATAATACGTGTTGGTTTCCCACCATATTTTACTAGAAGGATCGAAACTACATCTTGTTCTGACTTAACTAATGAAAGAAATATTAATAATAAATGTGTTGTATGTGGAATTCCTGCATATTATAATGAGAACATTTGTTCCATATCCCATATAAAACTACATGATTTTATACAGAAAAGATTGTCAGAATTTAAAGAAAAGGGTATAATATCGCTAACTACAAATCGCCACTAGATGACTAACGTAATTACTAAGCACTTTCTTTGAATATTTTTTTGCTCTAACATTAGTTGACCATATTTTGGGGACTAGACTTTTGGTATATGAAAATTGGTTAAAGAGTTGTTTATGTATAGAACTTTATAGCATTTAACTATAAAGAACTTATATCTAAAAAAATTAAAATAAAAAAATCTTACATCTAAAACTTCTAACTTATAGCGCTGTCTTTGATTGAAAAAATAATTTTTGTCTGATCGAAATCGGTCTACTAATAACTAAGTAACACAAACTTAAAGGTAAGTATGTTGGTTCGCTGTTACGTACATATATATATATATATATATATATATATATATATATATATATATATATATATATATATATATATATATATATATATACTTTCGCCACAGAGAAGCAAAGAGTATACATATATGCATTAGATTTATAGCCTCTCTCTTTTCTTCTTAGAACGTGACTTGGAATCCGATTATCTTTCTCTTCTCCTCACGCCAACATCTAAGCACAATCGTTTCCTTCTCTCCTTCTTCTGAGTACGTAATAATAAAAACACCAAAACTGTCTGTCCTACCTGTCTGTCCTGACTGTCACGGCTTGTTGTCTTCCCCGCTTTTTTCGATTCAAGGTCATCACTTTGAAGAAAATCCTTGATGCAAAATTTGTCCGCAAATCTCTAGCTTTTATAACTCTGAAACATACCGAATGCAATACCATCTATTGAGTAGGTGAGTAATTTCTTAAAATGCCCACCTAGCTAGCAAATATAGCTGAAACATCAATGCTCAAAAAAGAAAAATGTCAGTGTTGCCAACCCACTTACCAAATATTATAGTGTTTACCCAAAATATTTTTAAGAGCATAGTTTTACCCCTCCATAGTAATAATGTGCTAACTCATCAAATAAAAAAGTTGGCAAATTTCAGAAAAAAGTATGAGTCGGCACACTGCAAAAATAAAAAATTCAGATTTTAAAAATAAAACATACTAGCATAATCTACATAAAATTCTAAGACTTTTTAAAGAATAACATTTTCCCGAAAACTCAAAAATAAACCCGTAAAAATTCCCGAAATTTTGAATTTGTTATAACTTCGTCCAATATTAACCGATTTTCAAAATTGAAACGGTAATCGATAGAGAAATAAATGTACTATCTATCGAATGTCTTGTGGGTTGCATAACTCTAAGGATATAATTACAAAAAACTAAAAATAAATCTCTAATTTATACTTGTATCTTTAAAATTCAAATGACATTGTGTTCTGTATACCCAAAGGTCTTAGTTTTTTAGAGCCTTGATACTATAAAAACACTTATACACTTAAAACATACTAAAAATTACAAGTTCGGATATTTATAATGGAATTTTCTGCTATTTTTTGGATTCATTTCTAAAGTGAAACTCATGTGTTTTATAACCATTATCTAAATCTTTCAAACCCTCATACTTAACAAACACCTTATATTTTTTCAAATCTTTCAACACTTGCTCAGTTTCATCATTATATCTTTGTGGTAATAACGTCTTATATTTCTTATCTAAATGTACTAAAACTCTTTGACCATAACGCTGTGTTTGAATCAATTTCCATAATGTTATCTCGTACGTTTTACCTTTTTCTAACTCATCTATACGAAGAAATCTCAATGCTTTAGCGTCATTTTTCTTATTCAAATAATTAGCCATAGCTGCTTGTTTGTTATAAGGAAAATGTTCGTTTTATGAAAATATTCATAAAACCACTTCTCATTTGAAATTTACATACAAAACTCAACAGTTGGATAATTATCTTTTAGACCAGTGTATTTGATTTTTATTCCATCTTTAACGATCTCATCAATCATTTTATCTGTTAACTGTCTAGGAAATCTAGATGGAAGAAAGACCTTAAACTCCTCACACTCAACTAAAATGCTCTTCCCAAACTTAGTTTTAATCTTTTCCATTTTCGCAATCTTATATTCTGTATTTAATTCTAATTCTCTTAATCCAATAACTTGTTTTTGCTCCAGACTTCCAAGTTTATTTAAAACCTCAATATGACTCGTATTTATTATATAGAAAATCAATGAACACTCTTCAATTTTTATCTTCACCAAAATATTTTAATCATTTTTGTCAATTTCGTTTATAGAAAATTCCCATGAATAACACAAAAATACATTTAACTATCTAAAACTCTTCTACTACTTTCTCATTCTTAGGATCATATGTAAAGTTCTTTTGTCCAATTAAAATCGCATAACATATAGTATTAGCAGCCACAGCTTCTGCAAAGTCTACTACAATCTTTATGTTTGTTCTCTCATTTACTGATACATTCTTCCTCTTACTACAATTAATCACATACATTGGTCTGTTATCTATAAACTCTTTAGGATCATAGTACATTTCGGTATTGCCACATGTTATTCTCTTAAATGTAGTATAATCTTTGTAATCTTAAAATAATCTCTGTTAGCAATATCTAAGTTTCTTGATTATTTTGGAAATACCTCATTCCTCCCATACTTAAGATAGATATTCTTTACCTTACAATGATCAAACTTACTTGCATCTGCTGTTTGTTTACCACTTCTATCAATTTGGAACATTACAACTACGAAATCAGGCATATCAAATTGTCTAGAAGTAAATTGAGTAGTAACATCAAACTCCAAGAAAGAACCTACAACAGTCTTCTGAACACATTCATAAGTATGGAATGAAAACATGATTTTAGGTTCTTTAAGAATATTCAACTTTAACTGGCTTTCATAATTAGATTCGTATTCAACAATAGATATTCAACTTCTGGTTTGGAAATCTTTAATGTTCCAATAGCTGCAGATGTTATTCCAGGTAGTTCAATCTTATCTATAACAACTCCAACGCTTTCCAACCTCAATTTGAGAAAAGAAGAATGGTAAGAAGTTATCTACAAGTTTTATAGTATCATTTGCACCAAATGTTCCTCCAACTGCTGCACCAACAACTTCAAAAGTCATATGACAATCTGCTTTGTGTGGATGTATGAATCCAACCCCCACATCGAAATCAAACTCAATATCTTTGTTAGCTTCATTCAAATTATTAAATGTTCTTCTGTTATCTTTAAAACTCTGTAACTCATAACTCTCAAAACTATCCATTTATTACAAAGACAATCTTGAAACAACACTTTTATGATATGTAACCATAAAGGAATCATAGATAATAACATTTAAAAAATTATAACCTCCATCCTAACCATAAAAGAATCATATATAATAACATTTAAAAACTTATAATCTCCATTCTAACTTAACCTTAGCGTTCATAGCAGTACCAACTTCAAAAGCAGCTAATCGTTCACCAATTGATGCGTCACTACTAAATGCTCTTTTCCATGCTTTAGTTTCTAGTTCCTTATCTGCAAAATGTCTTGACTCTGTATCTTTATTGTCTCTGTAGTATATATCGTGTTCTTTACAAGCCTCATCTAATGGGTTTATACCTTCATCACCTCTTTCTAACATTTCTTGAAGCTTCGTAAAAGGCCCGTAAAATCTGAAGCCAGGTATATGTAACTCTGGTATTCCCTTCATGTTTAAAATCTTATTCATTAGTCCTTTTCCAAGCTTCTCATCATTCGAGAATCGTGGTGGTAATGTATTTAAGATCTTAATCAAATAACCTATATCTTTTGGATCATTAGGAATAAATTGTGAAACCTTATTATTAATCATACTCACTATACCTACTTTCTCATTATAGAAGTTATTATTACCAGCCTTTTCTTCTCCATCTATAACTATTAACCGATCAATTAGCTTTCTCACATCATCCATCCATATATATTCTTTAGGTATCTCTATATATTCTTTAATATCTTCACCAGTCCTTTTAGGAGTTCGAGGGAAAGATGGTTTAATATAATTATCCGAAATAGGCTTGATAATATTAATGTACTTAGAACCTCTATTAGATGCTACTTTTTTATCTCGATTATATTTTTGGAAGGCAGCATCTGATTCTATTATTATTTCCTTGTGCTGTTCAAAATCGTCATAATCATAATCTTCGATCGTTTTATTAGTATTCATCGTTAACAATTCCCATAGACCTTCTGTTCCTTTATAAGTTTTACCATTAATTATCAAGTCATCACCACTCACTTTAACTTCAGAATTTCCTATCTTATTTATTATTCTTCCATCTTCTTCAACAGCTCTTATTCCAAATACACTATCATTTCTTTTACTATAATATTTTGTTGCAATCTTACCAAATGATTGTGCTGTTGTTAAAGGCTCTACTCCTTCCACTTTGTCTTTAATTTGTTTTCTCATTTGTTTTATTTCTCCTGTTATAGGTGTATCACTACTACTTGGAGCACTATCATAAGTTATCTTTTTAGGATATATAGGATATATCTCTTTATAAGATATATCAAAACATTTAATATCAATGAAAGATGTTTTAGAAGTACTAAAGAAAAACAAATACACAAAATATTATGATGATGTTTATTTAATACACTATCACCTTACCGATCAAAAACCATTAAACTTACGACATATGGAAGAAACACTTATAAACGACTTCGAAAACTTATTCGATATCTTTAAAGAACTGTATCCAAAAAGAGTATTGTTTATTAACTTAAAATGTGTATTATACTATCTGTTGAAAAAGCACGATGTTCATGTTGATATTGATTTTAAACATTCACCTAAACAAATAGAGATGTTAAAGAAATGTTTTGAAAAATTAGGATGGGCATTTTCTGTATAATAAATGAGTATGGATATATTTGGAAATGTTAAAGATAGAAAAGATAATGTTGATATTGGTGAAGAAAATTAAAATTGTTGGAGAATTTAAATGATGTTGTTAGCGTAAGTCAACTTAGGTCAATAGAAGCTCAATTAGAGAACGATATAAAACGATTTGAATATGCATTAGAAACGTTACAAGATACATACATAAAGAAAGAAGATTTTCAAATGATTAGGATGGATACTACTAAATTGATTATGCAAAAAGAAACTATACCCCTATTATATCGATTAAGAGTTAAAAACGTTAAGGAGCCAATCTTTAGAATATTTAATCTTTCTAATGGTTACAAATTTCTGTATAGTGGGAAAATAATGCACATGGAATTAAGTTTGGATAAATACTTTCTAGACGAATATTTAGGTGATACTTTGATTCAAAAATTTACCTTTTAACTTTAACAAGAACGATATAATTACGATTAAACCAACTAAAAATTCAGCTATGGAAGAAAGTCAATTATTGTTTGTTGTAATGTATATAGAAAGAGAGCTTTCCTAAAGACGTTTGCTATATAATAAATATGGATATTTTTGGTAACATTAAAAGTATTAAGGAAGAATCTAGGAAGTTTTTACATCCTGGGTTGATTTTAAGAACAAAAGATTGGTTAATGTATCTAATGCTATCGATAAACAAGATGTTGTAATATTAGAACAGCTTGAATCAGTAAAAGAAGAGTTTAATTTACTTACAAGAAAAGAAATTGTTGAATTTCCATGTCGATTGGCAGAAGATGATCTTGGGAAACCAGTATTTTTTGTATATAATTTAGCTGCTGCCTACAAATTTCTTTATAGAGGTAGGTTAATGCATATAGAATCAAGTTTTAATAAACATCTTATAGACTTATTTTTAAATGACGCTTTAGTTGAAAGTTTTCCATTACACTTTAATATAAATGATCAGTTAACAATTAGACCATCTAAAGATTCTGAATTGAAAGAACATAAATTATTATTGCTTATTATGTATATAGAAATAGAAGTTGAAGTTGAAAACGAATCAAGTCATGATGATGATAATGTTAAAAGTATAGTATTAGGTAGTGATAAATTTTAATTATTTTATTGATTTTCTATACAAGAAATAATGATGATGTATTATGTTAAAAGTAAGAAATCAACAGATACAAAGAAAGATACCATTGGAATAGAACAAACAAAGAATGGAAGGTATCTAAAGAAAGGTATTTGTTCTGTATGCGGTGTTACTAAAACTCAATTCGTTAAAAAAGAATGATTGACTATATGATGGTAAAGGTGTTAGAGGAGACATTATAGAAGAAATTCACAAACAATCTAGAAAAAACTTTGACAGATTAAGTGTAATTATAAAAGGTATCGATGATATTTGGCAAGTTGATCTTGTAGAAATGGATAGTGGAGTACTAAAAGGTATTTCCAAATTAAATAAAGGTTATAAGTATCTGCTAACGATTATAGATGTGTTTTCGAAATATGCCTTTGCTGTTCCTGTTAAAGATAAGAGTAGTAAAAATGTTACAGAAGCATTTGAATCCATATTATGAATGAGAAAACCTAGTAACTTACAAACTGATCAAGGTAAAGAGTTTTACAGCAAAGAGTTTAAGAAGTTAATGGATGAAAATAAGATTAATCATTACTCAACCTATAGTGGTAAGAAAGCTTCTGTTGTTGAGAGATTTAATAGAACACTTAAACAGAACATGTAGAAAAGGTTCACAACACAAGGAAATTGCAAATGGATAGAGATATTACCAACATTGGTTAGTGAGTATAATAATAGAGTACATAGAACAATTGGTTTTATGCCTATAGAAGTTAACAAGAAGAATGAGCGAACAATATTGGAGAAAGTGTATAAGAAAGAATGTAAGCGTGTTAAACCAAAATACAAATTAGGTGATCATGTTCGTATAAGTAAGTCGAAAGGGTTATTTGAGAAAGGATATACACCTAATTGGTCAACAGAAGTATTTGTTATTACTGAAGTTATTCCATCTAATCCACCTACATATAGAATTAAAGATTTAGAAGAAGAAGATTTACAAGGTAGATTTTACGAACCAGAACTATTAAAGACAAAACATAAAGATGAATACTTGGTGGAAAAGGTGTTAAGAAAGAAAGGTCATAAAGTATACGTTAAATGGCTAGGATTTGATGATTCACATAACAGCTGGATAGATAAAAGTAATGTTGTTATGTAAATATAAATGTTGTCTTTTATGGAATAATAACCATAAAAGACTCGAACACATTAAAGGTAATTAATAATTAAGGTAACGACTTTTATGATATAATAGTCATAAAAGGTAATTAGTTAAACATTAGACAAACCATCTGTTGTAACATCGAATGCTAAATTCAATATACTACCTAAATCAGAATTATTATCATATGTTCTTATTATAACTTTCCAATCCACAAAGTGTCTAAATAAATATATAAACTCCCGTAGAGAGGTCTTGAAAAATTGAAATGTTATCCCAATAAACACGGTCTTTGAACTCTGCAATAAATCCTTCTGTTAAATTTGAAACATCGAAATCATTTCCCAATCTACTTTGTCAGCGTAATCTCTTATAAGTTTTTCTGATAATTGCTGAATCCTACATATACTCCACCAATCAACTCTATCTGCATGTTTTCGTATAAAGGCTTCAGAGAGTTTGCTTCCATAAGATATAGCAACAAAATCAACTTTGTCTATAAACTCATTAATAAATTCTTCATATAGGTTTTGATTTAACGATACTTCTTTCCAATCAACTCTATCTGCAAATTCTCTTATAAAGACTTTTGATAAGTCTTGGCTTTCCGAAATATTCTCCCTATCAACTTTATCAGCTAATTCTCTTACAAACTCTTCTGATAACTTTTTCCATGAACATATTTTACTCAAATTAACTTTCTGCAGATATTTACGGATGAAGTCTTCTGTAATGTGATCATAGTTATATTCCTCCTCATAATCATCATAACCTATAGATAACCATTGTTCATCAGTCAGTGAATCTAATATTTCATCAGACAAATTCATAACGTTTACATAGAGAATGTTTTGTATAAGAAATGAGTTGTTTTCTTTAGCGGCTTTCTTGAACAAATGATCTAACATACCTATGGATACGCTAAAAATTAATTTTCTCTTCATCATTATAACCACCAATATCTAAATGTTTACATGCACAATCAAATATAGGTTTGTAAGATAATATTTCCTTAGCACTAGTCATGTTCGTTTTTATTCTTAGATTTTTTAAATTTATCTCATTTTTGTTGGTTTTGTATATAATAAATATGGAGAATTTGATTTATTACATGATAGACTTAAACTAATTCATAATGATCTTAAACTCTTAGCAGCACTATTAGAGAAGCAAATACTGTTAAAGGAAAAAGAATTATTAATAATGCAACAAAAAACATCTGATTTGAGTAGTGATGATGAATATAAATATGGTAGTGATGATTAAGACGATGATGATTATGATGAAGATGAGTAAGTTTACAAAAATGATTTAATTATATTGTATATGTGTATATGTAACTTTGATGGGTTATTCCCATGAAAGTCGTGTTCTAATACAACGCGTAATATGTAGACAATGGCAGGAGTGTACAATGTTAAGTGTTGTACTAGGATATATGGAAGTAAAAATAGTACACAAATGATTAGATATAATCCGGCGAAGATAAAAAATTGAAGAGTAAGATTTTTTATATAGTAAATAAGATGAGTAATTATAGTAGATTTACTGTAATAATGTTAAGATGACAATGAAAAGAAAAGGGAATCAAAAGATATTCCCGATTAAGAAAAACGACCAATAAACATTCTTAAACAATATGATGATGAACAAAACAGAAGACAGATTAGAAATATATTCCCATTTAAACAAGAAGTAATTGAAAAACCGAAACCAACACGTATACCTATAAAAGTAGAATTAGAAGAAACAGCACTCAAGAAGCGTTTACAAACCATTAAAGTTGAAAACGTAGGTGGATATAAAGACCCAATAAAATTTTTAGATACAAGTGGAAGAGTTGCTATACAAGTTAACAAAATCAAAGAAGAACTAAAATTCCACCCTGTTAAAGTAAATCTCGTTTTCATTTGTGATTATATAAAAGATAAAGAAATACAAGAACGCAATTTCAAAACATCAAACGAGAGAATATTAGAATCAACTGACTTAAATGAATATATATCTTATGCCAAACAAAAGCTTCGTAGAGAAATGGAAGAATTTGAAGGTAGGGGATCAGGATGGACACTACATCAAATTAAATACTTACAAATCAGATTAAACAAGTATGTACCATTAAGAGCTTCTTCCTATATTGAACTTCCTAAACCATTTCAAGTTAAGAAAGCAGTGATTAAAGTTAAAAATAAAGACAATAAATGTCTCTTGTATTCTATTGCAAGTTACTTAAAACCTGTTGAAATACATCCTGAAAAACCTTCACACTATAAACGAGTTCTTGGTAAATTAGAAAAGAAATATTGTGATAACATTGAATTTCCTGTACAATTAAAAGATATTCCAAAATTTGAAAGAAGAAGTAATGTTTCTATCAATGTTTACAGCTATGACAATAACTATAATGCATATTCACGTCAAATCACAAAAAATAAGTAGGAAACTTATATCAATTTATTATATGTAAAAGATGAAAAAACAGTCTTTTTGTTGGTTAAAATACCTATCACGATTAACAAGAACTCAAGTGACAAAACATTCTGAGAAGTTATACTTTTGTGATAGATGTTTAACAAGACACTTTCGGAATGAGAAGCAATTACAGAACCATAAGCTATATTGTAAAGAGCATGAGGCTGTTAGAATAGAACTTCCAAAACCATACGACAATCAAATAGTTTCAAAACTATAATCGATTATTAAGAGTTCCATTTGTTATATTTGCCGACTTTGAATGTATCTTATGTAAGTTAAAAATAGAGCATAATTGTAGTAAAACAGTAAAATATAGAAAGCATGAACCAATGAGTTTTTGTTACTATGTAAATATTCAAATGGGAACTATAAAGCTCCTGTTAGTTATATAGGTTCAGATGCCTCAAAAGTATTTATTGAAATGTTACAAAAAGAAGCAATAGAAATTATGGAAATATATAACAGGGTAATTGATATGACCCCGCTTAGAGAGGAGGAAATAGAAGCTTATAACAGTTCCAATACTTGTCATATATGTGGGAAAAACTTGAATGACATACCACCAGCCGTTGATAAAAATAATAAATATATTAAAGAAGAAAATACATTTCTACAAGGATAAAGATGATATGAGTGAAAAAATAGAAGAATGGAAATACGAATTAAGAAAATGTTTGTATAAGATAAATAAAAATAAAGCAAAAGTAAGAGATCATGATCATTTAACTGGAAAGTTTAGAGGTGCAGCTCACAGTTATTGCATTTTAAACTATAAAAATCCCAACTTTGTTCCAGTATTTCTTCACAATTTAACTGGTTATGATACGCATTTGTTTATTAAGGAGTTAGCTTATAATACACAGAAAATTAAACTGATTGCAAATAATGAAGAAAGGTACATAACATATGAAAAATATGTAAAAGGAGGACCAGAAAAAGATGGAATAAATTTAAGATTTGTTGGTTCATTTAGATTTATGCCAAAGAGTTTAGCAGAGTTAGCTAGTAATTTAAAACTAGAGCAATTTCGAGAAACATTAAAGTTTTTCCCGGTTGATAAGTTTGTTCTAGTTAATTCTAAATGTGATTATCCATTTGATTGTGCTGATTCGTTTGAAAAATTAGAAGAATCTGTTCCATTATCTATAGACAAATTTACAAACAGATTAACAGGAAAAAAATGAATCCTGAACGTCATAAGCTTCATGTACGAGTTTGTAAGGAATTCGATCTGAAGTTAGCGAGGGACTTAACTGAACATTATAACAACACAGATGTCCTCCAATTAACAGATACATTTGAAAACTTTAGAGAGGTGTGTTTAAAGGCATATGGATTAGATCCTGCATGGTATTATACAGCACCAGGCTTATCGTGGGATGCAATGTTAAAGATGACTAAAATTAACTTAGAAATGTTGACTGATTATGATAAAATACTAATGTTAGAAAAGGGTATACGAGGAGGAATCTCAGGATGTAGTAAAAGATATGTAAAAGCTAACAACAAATATATGCAAGATTATAATAAGGATGAGTGTTCAGCATACCTAGCATATTTAGATGCAAACAATTTATATAGATGGGCTATGAGTCAATACATGCCTTATAAAGACTTTAAATGGATTAAACCTTCCATAGATATAATGAACATTGCAGATGATTCAGAAACTGGTTACATATTAGAAGTAGATTTAGAATATCCAAAGTATTTACACAACAAACATTCTGATTTACCATTAGCTCTAGAAAATATGTGTCCATCAGAATCTAAACAATCAAAATTATTAACGACACTTTATAATAAGGAAAGATATGTAATTCACTATAGAAACTTAAAACTATATATGTCACTTGGAATGAGATTAAAGAAAGTGCATAGAATATTAGAGTTTAAACAATCAGACTGGTTAAAGAAAGACATTGATTTAAATACAAATATATGAACGTAAGCTAAAAACAAGTTTGAAGAAGATTTTTATAAGCTCATGAATAACTCAGTATTTGGAAAGACTATGGAAAATATTAGAAAGAGGCAGTCCATACAATTAGAATGTGATCCTGAAAGAGTAGAAAAATTAATTGCAAAAGCTAATTTTAATTACAGAACAATATTTAGAGAGAATTTGTGTGCTATACATATGAATAAAGAACGATTGACATTTAATAAACCAATATATGTTGGTATGAGTGTATTAGAACTATCGAAGCTATTAATGTATGATTTTCACTATAACACTATGAAGCCGAAATATGGAAACAATATAGAATTATGTTACATGGATACTGACAGCTTTATATATGAGATTAAGACTGAAGACTTTTACAAAGACATAGCAGATATAATTGATCAATTTGACACGAGTGAATACAAGGAAAATAACATATATAAACTACCACTAATAAACCAAAATGTAATATGTAAGATGAAAGATGAGAATAAAGGTAAGATAATGACAGAGTTTATTGGATTGAGATCAAAGATGTATGCTTATAGAGTAGAAAATAAAGAAGAGAAAAAAGCTAAACGAGTAACTAAAGCTGTAATATCAAAGGAGTTGCAATTTAATGATTATAAAGAAAGCTTATTTAAAAATGTTAAAACGTATAAAGACATAAACCTCATTAGAAGTTATAAGCACAATATATATAGTATAACCGTTCATAAGCTAGCATTGGATTCTTCAGATGATAAAAGATATATATTAAGAGATGGTGTAAATACATTAGCTTGGGGTCATTGTAAGATAGAAGAGGAGTAGTTGTAGTTTTAGCTGTAAGTTTTACAGGTAAGTTAGTTATAAGTTTTGATGTAAGTTTTTATTATTTTAAATGTCATAAAAGCCTATGCGATCTCACTTTGGGTTATCCTTCTGTGTTAAAGTACAATAGTCAGGGGTGGCTTCATAATTTTTTGACAGTTAGGGGTGGAAGGGGAAACTTGTCTGCAAAACCTACATGTATCCCCTACTGAAAATTATAGCACGTGGTTAAAGCGGTTGATGACTGTTTAAACAAAATGCCAAAACAATTTGAAATGTTGATTTTCGAAAACTATCTGATAATTGCAGAATCAATTTTAACATGGGTAGGTGCTGGAATACGATCTTGCTTTACGAACATTTTATCCAGGTATTGCATTACTCTACAGATGAAGAATTATTTAAAAATCATTAAACTCGGTTCGAAATACTTTTTTTCTGGGTTTGTAATAGCTATTAGCACAGATGTGTTTGCGCAAAACAATAAGCATTACATAAGGTAAAACAGAATTGAGAAATGTATTATTATACTGAGTGATGATAGACAAACATGCATATTTTTTCTAATTTCGTAATTTCGTAAGTCTCCAGCAAATACTCTAGATCAATAATATTATGTGACAACAAATGGAAAAATAACTTGTCAAGTAGAACATAAAGCTATTTATTTTACTAATATAACCTGAATCAAATATTATGTAATTGAATCATATGATGTACTTAGCTTTAAAGGTGTTAAATGCAAGTTTATAAATTGCACAATAATATCTTTCTAACGCGAATGATATTGCTTTGATATTTTGAATCTATGATATACTTGAGATTCCATGGGAAGAACCCACTTTTTAAACATATTTTGAAGTGTGAGTCATTACAATACCTCACATGCGTTTTTCTCTATATATAATATCAAAAACGTCGTCGACCAGTCGAACTTAATCTAATCAACAATACCTCTGGCCTGAATAACCATTTGAATTATATTTGGAAATTCCATAAAGATGTAGAGAGTTCATTGGTGCGACCACAGTCACTTATCAGTATTACAGATTATCTGAATGTTCTTGAAACAATATAAAACATTTTGACTCATAGGAACACCCCAGAATTTATCTGCAGAGATGGGAGCGTATTCTATACTTCCAGGAAAAGCATATGTTGCAGAAATTGCAGCACCTGGTGATTGAATATGTCTAAGAAATATCCTGGTTTATTTTCATATTGCGCTGTGCTTGGACCCAAATTAAAGTATCCCACAGCTATTGCAAAATCGTCTTTAATTGAACTGATAATGAACTATTTCATTAAACATTGGGGCACTCGATTTATTGTATCATTACAGAAAAGTGACAAAATGCTATCAGAATAAGTCTCGTCTGTCCGCTCTACTACAAGGTCTGATTGATGAGCCCATTGAAGAGATAGTTTAATGAAAAGCAGTCAGAAGAAACTTTGTACTCGATTCTAAATGTCAGTTCCACCGAGTGTTCTTTGCAATTTTCCTACAGGAAATTGTTACGATAAACCTTTATTTATGGATTGCTTCAATTTCTGCCTGTACGACCGCGATTTTCATGCAGCAGAGATGAAATTTATCAGCAAGTTCTCTACGTTAGATTTTTTAACGAGAGATATTCGTTCATACACATTACGCTGTCTTGAAAGCACGTTTGTCATATTATCATATTGTTGTTTCTAGTAATGTTGCAAACGATTTTTAATTATAACCAGTTAGCACACTCACTGTAATTAATGGCAATTACAATGCATCAGCAGTGTCAATTACTTTACATGTAATCTTCAATGAATAAGAAGCTATCGATATTATTACTCAGAAAAAATATTTTTTGTCTGTTGTGCTCATGTCAATGGTGTCCCACAATTCCTTTTTCCTATTGTATTAAGTCGCATACAGAACATAACAGTATTTTACAAAATGTAGTGTAACCCACTTTTATTTGTATGAAGCTTTCATTGATGTTGGATTTTGGTAAATAAGACGATGGTAGGTAGACGATGGTAAATAAGACGACTCTTTAATATTGTAGGTTTGAAAAATCAAAAATCTTAGAATCAAACAACAATACCTGGTATAAGTCGCCATTCAGTTTACTAAATTAATTGACAATATTTTAAATTTTACCGCTGCAGGGAAACATAATTTAAAGAACACATGAAGAAATACAAATAATGTACTTATTTTAAAAGTATTTTAAAAATACAAAAGTATTATTATGGTGCATAAATTAAATCTAAAAATTCTTACTTCAGTCAATTTTAAATTTTATAATGTTTTCAAAGATTTGCCAATAATTACATTATCCAGAAAGAAGATGTTAGTTCTCTAGATCAATGATTCAAGTGAATGTTTATGGAAAAGAGTTCACACCTAAACCAAATCTAAGTGACTGGACTGTTGAATGAAACAAAGTAAAAACAAAACAGGAAACAACAAACGAAGATGGAGGCAAAGGACGGTGGATTTCAAGCACTGTACATTTCTATATGAATTGACATCTTGTGACATTCTTAGTCCCAATAGTAAATCGGGAGACTTCAATGACTCTAACCGGAGGGATAACACATTCAATTAGTAGCACCTTAAGCCCGCATTGAAATCGAAGTTCTGGACAAACTACTATATCTGTCTTTTTCTCTCTCACACACACACACACACGAAGTGACGCTTAGAAAGAGAGTGTATTGGTTTAATTGCATTTTATATGTTTTAGCAGCGTGCCTATAATAGAAGTAGTCTTACAGCTTTAAATGCGACCCGAACTACATGGGATTCTACCGAAAATCAAACCTAGGTCTTCCTCGCTTGGCTACATTGGTCTGGTCTAGTTAGTAGGTTCTCAGTTTAGTATTTTCTCCACTTCCAAACATCTAAATCTCCTTTTCCAGGAAAACACATATAACTCATTTTACATCTTGTCGTTGATAACTCATTTTACATCTTTCTTGTGTCTCGGCCATCTCTCCTAGGTTCCCAAATTGTATCACTTGATCACCACTTACTTCAACACCAAACCAATAATGGCAACGGAATTTTATTGACAATAATAGCTAAGAAAATTCTGCTCACCGCTGTGTCACTTGTGCAGAAAGGCAAGACGCGAACTGACACGTGCAGTATACGTGTTTCAAACTTACTTATTATTCATCTCTTCAAGAATGGTTTACACGTACATAAATGCAATTGCAAAGATAGTGTCATTTAAATAGTATCTTCAAGTACTTAAATGCTGCAGCAGTTCAGTGTTGGTATCTTTACTTTCAACACTCCTTATTATTCGTCATCCGATCGCATGAAGAAGAATTGAGATTAATTATGTAAAACGCTCATCATAGTTTATGTATCACACCACAGTAAACAATAGGTGAGTTCCATTTTAACTAGTATTTCACCGACACAACGGTGTGTCTTATTTCTGGAGAAAGCGATCGACTACGGTGTTCAGCATTTAGTTATATTAATAACTAACAGTCATAAACGTTGTTTGGGATTAGAGATAGTAATGATCAAGACATACAGTTTCGGAAGCTAGAACACGCGACCATGCCCGGATAGTTGTGACAGGAAGAGTTGTCATCACTTTCACAATGACAGAAGAAGATTCAGGAAGGAAGCCAACTAAACAGATCAGCCCATCATTTCCAAACATTGCTTCTAGAGAGATAGATAGAAAGAGATCCTATTTGGGCCAGAATTACGAACTAAATTCAGATTTTAGCTGCTACTAAATTAAGGAGCTCTCTGTTTGGTCACACCCACTCATGTTTCTGAATCTACATTAAGGACGGAAAAACGGCAACGGGGCAATTCACATAGAAAGATAATGTAATTGAGATTATATCTTAAAACTATATCCTTTTATCTCTCTTTTACCTTCCACGTTCGTCTGTATTTTCCTGTTTTTATAGACTTTGTTTCATATCCCACTCTAGAAAATTACACCTAGTTTAGGTGTGTCAGTCTTTCTTCGATTATTCAATTGGAATTCCTGAGAAACAAAACTAGCATTCTCTACCTGCATAATGCGATCATCGACAGACCTATTAACAAATTGCAGCAGAGAAAGTTATCAACTCACATTTGTGTAGGTAAGGTGAGCACCATAAAGATATTGGAACTTCGAGGGGAATGATGTTGCATTCTCAAAACATTTTATAATTTCTGTCGTCCAGTTCCAAACGGCTCTTGTCCATTTCTAACAAATCCCAGAAAACCGACAAAAACTGTAGGATCGATCGATGGGTTTTGTTGAACTGGGAAATTTGACGATCTTCAAGTTTTTCACATGAACACACTGAACTATTTTAAGTCCTACGAGACATGCATACCCTACATTTGTTCTAAGTTTTCTGAGATTTGCTGTAAATGGAAAGAGCCGTTTTGGAACTAGAAGATGAATATTCATTCAATTTTATCACAAACATTGGCCCATTTGCGGCGGCAAAAGCCATTAACCGATCTTCTGCAAATATTTAGTTAATGTGGATTCATTAAGTAAATTAAGTTGCAGCTTCGCTTGCTATTGCTATTCTATTCTAGTATTTCCAATTTTTGGACGTGCCTTCCTCTCCATTAAAGGGAAATTAAGACAACCAAGGAGAAATTCTAGGATGTTTAGTATACGATGACGAAGTTTCTAACAACCTTAAAAATTATATTTTCCTGTTAATATAGATGTAATCTTCCCTTCAAGTCAACATTTACAAGTATTCAAATAATCATACTACGACTGAAAAAGTGATAGACTGAAGAGTTTGACAACCAGGAGTAGCGGAAAAAACTAGAACAGTCTATAAGCTTATTATCGTGAGAATACTAGTTTCGGAAAATAGTTATAGTATCCTGCATAAGTGGCTATGTATTCGTAATTTAGACTGTAAGCAGAGTATGCGATTGAGTAAAAGTAATGTCTCTTATGTTTTATGTTCGTTTGTCCCATGTTGAACAAAATAATTGCTGGTAATGACTACCTATACTTTCCTTCTGATGTTGTTACTTTTCACATCCGTCTTAGATTAACCACCACCAAATAAGGGTGTATTGTTCTGATAATTTTCAATCCACTTCTGAACTAATTTAGAGTATATTTGCCATGAATCTATTGTAGTGATTAAAATACGACATTTCTCTTGAGCAAGAACAACAAGATATGAAAAATTTATTATATGCTACAACAATACATTCTGTAACAAATTATGTATCGAATGTTATTTATAGGCTCATATCGTGTAAATGAACAGTTAGTAATAGACCAACGATCTCCTGGTGGTATCCCATTGTATTTTCTCTTTGAGGACACGTTAATTATTTCAGTTTAATTCATTTGGTGAGAAACTACACTTTAGTAGTGGGTAAGTAACGCCGTTCATAATGTTAACATATTAATGCTACAACATGTATGCACAGATTCGACAGGCAACCAAGAAGAGCTTGAGTTATGATTCTTTATTGATCAATAATCGTTGGTAACTACTGACACATTGCTAAGTAACTGCAATGCTCCGTCATTTGATTTTGACTAACATCAAGTTATAATCTTGAGAGATCTTTTGGGGACACACTGTATACCGTATACAAACACCATAATATTAAATATTTTGGAGAATGGAAAACAACAAGAAAAATTAACACTTTTATACTTACTTTTATCTCCGTTTCTCCATTTAAAAATCTTTACGCTTAGAAGACGTTCAAATAAGCAAGTCGTTATACAAGCGCTGTAACTGTAATGCTTATACCACGTTAGCTCTAACTTTTCATTTAGGAAATAACAATTCCTTTTGTCCACTTGCACTGAACGAATATATTCATGGCTTTTCTCTAAAGCATAATTAAATTCAAATTCACCTTGAGTTGTGCAGCTTAGGGGATTATCAAATCCCGCATATAGTGGAATCTCTTCATTTGATTTCACAAATATGTTACTCTATATGGAAAGAATAATACATACGGTTCAATAATTTAGAATTATTTAAGATTTCGCATTATTCCAAAAATTCTGCTTCTATTCGTATCTCTACGCAGATAAAAACAATGATATTAATTTATATCATGAGATACAAACAGATTTATTAGCAAGAGTAGAAAACACGAAAAATTACCTTTGGGAATATCGATCACAGATAACGGGTAACATGAAAGTATGTTTCCCTTATCTTTAGGTACTCCTGTTTTGCCAATAACTACACGGATTAGATGCAGTACTAGCTTCTAGTATACACTAACTTCCTAGGTACTATTCATTGGAAATTTTACAAAATTTCATAGCGAGCACTCTATGTGTAAATTAATAATAATGTTAACTGTCACTAGCCTAATCTAAGGCATTTCAACTATCTGTGTAAATATACCAACTTAAGCCATTTCTGCTGTTTGTATAAGAATGTTTACTCCAGTGTGCTATCTTAAGAAACAAAATATTTCTCTAAAATGTAATGTATTACGATTCCGCGAAAGGATTCATTTCCAACTGGTCGATGTATGATGATATGATACTTTGTAAATATAACGATGGCTTGCTACATAGATAATTAGCTACAACCTGGATACACTTCACCATATTTCGCTGCCGACAAGAAAGGTAAATACACTAAAACATCGCAAACAAGTGCTAAAATATATTATGTTCAATGTTATTTATATATTTCTACAGGGCCGCACAATGTCAAATATATAGTTTCAGTGAATTTTAAACATTTACGTTTTACTTTTCTTTATATCAAATCCTCTTCAAATGTTTCACAACCTGTAAATTAGAACGTTCGGCGGCATTAAAGCTTTACAATTACCAAATCATATAGAAAAACATTTTCTAGATTCCTTCGAATATTTTATGTATGTATAACCTATACTCAGCATGGTCACCCTCTTATTAAAACATCTAAGAAGCTACGTATGACAATGCAATAAGAACAGATTCGCCATTGATTTTGCTTTGTTCGAGAGAAACAAGATTGGAAAATGAGAAGTATGTCCATGCGAGATAATAAAGTACATATGTAAAGGTAATAGATTATACAATTGGTCATGTATCAAACGGCCGAGTGATGCATTTGTCAAACTACTGTATGTACACTCATGCCCAAAATTATTGTCGCATTTCTATAACCCTCGATTAGTCGCGCCGCGGTCAAAAGCACCGCACGGAAATTATTTTTGATCGTGTGTCCATTCTGTTTGTCCGACAGACTTCTGCGTCTAGCTAATCTTTCCCCTCACCTTCCCGAACATTACTGCTCAATCACTGCGTTATCCGTTGTTTAGTATAACTACTAGTGATTGTTTAGTGATTCTGCGGTGCTTTCCACCGCGCGCGACTAACCGTGTAATGTTTTTTTTCTCAGTGTTTCGCTCTGCACGTGACCTTTGCTTTGGAGATGTTTTAAGCTTTATAAACATAAATTTTATTTTAATTGAGGGAAGAGAGGTCGACAGAGTTAACAAACTGACACCAAGTGTGAAAAAAGAGAAAATTAGAAATGAACAGATTAAAACAAGGAAGAAAAATGTTAGGAATGGACTACTTGTATAAATCAGCCTTGATGATCTTGTGGAAGCTTTTTCTGAGTAAGATCATAACAAATATATAAGTGAGTGAACACGAAAGGTGAAGTGAGGCGTCTGCGAGCGAATCTGAAGATCTTAAACCCAGAAATCACCAGCGATTCCCCGAATTTAGCCAGAGCAGGAGAGGACGAAATAAGCGACGACGAAGTGTAGAACAGTGTAGATTTGAAGATAACCTAAAACAATTCAATGTTAGTGCTGTATAGGTGAAGTTTCAAAATAACAGTAACGTAAAATAATTAAATGTAAATTTGATTTGATTTCAATTTAGCGCCCCTTTCAGCATCAAGGCTATGTAAGACGTGGACCTACTGCTTAACGTGGGATCTGAACCAAATGAGCTCCCACCGGGAATCGAACCCGGAAGTCCCACGCCAAAGGCGTGTATGCTAACCGCTTAGCTACGAGTGAGCTCTAATTGAACGTAAAATGCGCTCTGAAGCTTTGTTTTAGTGTTATGTTTATATAGTATTTATTTTACTAATTTACTATTGCATTTCTAATTTTAGACGAACCACAGTTGACAAAAACAAAAGATCGTCATCAGATTTAGAATTTTCAATAAAACCAGTGCGTAGCTATCTATCTACAGAAATATGTAACAAAAAAACATTTTATTCCAAATAAGAAATAAAAAAAACGATACATGTCTAATTTAACGTTCCTCTAATAGTTATTACTGTAAAACTTATTATAATAATAAAAATGTTATTCCCTCTTAGTCAGAAAATATTCAAAATTACGTTTCTAATACAAGAAAAATGTTTAAAACGATATTTGCAACACATTATGTTCGTGCGGTCCTTTTGACCGCGCGCGACTACTCGCGTTACTTTTTCAGTGCGACTTCTCGAGGGTTAAATATGTTGTTGTAGGAATATAATTTGATAACGATTTCGCCTGGTATTTTTATAATGTTAGTAAGTGTATAATCAAGAAAGACATGTATGTGGTAAATTTCATGTCAAAATTGCAGTGAATATGAAAACTATAACGAAAAAAATATTGTCCATTTAGCAACATTTCGTTTCACTTATTCTATTTTTCGTATTTATAATTCTTTTCCTATGAAATTTACCACAAATATACATTTCCAGATTGTATGCATAGCATTAGTATTAATAGTGCCCTGCAAAATCGTTATCAAATAATATTCTTACAAGAATACAGTTATAGATATGCGACAATTATTTTGGACATGAATGTATTTGTGTCCATGTTTACCAGAATAAGTGGATGTGGATATTGTAGGTGTTATATGAATCAATTTTGTAATAACGAAAACATGAAAAATTGAAATGCTTAAACAAATGTTTACCCCATCAAAATATCCGAAATAATTCCCAGAATAGCTGCTCTTCCAGCACTCGTATTTCACAGACTTACTATGTTTTAACATCTCATTATTCATTATTATGTACTTATCCCTCAAATATTTATAAACACCAGATTTTCTCTTCTTCTCTGCCTCTTTTCTTACGGTCTATTGCAAAAGCATAGTGTGAGGCCATAAAACATCTAACTGGAAGTAAATGCACTAACGCCCTGCAATGCATGTATTTTCACAGCTTCTTTATTCTTAGAAATTACAGTTTAATAATATCAACTCAAACAGATTTGACAAGTAATATTCCAAAATGTTCAAAGTGGAAATTTATGATGCAGATAGCTTTCCATCACGTTAGGAAGTGATCTATATCTTTACGACACAAGATTGTATGCCTTTCACCTCAGCTGTTTAAATTATTTTTTCAGTCCTGGATAAATTGAGCACTACCTTTGTACTACGGGTACGCTTTCAGTTACCTGAATTATCTACGTTTACTTGGTGAGGAAGTTCTAGAAATTAGCATCTATACCCAAGCAGAAGTACTTCAGTTCAAATCAAAATTACTTCTGATTTATATATATATATATATATATATATATATATATATATATATATATATATATATATATATATATATATATATATATATATATATATATATATATATATATATATATATAATATACTTGAGGCTAAGTCAAATAGTAAAGGAACTTTTGAGAGAAGGTACATTTATTCTAATGATACAAAACTGAGACATATGTTATTTTCCAACATAAACCCATTGCACTTCAATTCAGTTCTCGCAACGTTTCACAAGCTTTTTGATTCCGTCGTAGAAAAAGGCTTTCGGTTGCAAATGTAACCAATTTCGTACTGCATGAATGACTAGCTGATAATTGACGTTGAAATTTGTTAATTTCTCCCTCGGTACGGTAAGGAACCAAATGTTTATGAGAGATGTTCAACTTTTGTGCCCTATACTTCGCAATAAACAGCTGTTACTATACTTGTTTTTGACGAATAATTTCAGCAGGTTAAAAAACTTCCGCAAACTGTTAGACAAAAGCAATATGATATGAGGGGTTCGGGCGTAAAACATGGTAACCCACCGACCGAGTGAAATTGAGTTCTGAACTGTAATTACCTTGTCTTGGGTGAACGCGTAAGACTGTCATTTCAAATGATTGAAAATTTCGTCGGTAGATGTTGTAGGTGACTACATAAAGCATGGGAAACCACAACGTGTTTCAAGTAAAACATGGTAAGCCACAATCAATATGGTGGAAATAGAGGACAATATGCCGGCTTCCACATAATATGGAAGTCGATTTGGTGATGTCTAGTGTTGTTGACGATAGCGATGAAGACCCTGATTACATTTCCGAAAATTCTACAAGTTGTAGCAAGAAGAACAGGAAATATCATGATCATAAGGTACGGAAACGCTACCCTATGTGCAAGCAATTACACATTGATGGGATATCAAGTTTTACGTCAAAATGGGCTTTGCTTCTGTTAAATAATTAAATTATACTTGTTATCATCAGTCTGATTTCCGTGTTGATATATTCTAAGTATATAGAATGTTTCTAGTGAAAGGAACATACATCGTTATTTTATTTTATTTTATTTATTTATTTTTTTTTTTTTTTGTCGAGATTGTGCTTTACCATGTTTCATATGCAATGAATATGTAATGACTTAAAATGCACTTTGTAGTCTAGTACATACAAAGTTATAGATTTCAGTCTGTGTCGCAAATTTTCCCAGTCGTCGGCCACAAAATATGGCTAGTTATAGAGATTTTGCATGTATAGAAAACTGTTCAAACGTCACTACCAAAATGTGTATAGCCTAAGCAATGGTTGAGTTGAGTTGATTTTGAGTTTAACGTCCCTTTCAGCAGCGAGGCTATATGAGATGGGACCTATTGATTAACATGGAATCCGAACCACATGATCTCACTAAGCCAGGTCTCTTCCCAAGCATTGGATTGAACTGATCAAGAAACTCATTTATTGTCAGTGAAATGACAACGAAATACTTCTTTCAAACATCTCACCTAGAACAAGCCATATAAAAGAAGAGCCACACGGACAAAGGTAAATGTCTCCAAAGGTTCACGTTTTGTCATTCGGAACCGTACGTACTCTTCGTTAGTTACTTGTGCAATCCCGATGTTGGGGAAAGACTAAATCTACGGAAGAAAGAAAGAAACTGGTGGATTTACAGGAACTTCTCCGCAACAAAAATACATCACACGGAGACCTATCGGTAACACAAAGTTACATGCCATATAGGATTACCTCCAGTGTACAGTGATTTCTACAAACATCTAAAATTATCACAAATAATTAATAGTTGTTATATTGATGCCTCGAAGTGATTTTGTACCTTAACGGACTTCCTCAACTGTAAGTAGTAATATTATTCAATTAGTATACTTGTGTGGTACACGTTTGTTCATTTCATTAAATTTTTTTCATTGTAAATAATATTAAGTTTAAATGTCATAACTTGAAAGGAGATAGACTCAATGTTATTTCATGTTTGTATTATTTTATTTTTATGTTTACTTTTCAATACAGATTTTTAGAAAAATTAAAATGCGATTTTCTCGAAATCTCACTTTTGTGGGTTATCAAGTTTTACGCCCGAACCCCTCATATATATTTTGTAGTATTCTTCAGAGTTGATCCACGAATATTATAAGTACAATTTCTTATCTAATTTTGAACTATTCGTAGACATAGGCAATACAGAAGAAGCACACCTATGTTGCGTGTGTGATACTTATTGTAATTTGTGCTTGTGTAAAAGGAAGCCACATGTATCGTGGTAGATAGTATGTTGTATAGACAATGACACTGCTTATAGATATATATATATATATATAAGCTCTGCAGTCTTAAATTAGTATTATTAGCAATCAATTTCTAATAGCAATGTATTAGAAATGGATTTACTTAAATTCCTTGTTGTGTTGTTTATTTAATTGACCTGGCGCAATATGCACGTTCATAACTAAGAAATTGTCAATTAGTCAGGTGTAGGCGCGAAATGGAAATCGACTTTCATTGAGTCATGCAGCAATGTGAAAATAGATTTAAACATGTTATTGTATTTTGTATATAAAATAAAACAATACTTGCTATTGGAATTTTATGTTGGATTTCCAATATTCCTGAAGAATGTGATGTTAATGAAATCATATCCTCACGCTTGGTGCTGAAAGAAGTCAAGAATGGTTAGTATATTTGCATACGGATTAAAGCATCTTCAACAATTTTATTATTTACAAGGTAATATGAAAAATTGTAAGTACTTACCTCAATAATTTAAAATACTCTAGTGTGCAAACGGTAAACATGATAGTAACTTACACACACTGTGTCACTTTCAAGGAAACAACGGAAGAAATCAAGTGATTAAAAGATCAAAAATGTCACTTTTATACAGAGGTAATATCTTACACTTTAAGCAATGCAACTCATGATGGCTCCCTGATGTTAAAGAAGTGATATGGTCAGTGCTCAGTTGTCCTATTCTAATTCTCTAACAACCGGTTCTCTCTCTCTCATATATATATATATATATATATATATATATATATATATATATATATATATATATATATATATATATATATATATATATATATATATATATATATATATAATCTACTATATTTCTTTGATATTCCGAGAGAGATAGTAGATGTATAGACGTTTGTAATTCTCTTAGGAAACAAACCATACAAATTAGACAAATCCAAAAGTTTTACTGGATACCACTTGGCTTAACGGCTCGATTGGTGATCTGTTAGCGATTGGTGGAACTACGTCAGGCTTAGCGACGAACGCGTGGTCAGTGTATTTTGCTGGATACCACAAGCGACGAATAGAGACCTACACAGCATCCTAATACAAGGTGACGTATTTACGTAGCACTGCAAATATATTGGAAAGAAATTACAAAATATAGATGGCTATCAAAAAGTATTAGAAAGACCTTCATCCAGTATTGGATGAAAGATTGTTGATAATGATATGTATTGTTTCTGACATAAGTAACGCTCACCATTTCACTCTTATAACCCCAATTCTCATTCTTGATATCTAAGCATTTGAGATTAAGGAATAAACGTTTATATCTTGTGCTGAGAGATCATATGTTTAAACTTATAGCTATAAAAATTTATAACAGCAAAGACACTTAAAAAAATACCATCCCCCCTCCCCGCTATTAATCTTCTGGTATGTACTGAGCAAAGCAAGGGTCTTTAAATAGCTTAATTGTTTTTGACTGTGAAAAATTTCTATTCAACAAGCTCACACTTCCAGCTGCGTTGAGTTTAATACTTGGTATACCAAGCGGTTCTGCGAATTCGAAATATTTTAAAACCAGTTCTAGCAAACCGGTGGGAACTGACGGAATAGCACCACTGGATACGCTCCTTAGAAATCTGTGTAATCATTATGGACAGCAATACGTGCTCTTCAACGTGCTGTCATGTTTTTCACGAAGTTAAAGTTGAGTTGTTGTGGTATGGAGTTCCATTACCGCAACAACCTTCTTAACAACAGCTGGATGGTCACTGATTTATCACTTCATTATATCTTTCCACATCAAGTTAGCGAGCTCGAAGAATCTAGTTAGGAAGAATAGACAGGCGAAATATATTCGTCGACTATCATCTTGTTTCAAGAGCTCGACCACCTTTGCATTTCAATGTGATCGCGCAGTGTCATTGATAAAGAAGTCGATGCCAACTACATCTATGGAAAGACCAACGTGGAGAGGGAGTACAATTCACAACAACATTGACCAGTGAGCGTATCACGTTAAAAAATGTGATGGTCAGTATGCCCACGCTACATTAGGCTCTCTTATACGAGAATGTTGATTAACCAGAATGATCATATTAGACAATGTTTCTTTGTTCACTGCGTGTTCACACAGCCTGATGAATATACTTCAAGAATCAGCACTCAGGCTGAATTTGCTTTCATCGGCTTTATTCATTCTCGGTACAGTCCTTATCGTCTTATCCCCACACTGTGCGATGTAACAGATACGCATGTATCAATGGGATACAGCGCAAAAGCCGTAGTGGAAAGAAAATCACTTCTTTGTAGTCCTCATGAATGTGTGCGATTGCGTCCTCTCTTAAAAGTCAGTGCCTTTTTTGCAGATTTCAAAGGTAATAGTCGTTTTCTGCTGACTTTGTCCGTAGTCTACCACTACATCTTTTGCATAAATCAATGCCTGTGTGTCGGAATTTTCATCGCGTACAAAACTTCTGAGCTACACTCTTTATACATCTCCTTCCTTTCACTCAACTGCTTTGAGTTGGGAAATCAGACTAAATCTGTGCTACGTTCTGATTGACATTACGCTGTGCAACGTCTTTCTTCCAGCCCAGGTGTAGAAGGCCTATGGCAACATGCTGCCTGACTTTAATTTATTTCCCCATACTACGAAATATGACGTTATTTATCTATCAATATTACCGATACATTAATTCATCTATACAGGACGTTCTAGCCTGCTAACCATAAACAATAACAAATACTATTTCTACTTTACTGAATTTCTTCTAGAAACATTTAACATACTTTCAATAGGTATATACTTGTAACAGTTGGATATACATTTTTATCAAAGACATAAACATATTTTACGATAGAAATATATTTATAACATGAAATACAACCAGATGCCTCATGAAATGAGAATAAGTTAACCATAATGGAAATATGTTACTGGTGTAAGAAGTCATACAGTGATGCTAGTAGCTAACACAATTTAAAGATAAAATAACTGCACATGCATGGATATAAAATATGGTATTGATATACGTACATAGGAATATCCTATAATAACATTCAACAATCTGGAAATGTACTATTAGCACTCTTAGGTGACAAAGAAGTTAGAACATCAATGTTAGAAATTGCAATGACTAGAATAGATTGATAGGAGGTTATAATTCCAACAAATGCTGTGTAGTATCATAGGAACTATTGAGCGTTAGATACCTACCACTCTGTTAAGACATTGTTGCATCTGCGCACATTGATAACTGGATGATATATGCTTGTAGAGGAACAGAATATTGCACTACATGACTTTCAAACAAGTTTTTGATACCTAATAAAGCACTTCTATGGATACTCACAATTATGAAATAATTTCTTTACACAAACATACTTCTAGCAGGTTTCCAATTTGTTATACATATAACAACAGGACACGTGTTGATTACAAATATCAAGATTACAGATAGGAGGTATAAAAATGAAGTGACAATTTGAGTTACCTTGTTCTACTTCTTTAAAAATATAATTGGTTGTCTTCTTCGTACCTAGTTTTAGTCAGTATATATTTATAAAACTTATTTAATGGAATTATGACTCCAGGTGATGTTGGTTGACATTCATCCAGTCAAATTATACATTCTCAATTTGACTGGAAGTTTCAATGTTTACTTGCGGTTCATGTGCTTGAGATTCTAAGCGAACTGAATTTTATCGCAATTCGTAAAGATTTGCTAAGACCCTCATCAATAATAATGTGGAAACTGATATACACTTATTGTCTTTATCAAAAATGATATTTTCAACTACATACTATTTCCTTCCCAACTTAATTTTATTTCCTCCGTACTTTTTGAGAATAAATCTACAAGCCAAAACGCTATTTGTACCCGGGAGTAAAAGTAGGTCAGAGAAGATAGGTTACGCATGGCTTCACGTCTCCCGTGCCTATATTTGAACATCGCAATTTTTGAAGAAGTATAGGGACGCCATAGGTTTCTGAAAGTGGGGGAACTTCAACCTCACGAGTAAACCTCACTTTTACTTCTCGATGTACCAATATCAAAGTTAAAAATTCGTTATGATAAAAGTTTATTTGTTTACAATATTAGAAAGTATTCACATATACAGTCTGTCACACTATTAAATAACGTCTAATACATTATAGCATTACACTCCCTAACGATAATTTACGGAAGAATAAACAAGTACTCAGAAGAAACTTAATTAGAACTGCTTAAACTATAACATACAGCTTTATCTTTACATCGTAAGTAAATATATTGTACTTTCTTCGAATGTAATATTTCTTCTTTGTGCGAGCATTTCGTACGTATCTGGTAAATGCAGTCACTCTAACTTACGTAGTTTAATTGTTATAGAAAGGTGTAGCATTATTAGATTTAACAAAAAAAAACATGTCTACAAATAAAACTTATAAGAATCGGTGGATATAATTGCATGGTCCAAATTATATGATGAGTGTAAAGCTTCATGAATAGTGTTGGAGATAATATGGGAAAAAAACATTTCTAAACCTCAATACGGACATTCTGCGGTGATCACAACACCTATTACTGTGAAACTAATATTAAAGTATACACTAATTAAGATTTTCATTATGATTCTTGCAAGATAGTATGATAGGGTAAAGCATACAGTCATTGGCCATCAAATAGTGATTGGCCACATTGAGATTAAAAGTACAATAATAAGGACGTGCTTCGAAATTTCTCGTAATTATGTTGCTGAAGCGGACGGCGATTGTCTTTTCTTTGTTTGTAAATCGTCATTCTTCCGCGAGATTGCGCCTTTGTAATGCTAGAGTTTTGGAAGTGAAGACATGTGCGGATCAGTCTGAAATTCTAGGTAAGTCTTATGAAATTCTTAAGGATTCTTCTAACAATAAATCAATCGCTTTCAGGATTTAAAGTTGTTTTTCTTGTGGTAATTGATTATAATGGATTTCTTAAGCTTTGAAGCACTATGTAACAGAATTTCAGATATCTATTTTTTTATTTTCTTCATTTTCGGGGGGTGGCTAATAACTATAACCTGATTACTCTTCATTTACAGTCATTGGCCACGTATGCCAATTACTATGTTTTTGCGCAGTTAATAAATGTGGCAATTTAAAAATATTCTTAGCCTTTATTATGCACTTTATGAAACATATCTTTTTCTCACGTTAATCTGAATGTATTTAACAGTTGTTGGCATGGTGGCCAATAACTAAATATATCGGGTGGCCAATCACTATGTACAGTTCTGATTTCTCGATTTTCTGTTTCAGGCTTTGCAGTCGTAATCGCAAGAATGCCAAACGTTGCTAAAATACCTTACGATAAGGATATCATAGAGAAGGCTCTCAGTGAGTTACATCAAACAAAAGCATCTCAGAGATCCATAGCAAAGAAATATGGAATTCCAAGAGCTACGTTACAATATAAGATAAAGAACCCCGATTGCAAGAACACGTTTGGTCCTTCCCCTATTTTATCTAAAGAGGAAGAAGAGACTATTGTTCGGTAAGCCCAATTGATATCTGCATTAATACTTATGTTTCTACTTAGATCTACTAATCTATGTATTCACTTACAAAAACAGAAAATACAGAAAACTGCATTAATATTTCGATATATTATTATTAGCATTCACTCTTTCATAGTATTCTTCTCGAGCAACTAATTGGAATCATTAGCTACTTTTTAATTAATATTTTTTTATATTCTAGGGTTCATATTTAATAAAAGTTGAATTTTAGAGTTATTGAAAATGCTATGATAATTTCTTCTACCAGAAAGTTAGTCTATTTTGATATATTTGTGTAACATTTCAATTTGTTAAATTACACAGATCTTTTAAAAATATTTTTGGAACTATTGAAAAATGTGAATAATATGTTAATTTGACTTATTTTTTATTAAAAATTATTGATACGTTAATGAGTTTTTTTTTAATGAAAAACAAAGATTTGATAGCAAGTACAAGTGAGCCTTTCGACAATTACAGATGGATAACTGAGGCATCCAGGAAGGGCTTCCCACGTAAGAAGGATGACATTCTACATAGCGTAAGGGAATTTTTAACAGAGAATCCTCGTCCAAACCCATTTAAAGATAATTTACCTGGGAGTGGATGGTTTAAGGTGAGTTATAATTTATTGTCTTTTTGAAATGATTTTTGGCATAAATGGTAGGCCGTAGATAAATTTCAAAATATTGCTTTTTCTAATCTTGAATATTATTGTTACATACAATACTACAAGAGATTTCTCAAGTGAAAGAATAGGAGTGTTTTCTGTTAACTTTGTGTTCATTTTGGAACCTGAAGTCGCTAGACATTTAGAATAATCAACGTCATTAGGATCCTAAGGTATCCTGAAACCGTTCATTGATTACTGTAGGTCTAATGTCGAGTTTGGGTAAATGGCAATAAGTTCTATTCCTAATACTCTACAAAGTTAGCTTTGCTGATACGTCAAGTGAGTTTTATGGATATCAACGAAGGGAATGAGAGGCAATTCAATCCCTTCTTTTACAATATGAGTATAAAATATATTCAATGCATATTTGTAAAACACTTCAGATTTCACCCATCCGTTTTCACTTCTGCCAACTCCCTAACTTTCAGGAAGAGAGTTTAGTATTACAATTGCAAGTCGTTCGTATAGATAAATTATGTTTACATGTTTTTCTTGACAGTATTATACAGTAATACCAACATATTGTCTACAAAGTTTCGGTTGCTATTTTTAATATAGTGTGATAAAGTTACCACATTCCTGCTAACTGAAAATTAATTTTTAAAATTTTAGTATGTATTAGGGGGCGCGGTGGCTCAATGGTAGAGAGTTCACTTCTGGTGCATGCGGTCAATGGTTCGATCCCAGCTCGCGCCAAGTGAACTTTGTAGTAGACAAACAACGTGTGCGTGGCTTTTCTTGGGTTCTCCCGTTTTCTCCCACTTCCTTCATTCCACAATTTCAATAATTTCTCATCATCACCGCCTCGTTTAGCCTAACCGGCATATCCGTGGAACGTAAAACTGGAAGATTTTATTTTCATTCAGCATGCTTTAATATCAATCTAATTCAAACTGTATGGAATCAAACATTAGTCGACCACTAAGAGATGGCAATAATAGTATTGGTGACATTCATAGCATTATTAAACATGATTTCTTATGTTGTTGTTGTTGTAGGTGTAGAAATTTATATCGGAAACCTAAAATTTAAAGATAGGGCCTATATTTCAAAACTTTATTCCTAGTTTATTAGAGCGACTAATTTATTTTCTTTTTACAATATTGCAGGTTTTTCTAAAGAGACATCTGGAACTGACTCAGCGCACTGCAGAAGATGTAACGTACGCCAGTGCTTGTATAAGTGAGAAAGACATTCGCAGTTGGTTTCAGGAAATATACAGTTATTTACAGGAATCAGGACTGCAAGACATCCTAACACAGCCATGGAGAGTGTTCAACGGAGATGAAACTAATTTTCATGTCTGCCCTTCGAGCGGTAAAGTTCTTGCATTCAAAGGTGATAAAAACGTTTACGACGTAAAAACGTCCTCTTCCAAAGAAAATTTGACAGTGATGTTCTGCTTCGCTGCCAATGGTAAGTTGTGTCCGCCGATGATTGTTTATCCATATAAAAGAATTCCAAGTGTAATAATAAATTCTGTTCCTGAAGGTTGGGGAATTGGTAGAAGTGAAAACGGTTGGATGAAATCTGAAGTGTTTTATGAATATATAGCAAATATATTTTATCCTTATATTGTAAAAGAAGGGATTCAGCTCCCTGTCATCCTCTTCGTTGATGGCCACAAAACTCACTTGACGTATCAGTTAAGCCAGCTTTGCAAAGAACTAGGAATAGAACTTATTGCCCTTTACCCAAATTCGACACGTATTCTGCAACCAGCTGATGTAGCTGCTTTTAAACCAATAAAATCTGGTTGGAAGAAAGCTGTTAGCGATTGGTACAGGAAAAATCCTAATTGTGTACTTACAAAGGTAAACTTTGCCGAAGTGTTACAGAATGTAATACAAACTTATTTAAGACCTGCAGTAATCATTAACGGTTTTAGAGCATGTGGGCTAATACCTTGGGATCCTAATGCCGTTGATTATTCTAAATGTCTAACAACTTCAGTAACAAAAGTGAGCACAAAGTTAACAGAAAACACTCCCGTTCTTTCATTTGAGAAATTTTGCAGTATTGTAGGTAACAATAAAATTCAAAAATTTGAAGAAAACGATAGAAATGGCCTTCAACAGAAAGATGTAAATGAAGACAACAATTTTGTCATCTTGTACAATATATGGAAATTTTTCAATCAAAACCATTTGAGTGTAACTAATAGTGGTGATGTGGAAAGGAGTCCGAATGAAACACAACAAATACAGACGAATATTGAGAACGATGGTTATGTGCAAGATGAAAGTGTTCACGAACAGAGTGAAAACATTGGAATAATCGATCCTTTACCAAGCACTAGCAGTGCAGTTTCACCTAAAGAAACAGAAAGCCCTCTTTTGGAAACCCAGCATTCCCAAATAATTGAATACTTGGCCTGGCCCGAAACTCCTAAAAGAAAAGGAAAGAGGAAAATAGAAAGAATGCCTTATGCAATAACGTCAGAAAAATACAGGATGTTATGTGAAAAGAAGCTAACAGAAAAGGCTAAATTAAATGAGGACAAAGAACGCAAAAAGAGAGAACGAGAGGAAACTAGAAAATCCAAAGCAACGATGAAGTCACTAGCCCCAAAAAAGAGAACAAAAAGAAAATTAGATCTCAGTAACACTTTCGAAAGTGGTAAAAAATGTTTTGTTTGTAAAGGCAGCGATTCTAAGCATGTGTTAATCTGTAGCGAATGTGATAATGCGACTCATGAATCATGTGTCCCCAGAAATCGTCAACCAAACATTCCACTCTCACCAGATGATGATATTTACGTATGCCACAAGTGTTTCCACATTGATGATGAAAGTGATGTACCTAGCAACTTCGAGATTGGTGACAGTGATACAGAGTCATTGGCTGAAATATTGAATCTAATTGCAAAAGCTAATTGAAAGAATAATAGCATTGAGAGGGTGATGTTAAGCTCAACTTTGTTACAAAAAGTATGATATGAAAGAAGGACTAACTGTTTATTATTTTTATACTATATAGGCCTAATTTATATAATATTCAAATATTTTTCAAGTAAAGTTACTTTTGTATTTCTCATAATTTCTACATTGTAAACTTTTAAAACTGTAAAAGAAACATAATACATAGAAATTAATATTTTGTTAATAGAAATTAAGAGTTTTTTTTAAAAATAGCCACAAAATGCATTGTTTCATTTTCACAACCCTAAACTACTTTTGTCAATATAATAGTGACCTTGGTGTTTAATTTCTAGCCTGTAGAACAAAATTGTACTCATATTAAGCTCAAAAATTTTGATTGCGTTAGTGGCCAATCACTAGTACAATCCCCGGCCAATCACTAAAAAATGTGGCCAATTACTGTACATTTTCGCATATTTTTACAAAAAGAGATTCTGTAAAAATGCTGTATAACTTAGAGCAAAAAGAATAACCGAAATCGAAAGCTAATATCCCTATAAGTCCACTTAAAAAAGATTAGTTTTAAATTGCAAGAAATAAGGGCACCAATAAACACCAAAGTCAAAATTTTCCTTAAGTGGCCAATAACTGTGCATTTCACCCTATGGTATAGTTAATGATATGTACCGAAAAATGTTCATTAATTTTTAAACTTTGACATTTTTATTTACAATATTGTATGAAGATTAAGCAAATATCGATAGATAGATCACATCAAGATCAACAAGATAACATACTTGAATAGTAAATTATGACCTTAAGTAATTTTGAGAAATCCGCCAAAACGGATATTTTATGGTTTAAGAAAATAGGTCGCTCCTTACCAATCTGGTATAATAGAACTTTTTTCAAGATATACTAGCTGAACCTGCGCTATTCACACAACGCATAGTTCTAAGATGAGAGTGAATTACTTCCCCACTTCTCACTATATCTGAGCAAGTCCCTGTACGAAACCAGAAAAGGACAGGAGGACTCTCAAATGTATTATTTTAATATATAGACTGTTGGTGTGAGTTTTTGGTAGTAAGTAATATATAATACATTTATATGTTTGTCTTGGATAAGCATAATTTGGACAAGTAATAGATGATACAAAATCCAAATATATTTTCCTATAATTCCATATCAGAGGACGCCTCATTGTGGGCCCACAAGCCTTCAAAGTTGCCACCTTGTAATAGCTTTTGTCATGCAGATTAAAGCAAAGAGCCAGAAATGTCCATCAACCCGCTATACGAAGTTCCTCTACTGGTTACCTTTTACAAAAGTATCAACATTTACGTTCTAGTGGCAGTATTTAACTTACAGCGTCAAAACGACGCCTAAAATGTCGAATAGAAGACTGAAGACAAGTTTATTATTTTAATTGAATGAGCACTGGCAAATCTATACAAAATTTGGATTCGACCAGCGAATACGTCACGTTTTTAGCGCTTCTGATTTTCGAGATCTCATTGTTGAAATAATTGGCCACAAATATGAAAATTTTCTTGACCATAGACGTACAAATCTGACATTTTAATATGTAGATAGATGGTTAAAGAGAAAATTATGAAATCGGAATTTTATTTGCCTTATAAGCGACGAACATACAGGTAAGTCTAACAGACGCTCACTCTACTTACAAATTTTCTTTGAGAAACTTAATTGAAATGTTATAATGGCAGTTATCGTAAATATTTAAATTACTTGTATTTTCGAAATACTACAAAAATAACATATACTCAAATTTTAACATGCATTAGGCTGAAGATATTAGCAAGAATTAAGTGTCATATAAAAACTTACCTTGCTTGATATGAATTGATTCCATAACATATTCCAACTGGACTGAGAACTTTTCTAAATTCGTGACAACAATTGAAATTATTATTATTCCATTTACATTGCTTCAGCATGTCTCCACACTTCATGCTTAACAAGTAAAGGAAAAATTGATTACTTGGTCAAAGAGATTCAATTATAAAACACGTGATGTATACTTTAGGAAATAAATAATTTACACATTGGCATAAGGAACATTCATAAGGCACAGATTGTGCGTGTTATTACAAATAAGTTAATTCAGACTACATATCTGTAGAGTTTGCAGTGTTTTAAAATTGTTTACGAAAAAGCTACACAGTTAGATAGATAAGAAAGTAGGATGATAAATCTTAATGTAAAGTACAATAATGTTGTACTGGGAAACGAAAGTTTCCGGCAGTCGAATTGACATATGATCTTCGCTTATGTTAACAATGCTGGTTGTAGTAAAATGCCCAAAGCAGTTAGCAGCATGTCCGCTTTGGATGAAACTGACATACAAAATCCATAATTCTTATCTGAAGTAATAATCAAGAGTTGTAGAATATATGCTATATAAGTTTTTTTTAGAAAATTGGTGGAACAATTGTGACTCTAATTTAAACTGTGTATTTTACGTTCATTTTATAAACCCTTAAATTTTCAACTTCTACTAATCATAACATCTACCATGAAGTATTTTGAAAAGAGGAAATTGATAATTGCGACTGGGTTGTGCGCTCCTAAACTAAAAATATACTCAATTCAACGTCCTATATAATATTCAAAGCAGTTTCAGGACTCTAACAAAATATATTTTGAAGAATACATTATTATCACAATAGTTCCAAAAGTGTTACAGAAAATTACTCGGTCGCCGCGATGTTTTAATAATTTATATTTACCAGAAAATTAACATAAATTTTGAAACTCTTTTACCAGGGGGGCCGCGGTGGCTCAGTGCTAGGGCGTTCACCTCTGGTGTTAGGGGTTCCGGGTTCGATCCCAGCCCCCGCCAAGTGAACTTTGTGGTGGACAAGCACCGTGTGCGTGGGTTTTCTCGGGGTTCTCCCGTTTCCTCCCACTTTCTTCATTCCACCATTTCATCCATTATTCATTATCACCGTCTCCTTTAGGCTAACCGGCATAAACGTGGGACATAAAACTCAAAGATTTCATTTCATTTTTCATTTTTCTTCTACCAGGTGAAAGTTCGTTACTTTAAATCAATCATCCACCAATTTGAAAAGTGTTATCTACAAATGTTTCTAATTTTAACATACTTGTAGTATGAATGTGTATTAAGTTGTAACAAAAATATTAAATTTTACAATATTGACCATTATTTATTCTGTAATATTCGTAAATCGATTTGATGAGTTACAATGTACTTTCACTAAAATATCTCGTTGTGTCGTGGATGCACTAACACTCTTCCTAGACGGAACAAATTGGACCTGTTTCCGGTATTGCAGCTGCTGTTCATGTCCAGTATAAAATGGCCTCTGAGATGTATCTAGTGATTGTTAAATAAATAAATGTCGCCCTGAACTGCGCAGAGGAAAACATTCTATTCGCAACCATTTACGCAATTGGAATGTGGAAGTATTTACAATAAAAAATCACTAAATCTTGAGGAGAAACTGTGGATTTCCAAATTGCCAGATATTTCCTCTGAAAACTTACGGAACTTTTTAAAGGGGCTGTCACACTGTACAGGTATGTAGTCTGTGACATTTTCCAAAGTAGCCAGGGGATGTTTCATCCGCCACTTTAATTTAATATTGGTGACTGTGGCTTGTGGCTGTACACTGTGGTCTCCCAGCTCCATTAACTGTGAAAAACTATCTTACTGTCTCTTTGTAAAAGGATTTTATAGTACAGTGTTTTCCTCGGCAGATCAAAGTTTTTGGGTGTGTTTCAAAAGTTCGTATAAATTAACATGTGTGAAATGCTTATATTTCAAAGCCATTTATAAGAACTAAAGGGAATGCACTTTCCAAAGATAAGTAAATTGTTATACTTGTTTTAATTGTTTAATCATTATAAATAGTTTTCTTTAACATCTTTTGGGAATGAAAAATATGAACTTCTTTTACAGATATTTTCCGTAAGTAATGCATATCGAATTGATTGCAAATCTTTTAAATATTAAATATATATCTCTGACTATTTACTAGAAAATTTTCAAAATTTGCATCCCTCGTGAAGAATTTACAACCAAAAAATGTTAAACAGCTAAACTACTGGACCCCACTCTAAATAACATACAAGTGAACACGATGTATGTTCCAGTAAACTTCCCTTCTATGTATTGGATTACATTAGAACAAAAAGGTGGTATAATAAATGTGCATAGAATGCATACTGTTAATATTGTCTACAGAAGATTCTATATAAGAAAAGTTAAGCAAAGAGTGAGATATGCTCGTCGTTCGTCCTACTGAACATGAGATCCACAATGTAATTCTTCCGAAACCTGAGAATACGCAATCGCATGCATTCATCCTACTTAATTTCCAGATAGGTATGTGTGCCCGTCTGATTGAAACTGAAACACGGTGCTATCTTCTTGAATAAGCGACCGAGTCATAATAAAGTCATAATGGATGGTAAAATTATTGCCCACCATTTCCAATTAAGCCTTACCAGTAACAGTATCTTGGAAATACAATAATCAAATTAACTTGCTTTATGGTAAACCACAGCAGATATTTTATTCTTGAGAATTGACTGCTTGCTTGACATAAAATTTTGGATTTTGACAGGTGCCATCCACAAAGTTATGATATTACGTGGCATTTAATTTAAACCATGTCCCTGAAATTTTCTATCTTTGTTCTCATAATTAAATGCGTGAAAAAGCGTGCAAAATAAGATCCCATCTTTCTGCATGCAAAATATTACTTACACTTCTCCTCGTTACTCTTATTTCACATACACTGTGGTGGGCGTATTAATGCATCTAACACATGAGAAAAACGACGCATCACTTGTTGTTGTACAAGACTGCCTGCACTTAAGTAATGAATATCTATCACTGACCTTTCTCATTCATTTTTTATCTCGCAAAATAGCTTTGTTTAGGTGTATTGTGTTTGTGTTCAATGTTAATGCTTTTTTTTCATTGCACTCATAACAATTCTCGAACTTCTAATGTAACTTGAGATTGTTTCTTCTGTAAAGATCGCATATACAACTAGTCTTCTATAGCTTGTAGAACACAACTGCATAATGCTAATAATATTACAGCAAACAGATACAGTTGCGTTGAATAATTTTATGAACTATACATGCAGCTTAACGAGTTTTCTTACATAAGAAAATACATTACTATTACATTCAACAACACTTACAGTAAATGCTTATAATTAATAATCGTACCTTTTCCGAGGGCAAAAGAATACAGCTGGTATTGTAGCATTTCTATTGCCATCTACATTCGTCAAAGATACAATGGGACTCCACTCATGTAGATGCCACATTTCACATATTGAGTATGTCATTAGACCAAGTAACAGTACTATTGTCATTAGCCATATTATCCTTCAATGAATAATAATAATAATCAGCATTAGAGATGGTTTAGTTACAAAATTTATGAAAAGCAATCTTTCGTTCGCATACTTTAAGTAAAAAATATTATCAGGCTTCACGCCTTATGATGGATTTCTACGATATGCATTCAAATATATTTCATTCATTTTGCATTTTTGTAATCAGTTTTTCATATCTATAGGTTTATTTTCTATACGTACATTATATAATTTTCAGATTTCCAACGTGCAGCAAACCCGAAAATTAAAATGTTGATGAAGAGTTTTTAAATTTCCGTATTAATCAATATCTATCTATACATCTTCCTGCCTATCAATGTATATATATTTAAATGCCTATCATATATATATATTAAATGCCTATCATATTTAAATGCCTGCCTATCATATATTTAAATGCTTCAAACTACTGCTTCGTCACCATACATACATATCTCAAGCACATCGAAATATCGATAATCTGAACTGTTAATTGGAATTAATCATGTTTCTTTTTCTATATGAAATAATTATGTAAAATCTATTTTTTAATTTTTTTATTCGCATATTCGAAAGTTAATAGAAGCTGTAAAGATAGTACTTATTTATTTATTTAGAATTTTATATCTATTGTTTTGAGATGTAATGATTTTACACTTATAAAACTATACAACACAATAACAAATTAATTAAATATAGCTATCTATATTGTAATACCCTGGCCATGTTTTACCTATAACGGAAGACACTTTAATCATCAACAAGAAATCACATGATTCCCAAATATCGTTGAGTAAACAACAGAAGCGCCTGCAACGAGGAAGGGCAAAGAACCCCGAAAATCCACTATACAACAGGTACATCAAAAACCACGAAGTCAATCAGACACTACGTGGTCAGTAGGATTTGAATTAGCCATTTATCTCTTGGTTGCTTGGCCCTTGGGAAACTGTCTCGTTTTTATCGCACGCTATTTGAGCCTAGACACTGTTATATCTTTCACAGCCTGCGTGGGTCCGGACGATTATAATATTCTTACGGACTTCGTCGGTCTAGAGTCCACCTACACAAATCACCGCTATTCTGTGCTACTTTTCGAGTGAGGAGGGGAAAAGGCACAAAATATTTCATCGCACATAACTAATTAAAATAGTTTTGTAAATGGAATGTTCTATCATAGTGATTCTGTAATTTAAAAGAAGTGTACGGACTAAAACGCAGATCTCCTATACATAACTTTACCTAAGAAAATGTTATGGAGGGATTGGGTGTATAAATTGTAACTGTTAGAGATTTAGATCTCTATTCCGTAGTCTTGAAGATTTTTTTTTATTTCTTAGATTCTTGATAATTTGAAATAGTTTCTTACCATGTAGTGTTCTTAGCTACTGTCGGAAGGAAGTTGAGTGTCTTGACCAGTCGCTCTTTCACAAATAAAAATGTTCCGGGTGCACACGTAGTATTCCTATGGGGGGACTTCTGGTACTATTTTATTTATTACTATATTGTAATGTGATGTTCTATCTGTGATGTTCTAAACAAACAATTCCACATATCAGTGTTTACAAACACTATCACGTAGTTTGGCAAGAAGACTTCACACTGGAGGGACCTACTATCACTTGCAGACGACGGCCTCTAGCCCCTCCCACGGAGCAGAAGACGACATCAGAGCAGCAGCGCCACCGCCAACCAATGAACCCTATTAATTGGGTGGACAAAGGCAATTCACTACCAGTTTTCTGGTGACCCTCCTCTAGTCTGCTTCGGGGCTTTAGGAGTAACCTAACTCCAGGGCCTCGAGTCTGCTTCCGGACTACGCCTATTCTCTCTCCTCGCTTAGCATGATCATGTATCTGCCTGGAAATCCTAACCTCAGCCCTTTATCCTCAGCTTCGGGGCTCTGTTGGCCACTTAACCTACCCACTGCTTGTTTCGTACCTTTGGACACCTTATTCCACTCTGCTTAGTCTGCACGGGGCTCTACAGAGTTCCTGTCTGCGACCATATGGTCAAAGACTATTTATAATTAACTTTGATATTAGAGAGATTAATTTGTATAGTATTTTGTGGAAATACTTTTTATAGAGAAATTTTATAATAAAATTGGTAGTGGGAGATCGATTCCGGACACTATTTTTATTAACACACTACCTATAAATATATGGAACAAAGTTTTACCATGTCTTTAAGAAACACTGGTCTTGACGCTGCATTGTTAAGAATCAGCGTCAACTTTATTTTATGGGATTACTCGTCCTTCGTATGAAAGTTCGGAGTTCTAATGGACATAATTGTTTCGGAACGGGATAGGTACAGTATCACCTAAAGTTGGTTTGAAGAATAAGACGGAGGAGATTTGTCGTTACTACTTGCGATATGAGATAGTGGAATAGAAACGTTCAAGTTTGAAAATTACGAAGTTTTACCCAGTAATATTAAATCTTCTAATTCAATGTGAGAAAGTTATGTCATAGTTTGGATTTATATATATTCTTATGGTGAAGTGAGTTTGGTTAAGAAAGATATCGATGTTATTCCATTATCTTTACCATTTTGATTGTGTTCAACAAGTATAGTCAGTTATTTAATGTGGTTTAATTGGTGATATATTCATGGAAGATCTAGCATTCCTTTCGTACTGTATATTGGTAAGTCTTTTTCCATATTTTCAAAATTAATATTAATATTGTTGCATATATTTTTAAAGTTTGTTGTAAAGAGGTCAATTTTCCATTATTATTGAAAATATTCAATTGCAATCAGTTAGTATTGATAATTGAAGAGGTTGGATGATAAAGCTGTTACGTTACATTTTTTGAAACGTTGCATTCTCTCGGTTCATGTACGTGTTACATGCTAATCATTCTACGTAACACACCATTTAGTGAGTCCTCGTCTGGGTGCAGATATTTTGAAAGGATGAAGACGGTATGTTAACGGACAAAATTGTGAAAGTCAAATTTCCCGTCATATTCAATTTGTTACATAACACCTTTATCCTCCAAACGCTTCAATTCACTTGCTTGAATTTTGCACTCAGATCTAGTTTACACTTTATAAAGCATATAGTATAAAAACTAACTTCTTTTCCTTCTTACATATTCAATTATAATTAGACTTCATTCATCACATTTGCATTGGCATTTAACCTTAGGTAGAAAATTATTTAGTTTAGATTATTTTGTAAATGTGCGTCCATTCGAAAGAATAATAAAAATTCTCCCTTATTTAGTTAAGTCAGATTCCCGTTTTAAACATTTATTACTGTTGCATATTTTAGACTTTCTATTACCATTTTTTACAATTAAAGGCATTCGAGCTAATAGTCAAATCTGTACAACTACATTTACCTAATGCATGTAACAATATACAAGGTGTATCTTTAATGATGGGTCAAACTTCAAGGAACGATGAAGAATTACAAAGGAAGTGATTTAAGATAAGAAGTTTATAACCGCTACCAGGTTATAGAAGGATTTTTTGTATACACTCTGTATATTTCGTGAAGACAGTGATCATTATTTTCAATTTATACTTTTTTCTGCAACGCACATAAGTTTTTTCTTTGGTGGGAATTGCTTCTTTCCCACACAATTGGACAAAGAAGTCTTTCATCGTTTTTTTCATATATATGTTTAAAACGTTGCTTTTGCTGAGAACATTTCAGTTAGTGACTAACCATTTCAGTGTTTCTCCTGACTTATTATATGCACAGTATTTATTCTGCAGTTATTTGGAACTGAATTAAGTATTTTCTTTAATCGCTTATGGAAACATTACAATAGATTAGAGAAATACGGGCTGACCAGATGTTCCAGTAACCAAAGTGGCACCAACTTCGTTGTTTCGTAGCCCGTTATCTGTATTTTCTCACGCCAGTGTTATCGCCGTGTCTAGTGCATTATAGGCAGTTGGCTAAAATTAACATAAATTCTTTTCCGTATTCTGTTTGTATGTGCGTACAGGTGAGTTAACTGAGTGATTTTTGAAATGAACTGCCAACCTTTTTTTGTTGATCATCGCAACCCGTAGCTTGAGCTTGGATGCTCGGGGAGTTTGACTCCAGGTCTGGAAGCCGTAACTACGCGCATCGCATCGTGCTTCAGATACGACACAGGGGCACAAGGGGCACAAGCTATTGTGAAGGGGCACAAGCTATTAGCCGGTGAAGGACGATTTCTTACGGCTAGCCCCAACTAGTGAAGTCCCAGGTCCGCAGACCTTGTGCGTTTAAAATGTTATATACGCGCCCGCCAACAGCAGTATTCTACTTTGGAGAATTTCCTGTTTAATTTACTGAAGAATCACCTCTACGTTTTAGGACGGTTCAGCGTAACAACTGGATTCATCGTGGGAGGATCCAGACAACCTTTCCCCAGTGCTAACCCCCCAAGTGTGTCAATGGTGTGTGAGAAGCATTTGTAGTGATATCTGAATCATAATCATATATATATAAAGGGCTATATTACCCGAAAAGCGCAAAGCGTGATTTCAGCTACTAAAATTGTTATACATCCTCAGTGTTCAGTGTTGTGTCCATTCCTCTTTGCTATTTTTTTGATAAAATAGTGTTCTAATAAATAAGTATAGTGTTATTTAATCCAGTGTGTTTTCGTTGTTTGTATGGGTGATGTTTGTGTGCGTTATGGTCTGGATGACCGTCTGATCGTCCGTGAGGTTTTCGAGACGAGACACCCGAACCTCTCGGCGCCTAATGCTCATGTCATTATTGAGACCGACGAGCTTTTTGGAAACAGTTTGTAACCTTTCTTGGAGAGGTCCTTCATCGTCCTGTCCAGGTAAGTTAAAGTATCAGGAGTATACTTATTGATAGTACCACGAGCTACGGACAGCGACCACAACTACAGTTGATTACAAATAAATGGCCGCCCGAACAGCGACTTAACTCCAGGGTGGTTACAAGTTGTTATCCCAAAATGCGTCAGTTCTGAAGTATAGCCAGTCGAAAATGTACCAAAACAGGTTAAAAATCAATAGAACCTGAGAACGAATTGTCGGAGAAAGGTCGGGTCAAACGAAATAGTGTACTATTTGACCTAAAGATTCGATTCAAGTACAAATCGATGAGGAACAGTGGCGGCCAAGGCGGGACTCATATAACAGCACTGTTTGAAATCGGAAACATTGAGCAAAATGTACCGGAAGATGGAACAGAACATAGGAAGCAATTTCAGAGACTGATCCTTATTTTGGAAATGCAGCAATCCCGATCTGTAGCCCGCCAAACTGCGATTGACTAATACAAACGAGCAAGAACTAGCTAACGAATTGTATTAGAAAGGTTGAACCAAACGAAATAGTGCATCATTTGACATGAAGATTCGATTCAGGTACAAATCAATGAGAAACAGTACCAGCGCAAGAGAAGAATCACAAAAATGTACTGTATTGCTACCGGAACGTAGGGAAAATGGGCAGGATGAATTTACAGTGATTTAAGAGGCCATTACAAACAGGAGGCGATTTGCTGGTATCACGAAAGCGGTATAAGTTGTAACAGTTGTCAAGGATATAGCAGAGTGTAGGATCTCAGAGCCTGAATATTGCCGAAGGAAGCAGTATCCTTGGATCAAGAAATACTACACCATAAATAACAACGGAGTGACGTAGGAGGTCGGGTGCAGCAACGTACAGTGCATATATTTTAATGGAGAACGACACATACTAAGGCTAGATAATACTGAAAAATTATACTGGTAGGAAGAGCAAATGTACGTACGTGCACAGCAGATGCTGAAAATGGCGTCCCCTGGTTTCAGTGCAAGCACGCATCGCCATAACAAATTTTGTCTCATCCTCTCGAAGATGTTTGGTTTGGTGATAATAATATCAAAGGCAACAAGGTTCGTGCAAGGAGGGTTTTCTTCGTTCTGTAGAAGTGTATCGTAGACGACAGATTTTACATAACCCCACAAGAAGAAATCAAGTGGATTCACAGAGCTCCTTCGTGGCTAAGCGGTTAGCATGCGCGCCTTTTGTGTGGGAGACCCGGGTTCGGTTCCCGGTGGGAGCTCATGTGGTTCGGATTCCACTTTAATCAGTAGGTTCACGTCTCATATACCCTCGCTGCTGAAAGGGACGCTAAACTAAAATCAACTCAACTCAACTCAAGTGAATTCAGATCACGGGGTCGTGCAGGCCAAGAAATAGTCCCTCCCCTTCCTATCTATCTACGCGGGAAGGCACAGACAAAACACTGACAATCAACAACTCCAAAGTGTGCTTGCGCCACCACTGTTCTTCAATGATTTATACATGAATCGAATCTGCAGGTCGAATAATGCACTATTTCCTTTGACCCGACCTTTCTAAGACAACCTTTTTCTCGATTTTGCTGGTTGGCATTTGCCAAATGCAGTTTATGCGAACTATATCTCGGGATTGCTGCTGCTACTTTCCGAAATACTGATTCTTGTCTCGAATTGCTTTCTATGCCCCTTTCCACCCTTCGGGTACGTTTACCCAATGATTCCGATCCCAAACAGTCCGTTGCACCCTCACTGTTTTTCATCGATTTATACATGAATCGAATCTCCAGGTCGAATAATGTACTATTTCCTTTGATCCGACCTTTCTAAGACAACCTTTTTCTCGGTTTTGCTGGTTGGCATTTGCCAAATGCAGTTTATGCGAGCTATATCTCGGGATTGCTGCTGCTACTTTCCGAAACACTGATTCTTGTCTCGAATTGCTTTCTATGTCCCTTTCCATCCTTCGGGTACGTTTACCCAATGATTCCGATCCCAAACAGTCCGTTGCACCCTCACTGTTCCTCATCGATTTATACATGGATCGAATCTCTAGGTCAAATAATGCACTATTTCCTTTGACACGACCTATCTCGTACAATTCGTTCTCTAGTTGTATTCATTTTTGAACTACTTCGGTACATTTTCGGTGGGCTATAGTTCAGAATTCCGATAACAACTTCTTATCTTAAATCACTTTTTTTTCATTCTCCATCATCTCTTAAAGTTTGACCCTTCAATAAACATACACCATATATAAGATCGTAAATTCGTTATTATAAATTATAGAAAAACACAAACCAACCAAACTCGGCCCTATGATAAATCGTCATTATCACGAAAATAGTAGAAGTTGTGGTATTAATTATAAACTTTGTGATTAAACATATAATCCTAATCTGCTGAAAGGCACACATGCTATATAATTTCAACAGACTCATTAGAGTCAATAACAGTTGCAATTTTACCATACGGATCGACAGATTGCAAAATGTACAGAAAAATTTGAGCAATACTTTAATTTGCCCATTTTATGTTGAGAACAGAATCCAACCAACCGCTGCGGGACTTCTAACCCGTTCCTACTACTACTTATACTATGGATCCGTATAGCATGCAATAAAAGTTACACAATGGGAAAATTCTGTATTTTTGTCAAATGTAACAAACTTATACGTTTTGGTTTTAACAATTCCAAGATGCACACCAAAGAATGAACGATATGTTCCTTTACTTATTTATACAGTATATATATCTACTTTAATGGAACTTTCTATCGTATAATGAGTAAGCAATAAATAAGTATTTATTTAGGAAAAATAAATTCGGTAGTAAAATCTTAATATACTGAAGAGGTAACTACATGTTTCTATAAATATCTTATGACATATCCACTTACAGTGTTTGAGCGGTTTTGAAATATAACTTGTAATTCTCAACATATTAAGAAAATACTTACTGGTGCAAAGACTAAGTTATTTTGCTTCATCTCATTTATAGTTATATCAAAATTATATCGCTGACAAAAAAATCAGTCAAATGTATTAGCTTAAAAATGTGAGGTGACTAATGTTGCAGTATTTCTGATCGTGGATCCACTGCCGCTATTCGCTCAAAATTAGAAGAACTAAATTAAATAATTGCTTTACTACCATGAGTAACACAACCATTGCTAATGAATCTATCTGACTGGTGATTCAATGCAGTTCTAAGAGGATTTTTTTCAGATGCAAAATGATGCGTACATTCAAGCTTTGTTTTTCATAACATGGGTTTTTGATGAGACACACGCTATATTCCATAATAGAGCTTACTTTGCAAGAACACTGTTATGCTTTCTGTATTCATATTTATCTCAAGTAAGCTTTAGCAAATAATTTACTTTTGAAAGAAACTGATTAGATACCACTAAACTAGGAGGTCGGAAGATAAATAAATTCACCTCAAATATAAAATCTCTCTGCTGGAGGCATGAAGCAGAAGGATCTCACTAACTTTCAACCCACTAGTCTTGAATTAAACTCAAATTGTACTTTGATGTATTCCACGTTCCATTTATTCCCTTTCTCATTAAATTATCAAAATATATTAAACATTATTTTTAATTATCAAAACTGTATTGGTAATATTTTTATTATATTTCATATTATTGTTATATTTTCTTACTAATTACTTGCTAGTACTTCCACTATGTTTGATCGCTTTGATTCCCATGTTATTTGGAAGCTTGCAAATTAATGTATTGTGGTTTATTCCACGTCAATAGGAATTTACTCCATCGCTAATAGTAAATTAATCGCTAATAGTAAATGAAATCAAATTACACTTTAAAGTTTAACATCCCATGGTTATGTTCTTTAAACTACAGAAGAAGAAATACTAAAGAAAACGAATTGTGAAATTACATATCTTTGTGCTGCAGTATCGGGGATCCGAACAGGAACCATGCGTATCAAAGAAATAATAATGAGGATAATCCAAATGTCACACTAAAAGAACTCTTAATTTTAGGGAAGCCTAGGAACTGTATCTCCAAAATAGTTTTTGTACCACTGTTTGAAGGAAATGTATAAAGGACTCCATATAATAAGAAGCTCACATTCTACTGTAATTGAATTTATAACCTACTTTTTGTTGTTTAGTAAAATTCGAAATTATGCATTTGTTTACGTGTATTAAATTTGTGTATGTATAACTTGAAAATTTTAATTACTATTTTTCGATATAAAGAACGGAACATGTTTACAAATATAATGTGTCCATATAACACAAGTACCGTGTGTCCACAAAAATACTCCCGAATTTGAACTGATTGCACAACGGAACATTTTTCAATTTATTTGTAAGGTGTCAGAAAGTGTAGCAACTCAAAATATGTTTGTTTCTTCTCTACAGGTATTAAGATTCACAAATTTTTCTTTAAAGGACAGTAAATTACAGATGGTGCTCTTCAGACAGAAACATAGCCCGGTGTGTGTTAGAATTCCACACAACACAACGAAGAGTGTTGTGTCTGTTCAATGTGAGTTCAGGCAGAAATTTGATGTGGAACCACCTTCGAACAGTCAATTGTGAAGTGGTACAAGGATTTCATCGAAGAAGCGTGCGTCTGTGACAAGCAGAAAGGACACTCTGACTGGATATGTTTTCCAGATTATGGAATAATCTCGATTGAGACCCTGTAATGAGCGTATATTACATGAAACTTTATGACTTGTTACACGTCTACCCAAAACATGAACACGATATTCTCCAAGCCTTTCATTTTATAACCAAATGATTTCAAAGTGTGTTTTCGTGGACACACTGTAATACAGTGATCTATGGAAGAAACTTTAAACTGTTTTACAGCTGGCAATAATACTTTACTCATTACAAATTATTTATAATTAGCCTCTAACCTATAAAATATTATTTAAACACGTTTATATTGCATACCTTTCTGTCCTTGAAAATACATTATGCACAATGTATTTCACACCATCCAATTGCGATGAGCGAAGAAATTCCGATGTACGTTGCTTCAGTCCTTTGTAAATTTTACGGAAACAAGAGTGCTTGATTTCCGTTTCAGAATTTTTAACCGCAGATCTAGCAGACGTTAGAAAAGCGATTTCAATGCATTTTCACAAAGGAAATATAAATTTTACTACACATAATACATTATCATATGTTATCTTCAAATTTTAGCTTATTTTTATTACACACATTTATTGGTTAACCAGGCTCTTACGACACTCAAAGCCAGAGCAAATTCGATCTGGTAACGGAAACTAAAATTGCTAATTAAGTAGGTATACTTAAAAGAGAATGTCAACTGTTAGACTGTTTTGCCTAGTCAAGGAAAAGAAAGTGGCTCCCATATGCTGCTGATGAAAAATTTCAAAATAACATTCTAAGAAAGAATTTGGTTTATCACATTTTACACACCGTAAAATTTGATGTTTGGATCTTTGTACTACTACTCACCCTCAATTAGCCACTCAAGAACTTCAGTAAAATAAATTAATAACTGAAAATAGAAAATAATTAGTTTCTATATTTGTGAAGCAGAAATTTATTTAGTTTCATTTTGGATTTGGGTTCCATGGACAGAATACTATTCTGGGTCCTGAGCATTATAATAACCTGTTAATTTCAATAGTGCAGCGGATAGTGTACCAAGCAATAACTATGTCCGTAATTATTCTCATACGAATACAGGGAGATATCAATTTTTCATTGCCCATATTTTGGTATTAACTGAATGGATCACGTCCATCAATGGACACGAATCCTTACTTTGTACCATCGACTTCATACAAAAAATTGACGTTGATTCATCAAGGAATTCTTCAGATTTTTTTGTCTCTCGGAAGGTGAGGATTAACCTTCTTATAAAATCAATGTAAAAACTCAAGAATTTATACCTTATAGGGCACGAAAGTTATAAAATATTTTTTTTAAAAAATAGAAAATACTTAAATTAGCTCTAGTAGTAACACATAACAAAGAAAAGCGCGTTCTTGCCACGTCACGGTTAGGTTGCGAGTTCCAATACCCTAGGAAAGACAGCAAGACGCCACATCACGCACAAATCACTGTAATATGTTTGTTCGCGTGTGACATCTAAGCACGTCTAATACCCGCCAAATAGCAATGACATCATTTGATGGGCTCGCTGACAACTAACCTCACCTACATGGCAAAGCCAATGAGAATTCTATTGAACTGAAATGCTCACTAACAGAAAATTCTTTAAATGCGAACATACTGCCTGATGAGAAATAAAACAAACGTACTCTAAGACCGTAAAGCTTTAAAAGTTCTCTAAGTATGTTGGAGCTATTTAAAGAATGTGGCAAATACCCAGTTAGAGAACTCATTCTTAGCAATGTGAATACTTTTGCTTTTGTGATATGAAGGGATAAAAAGTAAAAAGAATGCAACGGGACATCCTTAGTAATACAATAAAAGTTAGTAACGTAAAATTACAAATGAAAAACTTTCTTTAATTGTCGAAACGGTGGACACGTACCAGTAAGTCGGAAATTCAAGAACCGCAATGATTACAATGAGTTGCTCACTCGCCTGTATGGGTCTAGGTCAAAACCCCCACACTCAACAAATGTCAAAACGCCCACACGATCGGTCATAACTCCCACACAAATGGACAAATCTCCCAAACGCACGAACGGTCAAAACCCCCACAACCAAAACTCCCACACTCAAGAAATGTCAAAACGCCCACACGATTGGTCATAACTCCCGCACAAATGGGCATATCTCCCAAACGCACGAACGGTCAAAACTCCCACACTCAAGAAATGTCAAAACGCCCACACAATCGGTCATAACTCCCACACAAGTGGACAAAACAGCCACACATAACAAGGGTCATAATACCCACATAAATGGACAAAACTCCCACACAAATGTTCAAAACTCCCATATGCAGATATTGTCACAACTGCCACACAAATGAACAAAACCCTACACAATCGGACAAATCCTCCACGCTCTGAAATGATAGTGATTGCACGTCTTTGTTGCGGCTCTTTATGACGCCCACTTTAGTGTTTCTGTCATTAGAAAACAATGAAAGAAGAATAGTTGTAACATCAGTTTAAGTGGAATAAAAAATGTTATTAAAAGTACAAGGGCAAGACATTGAACCAGGATCATTTCAGAATGTGTGAGGTTTGTCCGATTGTGTGGGTTTTTTGTCCATTTGTGTGGCAGTTGTGTCAATTTCTGCATGTGGGAGTTTTGTCAATTTGTGTGGGTTTTTTGTCCATTTGTGTGAGGTTTTTGTACATTTATGTGGGGTTTTTGACCGTTGCTATGTGTGGGAGTTTTGTCCATTTGTGTGGGAGTTATGACCTTTGGAGGTTATGACCGATTGCCAGTGTGGGAGTTTTGGCTGTTGGGGTTATGACCGTTGGAGATTATGACCGATTGCCAGTGTGGGGGTTTTGGCTGTTGGGGTTATGACCGTTCGTGCATTTGGGAGATTTGTCCGTTTGTGTGGGAGTTATGCCCGATTGTGTGGGCATTTTGACATATCTTGAGCGTGGGGGTTTTGGCTATGAAAGTTTTGTCCTGTTCCCGCCATTATCACCAAAAGGCATAAGAAACATATGTTTTTCCATTGGGTAATGTTCCTTTTTGATATAAATATTGAAGAGAAAACATTGGATTTCAACTACTTTCCCAAACCTACAATTCTACCTTCACAACGACATAAACATTAAATAAATATAATATTCCACTCCTACCACCAATAACACTTCTTACATTTTTCAGTATTAAACTTTTAATTAGGTATAGATTTCAACTTCTATTTTGATTCAAACTTTAACTTAGCTTTTAATAAATAGAGAACTAAACTTTTAATTAAGCGCACACTTACGTTACTCTACCCTGCACTGTCTGTTGTGTCCTTTTATACTCTTTCTTCAATATTCTAGGTAATACTTTGTTCCGCAAATCACGTCCACTAGTCAAATAAATTAATCATTCTCTCTCTTATGTTATGTTATAAAATGTCCTTCTTTCCACGATATTATACTGTTTCGTTTCCCAGTCATTCTGTTTCTCTCACATGTTTATAAACTGTTTTGTTCCCTCTCCTGTAACCTAACATAGTCTTTACGTTGTTTAATCGTATTTACCAACCTCTGTTCATTCTCTATTGTGAAATTCATATCACGTTAATCTTATACGTTACACCTCCTTAACGATATTCTATCTCTTTCTTCTCTTTAACACCCTGTCCTATCTATGTGTGTTTTTAATTTTCTTTCTTCAATCAGCTTCTCAAGGACAGAACCATATGGTAACGTGAATTGAATATACAATTTCCGAGTTCGTGCAATGCGATTATTGAGTAGCCCAGAGATTACACAGAACAGTTATAAGTAGATAGTGTCTAAATTAACTATTTTTAAGAAATAGTATAGATTGTTCATAAAATACCTTGCCTTGATGTACTGGCTACTGCATAGTAAGCATAAAAAGTAACATGATGTATGATAAATAGATAAATAGTTGCACATAGTGCATTTGAAAAAAAAAATATTTGTTCTTAAATACCTTCAATTGGTGTATAAAAGTAAAGAATGTTCTAATACTTGCTTTCACTTACATAAAACACAATTGTCGAAATAATATCTTAATATGGGACTTCATTTCTCGAGTGTTTCGTTTCTCACGCTCCACATATGTTGTTCTGTGTTTCCTCTTTTCCTGTTGATTTTCGTTAATGCACTTGGTCCTTCTATTTTGCTCACACTTGTATCGAAATACAGATACTAAAGGCATTAGAAGAAGGTGTGATAGTTCCACAATACTTACAAGACTTCCACCAAGAAACAAAGTAAATATCCCTCCAACACAAGCTTTAAGAATTATAAGAAAAAATAAATTATTTTCATAACAGTTTACTTGAAAAGCAGAGACTAATCATAGGCATATGAATAGTACGCCAGCAATTTATAGTAAGTAAATGGTGTTGAAAATATATGTTCTAGCTTGACATTCAAAATAAATCACGTAAGCGTAGAATTTTCTCAAAAACGAACTCGTATTTTTGTTAATAAAAGAACAAACTTTGACCCAATGCGTGCCTATACTATGTACTAAACTTCTTTCAATGAGGTATTCTTTTGATTCGACCAAAAGCAATAAACTTATACAAATCTCCGTAGTCGGTAATTAAACATAAATTCTAGCATTAACATAATTCATTATCTATTCGTAACAAGAAGTTATTGCTTGGGAGCGTAACAGCCTATTTATTTAGTACATTTTAGGTTAGCATACATAATTTTCACCAATGTTAAGGTTCTTACTCGGAACACTTGAATCTCTTCTGTTTCAGCTCTTAGATCAACGAATAGGATGAAAAAATCGATGAAATCTGTAAGACACTGCTAGTACGGGCAGATACTTGTCTACTTAGGTCTGCGCTGGTACTTAGGTAACGCTTGAGATGAACAAAAACATCATTAACACTAGGTTCTGACATGTTAGTTTGTCTTCGATATAATACATGGTACTGTGCAATTACGTCCTCTGTTTTATTAGGTGAAATCCTTTATATAATTTCTTTCTTAGCTTCAAAAATGAGTAATTATGTTAACGTTCAAATAGTAATTATTCACTTTAAAATTGTGTTACAAGTTTATATTATATCTACTCATTCTTAAATATAATTCTGAAACATGATGCTGGATATATTGACCACTGCAATTTCTAAATTGAAACGCCTGTAGTAAATATTACGAATGTGAGTGTCGAGTGCAACATCTTCATTCGTATATCTTTGCAGTCGTATAAAAATGTTGTTCTTTGTTTGAGGTTAATTGGCAAGCTATTGTTCAGAATCTCGGTATCATTAGATTCAACTGGAATACATTACTTTTCCAGTGGGTATAAAAGTATTTGCAATATGTTGAAACTTAGATAAAAGATATTGCAAGTAATGTAAGCCTAAATACCAAAGAGTGGAACATATTTTTGAAAGTTGGTAACTTACGAATAAGAAGAGATATTAAACAATAAAGTTAGAAGTAGATATAAAGACGACCAGGGCTCAGTTCATAAATCACACATTAAGTGGAATTGTTTTAACACCATTTTCTTAATATTATAATTTACTTGTTTACGCATTTAACAACTTGTCGCAAATATTGAACGTCTTTCGTTGTCAGGTAAAACAGTTCAAATCTTAAATGTAGAATATAAAATTATCTTTGCTTGTGCTGAATTAGTCTTCATCATATATGATATTTCAATGGCTTAGAGCCAATGAGGAGAGAGCTGGAAATATACAAATGTGGCCATCCGGGGTCTGTGCTAAAAGTACATTCCGAAATTCATTCAGTAGGGCTAAAGATACACCGGAAAAAAAGAGAGGTTGGTTCATGGTGGATTCAGTTAATATTCTTGTACATAATTTACTTGAATTATCCAAGTTTTAGTATTTGCTTTCACGGGATTATAACACGTCAACTCTGTCTTCAGCTATTATACTTGTTCTCCTCGAAAGCGAAAGAAACTTCTTAGCAATGACTAAATATCTGTTTCCCTAAGTGGATCAGATAAAGATGTGGACACTGGAGACAATGAAGTATGGTTGATTTGCCGAACAGAATGTAAGTCAACCAACAAAATCGGATAGCAGAAGAAGTTACAGCAACATTTGTTGAAGAACAACATACTCCAAAAGTTTGTAGCAATCCGAAACGAAAACTGATATCTACTTTATCGCATTTTACATCTTCTTATAGATCAGTGAAAGATTCTCGGCGACGTGCATTATTTTGACCCGTATCTGGAGGACTATTTTTTGTAAAGATATATCTTTTTGAAACTAACCACAAACGTGTAGAAGAAACAAGAAATTCTTGTAGAAACTCTCGTATATTAGTATGTTGAATACACAACACACATATGGTTGGTAAGGACTTAAAGTATATCCTTACGTCATTTACACGATGTACCGAACAAAAAAAAAAAGCTGGACAGTAAGAATTACTTTTGATTTGGTGAGTTCATGGAGTGGTAAATTCTGTTAGTGAATTCCCCGTATCAGTGCAGAAGAGAAACGAAAAAGACATTCAACATAAAAAAAGGTCTTACTTACTTACAGTCTTCTGATATTACATCAGGCTAACACTCATCTATGGCAAATGCAGAAGAATAAAATCTTAAATTCATCTCTTTTGAACGAAATCCAAATCACTTCCCAAAGAAGCGAAACTATGGTGCGTGTATCTACTGGTATATTTTGCAATGGTTAGCTCAAAAAACAGACGACCGAGTAGTAAAAGATATAACGTGTGTGAGTAAAAGTTGCAAATTTTCCTCTGTGTAAATCGCAATAAAGATTTTGTAAAGATCCAACCACACTGAGATTTTAGAAATTGAATATTTTTAAATTTTAATCTACTTATAAAGTATAAACACAGACGCAGAAGCGAATATACCGACACTCCTATAAGGACCACTCATGGGTCGTGAACTAACGTAATATTAAAATTATTATCTCAGAAAGTTCTGTTAAATATAAGGAATCATAGATCACTATCGTTTTTAACTAAAATAAACTTTGGATCTCCGGACGATTGTCAATTCCCCATACAGTGCGTCAGAAATATCAAATTCATCTGTTTCAATTTAATTGAATAAATTCTGCTTACACTTTTACAAAAGATGCAAATGAGCAAACATCATGTATTATAATGCACACATATACAAACAAAGTAACACTTTACGCCAATCCTGGATATTTAATTGCTATATAAATAACCCATCTGCAACGTTTTGTTAGAATTTTACCACTGTTAATTCCCATTCTTGTCTTGTATCAGCACAAAGCACAATATTTCATTATACAGTCTGAAAGAAGACAGGTCGTGTTTGATCAAAATAGGATAATTTTATGAGTTAAGTAAAACAAAGAATTCGTAGATTCACATACGCACAAAAATTAAGTGCAGGTTACATCAAATACTATAATTATCATTTAAAAAATGAAATGAAATCTTTAGTTTTACGTCCCACGATTATGCCGGTTAGGCTAAAGGAGACGGTGAAGATGAGTAATGAATGAAATGGTGGAATGAAGAAAGTGGGAGGAAAGGGAGAACCCCGAGAAAACCAACGCACACGGTGCTTGTCCACCACAACGTCCACTTGGCGGGGGCTGGAATCGAACCCGGGACCCCAAGTACCAGAGGTGAACGCTTTACCACTGAGCCACCGCTGCCCCTATAATCATCATTTACTCGAGGTTACAAGCAACAAAGCCCGCTTTCTAGATTATAGTATAGGATCAAAGACAATAAGGGTTTTGCAGAGATCACAAAGAAACGGCAGCTAAGAAAGGTTGCAAATATATATATTCTAGGTCTGAGCAATATAACTCCATCCTTAACTAAATTTAGCGAAATTCGAACATACACTCTTTCTAAAATGTATTTTCTAATGGATACTAAAGCCTGGGACACAATCTATGATGAAGTTATTAACTAGGAGAATGAAAAGAAAAATGTGGTGTATGGTTGCCTGTGTGAAAGGAGATGCTTTGCAGCATTAGTAGGTAAGTAAGTGACACATACATACTATTTTCTGCTTTAACTTCGTAGGCGACATCTAACAGCTTTTAAAGGAGAATCGAAGTGAAGCATAGGTGAGTACCCGTTCCTCACAGTGGAAATAGGAATATTGCCAATATCTGTAAGATATAAATCTTTCTCTTAGTTGCTTTATTTCTGACACTTCCTTTTTCCAGGAATCCTAACGCAATTTCTTGTCTCGAATTGCACTTTTATTACTTTGGAATACATTTCTTGAAACACTGTCTATTTTGTCATTTGAATGTATTAACGGAAAGTGATCCTTGCTTTAAACACAATTTCAAAAATAGAATTTTAGTATACTGTTACCTAACATTTTTAGGGGTCCAAAAACTACATCCCGTTCCCATCGATGGCGTGGAAAGTGTGGTAGATTAATAAACCATGGATATACTTTGACAGCACTGACGCTAGAAAAGAAATATAGAGTAAAATTTATCATAAATAAATGGAAATTGTGTGTGCAAAGGTAACAACTTAAGAGCAATAAAACAAAGTGTTAATCATCAATATAAAAAAGAATGAAAATAGAAACATTTTCCTGAAGAAATCAATAAGTTAATCTGATAGAACTCCACACAAGTTTTGTGGCGTATCGGATCTTTAATTTGTTCAGTTTAGGATTAGTGTGTACACAATACAAATTCGAGCTGTTATAATTCCAAAAATATATTTCCAGACTTTCCCAAGCCCGTGCTGAGAAAGAATTAGGGACCACCTCGCCGAGCCCAAGTTCACATGGCCACGGTGGAGACAAATAGTTTTGGAAGTGCATGGAGTCGCATTACTGTCACGTATGTCCGGTTCTAGAGGTGTTTCCAATTTAGGAAGTGCTCTTATGACGCCGGACAACTACCTGCCAGGGGAGGTAAGGCTTCAGCCCTTCTTCGGAATGGGCTATTAACTCGTACTATTGGGTCTAGGACAGTACATGTCACCTTATAACGTTCTCACCGAGATAGGCTGTGCAACTGTAGACTCTATTGGCGGAGGTGAGGCTTCGGCTAATCTCAAAAATGGACAACTAGGTCTCCCCTTGGGTTCGGGAAGAAAGATTACGTGGTACCGCGATACTTATGAAAAAGGGTTACTTGGTGTGTCCAGGGCAGATTCAACGCACTACTGGCAGGATGCTGTAAATACTGCCCTCAAATAGCGTTTAGTGCGTGCTTTTAGGTCCATGATGGGATAATTTTATCCTAACCCACATTCGTATTCGTAATTTTATCCTAACCCACTCAGGAATAATTCAGAGAGTGAAAAATCCTTTGCCCCATTTTTCGTACAGGTTATTGTATAAAGGATACACGATCCTACCAGGGAAGCCGACGCTCCCAAATGACCATTGCTTTAAAGGGAGTTAGTCTGCCTCAGTTATTTGGTCTAGCAATGTACGGTGTACCTCTACCGTAATTAGAGGAAATTCCGTATTACTTGAACCAACTTACCCAGGAGGATCTGGTAGTCCCTTTCAAAGGTGGCTTAAATGTACTATTGGGTTCGGACATTTAATTTTGCTACAACGTGTACATGCTACCTAAACACCTTAAAGATAAGTAGCCCCGTATTGCTAGGCGAGCCTTCCAGAGGAATGATAAATTCTCCCAAATTAGCACGAGTGTTCGCAGATGGTTTACATCAGCCATTGAGTTTGTAATGTACAGTGTACCTCGATGAGTTTGTAATGTACAGTATTACTTAGACTATCCTGCAGGGAAGGGAATATCAATTAGTCCCTGCAGGGGGGACTGAAAGGTGACGGAGAAAAGTGCCAATCTCAAGTATCTGGATAACAGCTTCTAATCCCAGTAAAAGAAAAGAAACGCTGTAGGATAGGTGTTGGCATCAAACTCAAATATTGACTTAATACATGAGATTGGATCTTTGATGAGACACGGGAGTATCTCAACTTGTGCGTGGTACCTCTACACGCGAAGGCGGTAGCTATTGGATGATAGAGATAGAAAGGTTAAGGATTGAACAACCCTATCTGGCATGGCTACAGCCTGCAGATTAGGTTGGATTGTGCCGGGCTGTGGTCATACCGAGGGATTTGGTAGCTTGTAAGAGTTTATCCCTGGAATCTGGGTAACGACGCACCGGCGTGAGGTGAACTTGCCTTAATGCACGGAAAGTATGGCTTCAGGGCATGGAGGGACTGACTAGCTAGCAGGAGAGCCACAGCCAGTAATTAGCTTTAAGGCAATCAGAACTTTGAACTATCCTCGCATGCGCGTATCCCACTCTCTTATAGAATAGGGGTTACATTTCTGAAGCGAGTGAAAGTTAAGCGAAAATCTACTACTAGCTAACGTGCACGAGTACCAAGATTGAAATAGAACTACGGACCGGGTGGGAAATTAAGCGGTACTGGTACATCGAATAGGCCAAACGGAAGCTGTACGTCCTCCCTTCCCTTATATATTTCCCCTCCCCTTATATATATTTTCCCCTTCTTCTTAGTTGAAACGTCAAAATGAATTGATAAAAATCTTCCCAGGTCCGAACCTCATATATGAGTCAAATTTGATTTTAAAAAATTGGTCTCTGGCATGCCCAATATAGTTCAAGAATTATTAAGCCACAAACGTCGTAACCTTCATTTATATATATATATATATATATATATATATATATATATATATATATATATATATATATATGGATGGATGGATGTATATGTGTGGGAGTGTACAACGTCTTCCCTATTTGTTCTTAATGAGTTAACAATTTCATTTTCTCTTGCTGATTTCATGACATTTATTATAACACAACATTTTCTCTGTTTCAGTTGGAATTAGAGGGTTTTGGCAATTTTCATATCATTTCTCACCTTCCTTTTCTAAATGTATCTATGCTTTACCATGTTACGATTACTGCGGTTATTGTAATTCCACTTGATATATTTGATCTCTCATTTTATTTAAAAATTTACGAGATGTTTGGTGCTGTCAAAATGGCGTCTAGTGCTGTGTCTTTGTTTTGTTGTGCTCTGATATTTTTTTAGCTTTTGTCTGGTTTACCCGTGTGTTATAGTGTTTTGGTTATCTGTAATTGCACGACGGTGTGATATTGATAAACAGTGTGTTTCTCAGTGCTGTGTCTGTGATCTATCTTGCTCTGAAAGGATGTTTTCTTTTCCGGTATCATCCTTATCTGAGACTTTTTGGACTGCCATCACGAAACCTTCTTCTTCCGAACAGGTTGACTCAGGTAAGAAATTTGTCAATAGTTAGCACCACCTACTGCTGATCGTTTCTGCTCAGTGGCGATGTCCACCTCAATCCGGGACTCAGTTAGGGTCATGACCTTTCTATCTATTATCAAAATGTTCGCTCCGTTAAAAACAAACTATGTGACTGCGAAATACATTTAACTGAACTTTTAGAATATGACTGTTTAGTTTTTTTACTGAAACTTGGATGACTGATGATATTCTTGATTGTCAACTGCCATTCTCGTACAGCTTTACTATATGCAAACGGGAGAGGGGTTCATGTGGTGGTGGTGTAATGATATGTTTGAACTCTAAACTAAAAGCAAAGAACGTAAAGACTTATACAGTAAGGACTGTGAAATCTTATGGGTTCAAATTAACGTTCCAAACGGTCGAAAACAACCCATAGGCTACTTTTATCGACCACACAAAAATTCTCCGTTGTATATATTGGAAGCTTGTCGTGATTCCATGATTGCCGCCGTAGCAGACTGCAATGCAACTCTTCTTGGAGATTTCAATCTTTCCATTGACTGGCTTTCCTCCAATTATGGTGTCCCAAATTCTAAAAACTATAATAATGACTCTTAAATTTAGACAATTTTACACATGGTATTGAATTAGCACAGCATAATATGCACCCTACTAGAGGCAATAGTAACCTGGACTATATTGTGTCAACTCACAAACAAATGGTTATGGTCCCAAAGTTAAAATTTTTCCCATCAGATCGCGACTCTCTCAGTGTGTTTTTCCCTTACATCAAACATGCAATATTTCAACGTCAAAAATCAGTGAATTCTTTACTCCAGTGGAAAAAAGGCCCCTTGGGATGAGATACGTCAAGCTCCTCATATTTTTACATGGTGCTTACTTGCCTCAGGCTCAGTTGATGATGCAGGTGACTTATTTGCTGACGTCATTTAGGCAGTAGTTAAATACTTTGTGCCTTTGTGCCTTTGTGTTAAAGACCTTCTTCAAAGTTTCCCCCGTGGTTTGATGAGGAATTAAAGTGCATACTTAGCAACAAAGAAGTGCATGGAAGCTATGGAAGGATTCTCCCAGTGAGTATACTTACAAGAACTTTACATATATTATAAGACATAGTAAATATCTTTGAAAAGAAAGTATGAGGAGTACATTGAACACATCACAATTGATACACGTAGAAACCCTAAGCGTTTCTGGACCCTAATAAACAATCGAAGAAATAGTTCTCGCATACCGACAGAACTGAGCTACAAAAATGCTTGTCTCACTGAAGAAGACAGGGCAAAGGTATTTAATGAATATTTTGCTAGCAGCTTTGCTTCATCCCCTCACATCTCTCCTTCCTTCCTCTACCCTCATCAACCTGTTTGTTCTGAGTCTTTGTCTTCTATCAGTACCACACCGACTGAGGTACTCTCTCTTCTCTTCTCATTGCCCCAACAGCGCGCCTTAGGGCCAGATAATATCTATACTTGTTTTCTACTCAGTGTTGCCAGTTCTCTTTATCAACCGCTTTTTGTTTTACTAAATCGCTTATTCACAGAAGGTATCTTTCCCACCAGTTGGAAGAGAGCTAATATCACTCCTGTTCGTAAGTCTGGTAAAAATAAAAATGATGTGTAGTCTTATCGACCTATTTCATATTATCTCCACTCTCACTTGTTTGTGAAAAGATAATCAAAAACAGGCTCTTTCAATTTGTTGCTCCATTTATAAACTCCTCACAACACGGCTTTTTGCCAGGAAAATCTTGTCTTACTAATTTATCAGTTCTCCTGTCCGTTGCTGTGGACAGCATCTTAGAAAATTCTCAACTCGACATTTTGTATTTGGCCCTGTCTAAGGCTTTAGATTCTCTTCCACACCATCTTCTTCTATGCAAACTCAGCTCTAGATTCAATATACATGGTAAATTACTTTATCTTCTAGAAACATAACTCAGTAATAGGACACAACGAGTTTCAATTTCAGGTTGCTTTTCTGACTCTATTCCCGTAACTTCTGGAGTTCCTCAAGGCAGTGTTCTGGGTCGACTTCTATTTATGTTATACATGGACGATTTGCCTTCTTTGTTCACAAACAGCTCTACCAAAATTCTTCTATTTACTGATGATTACAAACTCTACAGACAAGTTAAATCAAAGTACGATGCTCTTGCTCTTCAGCGTGATGTTTCTATTCTTCTCAACTGGTGTAACTCTTGGAAACTTAATTTAAACATTGAAAAATGTACTTCTCTTACGATTTCTCTACAAAAAGGACCCTATAAACCACATCTACAAAATTGGTCATCAGAACATAAATCCTGTCACCTCTTTCAGAGATCTTAGTGTTATCATTGACAGTAAGCTTACTTTTGCGGATCATATAAGCACAATATCTTGTACTGCTATGAGAAAACTAGGACTCCTTTATCGCTTCACTAACATAAAAAATCCTAGTTCCTTAAGCTTGTTCTATAAGTCATATGTTGCTCCCACTATTGAGTACTGTTCTCCTATCTGGTCTATGACCTACCCTACTCATCTGTAAAAAATTAATTCTGTAATAAATTTCTTTTTAGCCATTGTATCCTACCGAGTACCACATCTTCGAACACTTCCGAAAAACGATGATTTTACATTTCTCAATATCAAACGTCCCCTAGTGGGAAACTAAATTTCTGCCCTAATATTTTTGCATAAAATTGTAAATGGCCATATATCATGTGAACAGTTATTAAGTCAGATCAATTTTCGCGCACCCGCTAGAACAACATGATCTAGTGATCTCTTTTACACTCGAGCTGTGAGAGTTAATATTGTCCAAAGGCCCCTTCTAAACAGAATTGTTAGTGCGTATAATAATTTACCAGAAACTGTAGACGTTTTTTTCAAATGAGCATACCTTCAGATCATCTATAAATAAAGTATCTTTGAAAAATGTTGCCATTGTACTGCACCATCTTGATTTCAAATTGTTATTCTATTGTTATGTTACATAATTGTTAAAATTTTTCAGGGTAAAATGGCCTAGTGCTGTATCTGAAACTTATTATAAATAAATAAATAAATAAAATCAGTAAAACGAAGTGTATTCTCCCTATATATCACTTATTTCTATATTTTTTCATCTCATACATTCTTAAGGAATTAAAATAAATTTAAAATGAAGTTCTATCTTTAAAGTGTATTTTTATGACTTAGAGCATACTATACATTCTTTTTATGGGAACGGGAAAATGTAGGGGGCGGGGTCAGAGTTCTTTTCTTTCAGTATGAGGTTGGTGAGGATTGCTTGAACACATACAATGAATCTTTAATTTATAGAATACACTTGTCTACTTGAAACGGTTTTTCTTGGATCTCATAATAGATCTCTTCCTCACGGCCAAGTATGATTTTAACAATGATAAAACCGAGATATACGAGTAATTTGAAAAATTAACCAGAAAACCAGCTACTTTTGATGTTTTTTCCTTAAAGAATTATAAAATATTCTTCTGTTTAGTAGGTTTGTTTATTACGTCAAATTAAACGATTGCCTGGTAGTACGGTGGTGGCACTTAACCCTGTTTTTGACTTACTGCGCATACGCAAACTTTCCCGATTCCGGTTCTTGCTCCAGCTCCGGCTCAACTTCCCGTACCTGTTCCGCTTCCAAGAGCAGACTACGCAACGAGTAGCCTGTTTTTTCAACGACCACTTTTTTCAACCATTACAAAAGACTACGACATTTTTTTCATTCCGTAAATAATATAGTAAACACACACACACACACACACACTTGGTTGCACATGCGCAGTAAAATTAAATTTTCAATTTAGTAGAAATTACATTCATACGCAGAAAAAACAGTTCTGACTCCCAGTTCCGGTTCGAATTGAACATATCAGCAGCAGCAGAGTACAACATAGAAGACTATGACCACAGATTACAAAGGCTACAAAATAGGACTATGAACACATATTCCAACTTCTATTGAATATAATAGAAATTACACGAAATTTAGAAAGGCTGGTGTTTCTATACCCCTTCGATGCCACTGTTTTCATTCCCTTAAACATATACAATGTCTACTCGTTTTACTCGATTTTCTTGTGAACATAGTAGAGCAATGGTTAACTCCCCGCTTGGGTACGGTATACTTTAACCTAGCCGACATAACATTCCAGCTCTCTCTCTCACACACACAATACACACTTGATTTACGTAGCACTTGAAAGCGCGTGTGCAAACTGCTGCAGTTCCTGTATCACTTCCGTTTCCTGTTCCGATTCCGATTCCAAATCCTGTTATGACTCACGTTCCAATTCCGGTTTCCGTAACGAGTAGCCTGTTACGACGACTTTTTCAACCATTCCCTAAATAGCAGTACGCACACACACACACACACACACACATACATACACACATGCACACACATTTGGTAGCGCATGCGCAGTTCCAATTTGGTAGAAATTACACGCGTGTGTAACCTGTTCCGGTTGATGTTCGAACTCTTGTTCCGACTCAAATTTCTGTATCAGTTCCGGTTTCGAACACACAACACAGGAGAAGCTGCAGCCGACTACGAACATAGCAGACTGTTCGGTAAAGCAGCAAGAAAGGTTATAGCACAGCCGCAAAAGACTACGCAACACAAAGTCCAACTCCCAGTCTATAAAGGGTATGACCACATGCAGAAATGCAGAAGCGGCGGCATTTTTTCATTCCCTAAATAACATACAAAGTCTACCCGTTTTACTCGTTCACTATTTTGCGACAAAAGTAGTGAAGCAGATATTAAAACACATACAAACACATGATTCACGGAGCACTTAGTAGCGTATGGCCAATACAATTTCTGTTCCAGTTAGTAGAAATAACACGCATGCGCAGAAACACTACAGTTCCGATTGTTTTTCCCAATTCCGACTCCAGTCCCGATACCCGTTCCAATTACACAGAACAGCAGACTACCCTAGACGATTTAGATGAAACTCAGTATCTAGAGGTTTTTGTACATGCTGATTACGAGTATAGTTGTTTTTTTTTTTTTTACCTAGGTCTTATAGTCAATGTGGGATACGCCCTTTCTATGGCAATGTTAGCGGATTTAGATGAAACTCTGTATTTAGAGGTTTTCGAACATGTTGATTACGAATATAATATTTATTTTTCCTAGGTCCTTTAGTTTATGTGCGATACGACCTTTTATGACAATTTTAGCCGATTTAGATGAAACTGGATGAAACGGGTTTCGGACATGCTAAATACGAATATCATGGGGCATAATTGTGGAGTTCAAAACTTCCTCTCTCTCGGTCACATACTCACACACACACAAACACACACGCACATGGTTTACGGAGCACTTGGAGACATATGCGCACCTTTAATTTCGGTTATAGTGCCAGTTCCGGTTCCAATTACACATGAGCAGACTGCGAACATACTTAATAAAACAAATATAATAGACTACTATCACACTTTTCTAACTCTATGTAAAATTGCAGAGCTAATAAAAGAGAATGACTTATTTTTACACCTTTGAACCCCTATGTAACATAGCAACAATTACAACCTTTTAACCTCTTACATGTAGCGATCTTTATAAAGCTATGACATAATTGCAATTCCTATTTAACATAACGGAAATTACACAGCCGTGGCCGAAAACGTTTTCTGCTACAACAGGAGAACTGCAATTTGTGCGGTGTTGTAGATTCTGCATGTGAAGACAGGATACTCATAATTTCGATTTAATCAATTTCGTAGAGCTCAACAAGATGATTATGCCTCTTATCCGTAGGTTTCTATATGTTGCGCGGGAATTCGTTTCAACTCACCAGTGCGTGCGAATCGGGTGGCAGTATAGCTCAGTAATAGAGCGCTTACCTTTGGTGCGTGGGATCCTTGGTCCTACTCTTTAGCAAGTAAGTTCATGGTGGACAACACTGTGTACTCCTCTTTTCTTCCACTTTCTAATTTAACCTATTCTTCCATTCTTATGTCTTATTTAGTCTAAAAGGCATAATTGTGAGGCGTTAAATCAGAGATTCAATTACTGTATTATATGTAGTTTTCTATAATTTTAATGCGGTTAAGAATATGTTATTTTGGTTCCACAAAATAACAGCCTCTTTGATTCCTCCCTCTTTTACCTATCACTGTCCTTTCTAGCACTCACACCAAACTGTAGAACCAGTCCTCCTGTTGCGGGGCAACGCTAATCCACACGTGGAAACAAAACAGCATCTACCATACTCCCCAGACATTGCATCTGTTCCATTACTTGGAAACACCAGTTCAAATACTTTCTTCGCGATGGAATACATGGCCTTCCAGAACGATGAGAGAAGGTCGTCGATGCTGATGGGAACCATTTTTGATGTCTTAGGTGACATATGAAAAGTTCCAAGTCTTCAACTTGAGGTCATAGTAAGTTCAAATATTTGATTGCATATAACTCGAGGTACGTATATTTTGTGAACCGTTCCACATATTTAAAATTTAATTTTATTTTTAATACTGGGTCAGCAAATAGGTTATGTACAAAATGTGTCAGCTCGAGGCCAAAGTGGGTTACGCGGAACAGTGTTACGCCCATTGCCCAAATACGCCGTCATTAAAAATGTAATGTTATTATATATCCAAATTTTGAGAAATGCTTCCCGGCGATTGCTGCATTTACTGTAGGAGAAGACAAAAAAATATCTAATTGCTTACGTGACTGACTGCGAAGTACAGTATTCATTTTTAAAACTTAAATGCGGGAATTGTATTTGAATGGACACCCGTTTACAATTTGCTGTAATTACAAAAGTTTACTGCAGATAAGCAAAGGCAATTGAGTGGGTGAGCAAAACAGTGGTATAACACACATTTTTTTTAAATGAAGAAAAAATCAAGTTAAAGTTAAACACATGTACTTTTTAAACAATATACGAAAAGCTACCACAAGTGGTTGAATGTGTCTGTACATATATATATTGTACAAAAGATCAGATGTGTTTAACTTGATTTTTGTTCATTTTTAAAAATGTGCGTTAGACCATTATTGCTGTCAGCCCCTCAATTGTTTATAGCGTTGGTCCCTCCAGTTACAGATGTTCCAGGTACGCGTGTTGCAAACTCCTGAACAGAAAATAGTTCATCATACGCACTCCAAGTGTTAAGAGAGAATGTCATTAATGTATTTACGCAACAATTAATTGAAATGTATTAGTTATTCTTTTATTTTTAAAATCAATGTATTAATTGCAAAGTTAGAACAATAATGAAAGAATTGGTGAAATGAGAAATTGTGAGGAAACGGGAGAACATGATGTTGGCCACCACAAACTTACTTGGTAAAGAATCGAACGAAGTATCCCACACACGAAAGGTAAATTTTCTATCATTGAGCAACCGTGTCTCCCAATTAGCATGCACTGGTCTGTTGAAAGAAATTTTGTACCCACAGTGTGCTTCGTCGGGAACGCTACAGTAGTCCCAAAATGTGGTAGTCCTTAACTGCAGAATGAGGATATGCTCTGCGCTGCGTCTCAAAAGCCACGCATAAGAGTCATATCATTTTGTTGAACTATAACAATTTGTTTAAATCGAAATCATGAATGTCCTGTGTCTTTACATGCAGAATACAAAAAGATCTACAACACAGCTAAAATTTCAGTTCTCCTCTTGTATCAGAAATCCCGTCTATAGCTGGAAAAATTTGCGGTCATGCCTATGTAATTTATGTTATGTTAAATAGGAATTGCAAAAATATGCCATAGTCTTATAAAAATCCCTACATGTAAGATTTTAAAACGTTGTAATTTTTGCTACGTTACATAGGGGTTCAAAGGTGTAAAAGATAGTAATTATCCCTTATTAGCTCTGCAATGTTACATAGAGATAAAAAAAAGTATGCTAGTACCTTTTAATAATAGTCTGTTACAATTTTTGTTATGCTACATATGTTTACAGCTTTTCAAATAGGTAAGAAGATTATTTGCGCGTAACCAATTTCGGCAGCAACCAGATTTAATAAATTTTTGTTCTGTTTTATTCCCCTTTTTATATGCTGGTAAACTAGTACGACCCTTTGCTAAAATATATATAAAAATAAAACTTATTTACAAAACTAACGTACTGCGTGTTATAATTCTTGGATGTTTTTAAATTGACTTGGAAAAAGATATTGTGTAGATAAATGCAGAGAACCTCAATTAGTACATTGATTTTCAAACATTAATTTAGATATTCCTCTTTATAGCACAATATAACAATAACTTCGGAATATGTTAAAAAGACACACAAAACCAAAGAAAGGAATCGCAACAGAATATCCTTTTTTAAATAAGTGCAGTCTAAATAATTTATTTTAGAATACACACAAATCTAACAATTATTATGAGAAAAATGTACCGTAAAAGAAACTTCCTAGTTAAATAAACAAAAGCCTATATTAACCAACAGTTAATACCACCTTTTACTTCGGCTTTTGGTGCAGTCTTCAGAGAATTTCGGCGTTATTACACTAAACTTCGATAACAATAATAGTCTATAGTAATCCAGTTAATTTCCCGATTAATAGTAGGTTTTACAAGAACGATACCAGCAGTTTTAAATAGGTTATATTGCGCAAGATTTTCCAATTAATAGCAGTCTTAAGAGTATTTCGTCGGCATTACATTATTTTTAGATAATAATAATAGTCTATAATAGTGCAGTTAATTTCTTGGTTAACCCTGCATCCCTCGCGCGGGGTAAATATGACCCCAAAGGGATATTTTTTGTTAGGCTCTCCTAGATAGTTGGCAATTCTGACCCGGCCGCCCTACTAGCTGTCTGTTTTATTGTCTACTTCAAGGCCAACAATTAGTTAGCTGTTTACTGCAACATTTTTCGTACACAAGAAATACGTTTAATATAAAGGGGTCACTGTGACCCCACGCGAGGGTTGTTGATAACTAACACCGCGAGTGTGGTGCAGGGTTAATAGTAGGTTTTACAAGAAGAATAACCGGGGTTTTCAATAGGTTATATTGTCCAAGATTGCCAATTATTAACGTGTTTTACAAGGGCAATAACATCATTTTTAAAATAAATTCCCCTGCATAAGATTCTCCAACAGTCTATTTATATTATATGTTGTAAGGTTCTCTCTGTTTTAAATTTGTTTATTATAGTGTACATTTTCCACGTTTTGTCCTTGTATGCCAACAATAATAGCCGAAGAATAAGTTTCTTCTTTTTTTCCTTTTTATATGATAAATGTCCGTTGAAATTTCTTCAGTTTATTCTCTTAGAGGGTTATTAGGTAAAGACAAAACAACAGCAGAGAGATTAAATCACTGGTTACTACTTGAAAAAGTACACAATAACAATTTGCTTACTAACATTGGATATATTACTTATACCCATGGAGAACCAAGAGTTCGATCTTTAGAACCAATTTCACCACCATTTTGTGATAATTTACTTCTTTTTGTGATAAACCCCTGGGAATTATTGTGCGAGGGACAAAGAGTTAACAATAAATTTCTAATTAAGAAGGAAACTTGTAGTTCTTATAACACTTTTTTACGATCTAATTTCTCTGAGTTTAATTTAACTTTACACGGTGTTAAGGCTAAATTATTCATTCCTTATATATTCTTGTACTAAAAAAGCAAATGGTTTACAGCAAATTATGCAAAAATATTGGGAAATATAACTAAGAAATGCAAGGATCCGATCATTATACCATATAAGGTGGAATTAGCAGATGTGACAATAGAAAAAATACGACCAGAGATCCTAGAACATGTACAGACAGAATATTATTTTTTTCTAGATTTCGATATTACCCAAGATTTTGCAGGTACTTTTATTAAGAGAGAAATGGAAGAATATCGTATTAGTAATTTTCATTTTAGAGTGGAAGGCTTTACTATAACTAATTTCCTGGAAAAACCTATTAGCACTATTTGTAACAACGATGATTCCGTTATTTTAGATTCTCTTAGATAGAATACAGGTAATTTTCATTAAAATTTACAACACATTTATTTGCCAGATTACTTCTCCAGGATCATCTAAAATTTGGGTAACCATCTAATTAATTTTGTTCATTGACCAGATAAACGTTTACACGGTACCTTCGAGATTAACTTAGCACAACAAAATGGAATCACGAGATTGAAAGCGACTATATTTAATTATTCTCCTGACGAGTGGATAAATCCTAATAAGTGGGATCCAATACAAGACTGTTCAGACCTAATTTTACACACCAGAGAATATTTTACAGATGCTCCGCTTTATACAGTCCCGTTACTAGGATGTTGGTGAAGCTAGCATATACTTTACAGAACAGTTGTTCAGTAGTTAATAAGACACAACAGCTTTTTAAGTCATGCTTATTGGGGTAATCTACATACTGAAAAGTCAACAGGCTTCCAAGTAAAGTTGCCGGATAAAAGAGAAGATCGAGAGAAGTTAATAATGTTTGTACTTTCTGCTTTTAGTTTAAATGCATTGCCTATTAATTATATTGCTATAGAAGAGTGTGAGGAGAATCGGATTGATATCCGGCAGAAGTGTTATTTAAAGGAGGGAAACACATATTTTGCTAAGACCAATTCTCTCTTCTGTACTATTTCCAAAAAATATTAATCTTGCCGCTCTTGGTCTGTTTCGAAAAAGGCTTAATATTACCAACTCTTTGTATCCATTTACTGTTCTTAAAAATATCTCCACCTAATAAGGTATATTTGCAGTGTGTTACGAAGAGAATACAAGAATTCGATACGCTAAACATACAACAGATGCATGCGGAATTTAAAGATTTAAACACGAAGACTGTAGAAGAAAGAAAGAGTAGATATCTAGAAAATTAGCCGGAACAGCAAGAAGAAGAGCTAAAGAATTCGTTTTCTAATTTCTGGAGCGAACTCGATATTGAGTCGGCTTATTTCATGTTTGATTTTACTGCTAGAGAGATTAATTCTTTTAAATATGTAGGTTCATCGGTGGCTACAAGAACCACCCAGAAAATAAGCTTGCTTGTTATTTAAAAGGTGGTTTTAAGAGTATGTTTGTAAAGTTATATTCCAATATAGATTACCTAAAGAAAGAAGGATTTTGTTTTTAAAAGCATATTGAGCTTGCAACTGTATATTTCCAAAAAACATATTAGTTTCGATACTTTGGTTACAGATGGTGTAAGTTATTTTAATGGTTATTATTTTTCATGTATTAGTAGTGTTACTGTAGACGATAAAGTTTAATTGGACTTTAAGAATAAGGAGAAGTTTAATTGGAACTAGGATACTTTGGACGAGATCGATATTCTATTAATAGGAAAAATATAAACCAATTTTAAAGTGAGAACTTGCCAAAGATTAGAGGATTTGCATGAAGGACAAGAATTGTTAATAGATGCTTTCCAATTATTAGAATATAGAGGTAAAACTTGGTACGTTTTTAGATTTGCAGGTATTTCCGAATTGTATGTTCTAATTGTTAGCTAGAGCACGAGTTAAAAAATGAGCAACCAGATTTAAATATTAAGTTTAAGATAAAGCCTGGTCTCCTTAAGACTGCCCCAAATAAGCATAAGGAAAAGATTATATTTACTGTTGTTTAACATTGATTTTTATTTGTTTATAATTAGAAAATTTCTTTTATGGTGTTTGTTGCCATAATGGTTTAGTCTAAAATGAATTATTTACACTATTCTTATCTAAAGAAGAATGTTATATTGTAATTTATTTCTTTTGTTTATGCGCCTTTTTAATATAATCCCAAGCGAGTGGTATATTGTGTTAAAAAGAATTATATATTTAAATTATTTTTTTATCTGTTTATTTTTTAAAATCAATATACTAATTGAGCTTCTCTGCATTTTTTTCTCTGCATTTCCATATTTTTCCAAGTCAATTTTAAAACATCCAAGAATTATAACGCGCAGTGCGTTAGTTTTGTAAATAAGGTTATTTATATATATATTTTAACAAAGGACCGTATTATTTTATCAGCATATAAAAAGGGTAATATAAGAGAACAAAAAATATTAAATCTGTTTGCCGCTGAAATTGGTTACGTGGAAATTATTTTCTTATCTCTTTGAAGCAATGCCATCTATTAGCAGAATTATCATTCACTTTTCTGATTTTATTTTACGACCATCTGGTGATATGATTTATAATTATATCCACTTTTGCCAGGGAAAAGATTTCTGAATGGAAAGATATATAATAAGTGGAGCGATTAAGCAATGTCATCTATTAGCACATTTATCAATCATTATTTTCTGAATGTATTTTACTGCTATCTACAAGTCTGACTTATAATTACATGCAATCACAAAACACTCGTTACATTTATTCCCTCTTCATCAACAAAATTATGGAAATGTGTTTATATAGAAAATCAAGTATGTTAAATTTAAAAATGTAGGGCATAAGAATCGCAGTTTGGCTCAGCAGTTACTAATAATTGGTTTTATTCTGCAAAATCATTATAAGCACCTCTGTCACTTGCTGCCAAATAGGACTTTGAGCACTAAATTTCGAAATCATTTCTCTTTATGTAACTGGGTGCGCCGAGCACGAATCTCAAACCGCCGAGTCGTTACGAGGTAATCTTGACCCATAAAACCACAATTTAAGCCACGAATTTTGAGCTTTGAAATTCGACACCACCAAATTAGTATCGATGTCATATATGCCGACCACAAATCTGAGAGAACCAAACGTGTCACTCGTTCCCAAATAGGATTTTGACCCCTAAACTTTGACTCTCGTAAAAGAGAAGAAATACACCACTGCTATATTACATAGGGTTAGAATATGTGCTATGTTCAATCTCAGCTGTTAACTTGGGTTACGTAGTATGCTGCTGCTACTCGTGTTCAATCGTAACCGGAAGTTGGCGTTCTTGGACGCGTAGTACTTGATGCCCTATTGCTACATGTGAAACCACCACCTCAATACATGGCTCCGTTTACGAGTTTTTAGAGTTAGGTGTTTGACCTTTGACCTCGATGGTCAATACTTTTGTGACATGCAGTATCTTATGACATATTACAGGGGTGGGAAAAAGTATTACAGGGATTTCTGCCTACAACGGGGTTCATTTTTTGGCCACAAAAATGTAGCAGCATGTAGAGGTATCCACATCGACGCTGTAAAATAATTTTTATCTTGTCAGGAATTCAATAAGAAATGCTATATAATAAAATTAGTCTGCCCGTGCTATGCACGTGCATCGCAGGCTTGAACAAAATAGCACGCTCGTGCAATGCCTGAGCATGGCCTTTAATGTGTTAAGTAGAGTTTAAAAGTGTTTAGATTTGTAATAGAATTTAAAGGTTTGGATTATTCCTTAGTTCTTGAGTTAGAAAAAGGACGTAGTACTTGGCAGCCTGAACAAAATTCTCAAACACGACATTTACAATGGCAACATTAGTCGAGGCATTTTTATTGGCTGAATGATTAGTTTTGTGTCTTTTTTAGAGATCGACCCACAATTGAACGTGGGTTCCAGAAAATATTAGCTCCCACTGGAAGTTAAGCATGGATCGTCCACCCAAAGACAATATGCTAATTATATATCTACGGAAGAAGGGGCATTGAAATCTTTCTTTTTTCTTTCGAAATCACTAGTAAGTCATACTACATTCTAAAACATATGAATTTAAACACATATAGCTTATTTAAATAATATCTTATACATATTAGAACAAAATCGCAATACAACTATCTTACCCGCCTTAAATGCAGGTGTAAATGTTTCCCTTTTTTAATATGAAGAGTTAGTTGGGTGTTTATCAGAATAAACGAGTTTCTTGTTCACTTTTGTATCCGTTCTCAGATATTAAATCTAAAAATTCATGTATATATGATGCTGCTAATATAGTGACTGGATATGAAGGTTTTCTCATACTTTTGATGTCCCGGAGTGATTGTAGCACTATGAATGCTCTAAATCAAATCTTTTGATGATTGAAATCTTGCTGTCGGATATCCTCTGGTAGCTTTCTTAAATTATGTAAGCATGTTTAATTTTCTCAGAAATAATATATCACGAAAAGTGATTCCTTGTTATTATGCTCTCAAATCTATATATTTAATATAGTTTCCACCTTTTCAGTTCTTGGAGCACTCACGGAGTTTGCTGATAGCGAACTAGAATCTATGTATTTCCTTGTGTGTTTTTATATTCCTGGGTACTTCGTACAATGAGCTAGTTAATATAAAACTGATGCAGCTGAAAAACTTTCACCAAGACGTAAACGATTAAGATTTTTTAAAATTGTAATATTATCGTCAAAATATGTTTCCTCTGGTGCTAGCTACTTTCTCTTTGCTTCTACTCAATGATATAAATAGCATGGTTTGTAATCCATGAAGAAATGAACTGAGAATATGTACGTACTAATACCTTGAAAGTATTATGGCAACTGCATAATTTGAAAACAAAAGCGGAACAAAGGCGGTTCTTGACCAAAGAACAAAGAAGTGCGTGTTTTGGCGAACTCAACCCTTTAATACGGGGAAATAAAATTGTCCGTGTTGATTAAAATCAACATAGAAGTGCCCCCTATTACTTTTGTGCTTTGAAACGGCGAGCAGTGACTGTGTAAGTTTCGTTCAACATTTTGCAATTGTTTTGCTTTCTGAAAGGTCATTATTAGCGCCTACAAGAATAAAGAAAAATAGAGTTCTCAACACAGCCAAGACTGTCGCTTTGTTGAAAGGGTTAAAAGGAACTTAGACAGGCGGTATTAATTGAATAGGTATTCTTTTAATAACATAATAAATAGTACATAGAGGAAGTAGACACTTTGTTTTATTTACGTAATAGAAATATTTACCAATATATCGATAGCATTGGATAAGTTTGGGATAGTCTTGATCCCAATCAAACAAAGTAATCATTGCAAAACTTGTCTACAGGCTTGATTGTAATTGAATAGTAAAAGGGTGATCTCTAATTAAACATGTGTATATACTTAAGTCCCCTGCAATGATACCAAAGACTCTTTCCAGGATCTGCTTCTGCGGTATGCCTAAGGAGAAAACCCGAAAATTATGCTGTTTTGTGTCCATGTGGGTTCTCTTGAAAAAAAACGAACGGACAATAGTGTGTTCTTTAGCCGTTCCTGAGCAAAATGTGCCAAATGCCTGTGCTAAATGATGCTATTCTTGTGCAGAACACGTTAGTTTGAATTCTAAAGAAAACTTTCGCAGTAGTATGCTCTTCATGGTGCATTTTCATACCACTTTCTTTACCAATGTATTCCCCTTGAGTATGCCTTTTTCTGGGCATGCATGGAGTTTCTGACGTTAGTCATGTGGTCTTACCCAGTCATTATGTTGTGTTGCTGAATTGGATATTTTATTCGCAACCAACTTATACATATGCGTGTCCATTAAATATAAATCAATCAATCAATCAAGGAATACACATAATCACATAAACAAACTAGAAATTTAATTGCATTATATATTAGTTCAGTGAAATTAGCGTCTGAAATAGATATGTAAAATGAAGAGATTAAACCAGTTGCAATATGTTCTTCTTACCGGTCTTATTACTCTGCAAAAAAATCCCAAAAAATCCAGTTGCGGGTTTTCCGCCATTTTGAATAAATAGTCTACCATCATAAATTTCTCTATTAGGTAAACTGTATTAGGTGACATTCTTTTCATTGCATCATACAATATAACAGAGTAGAAATATGAAACAGGTGTCGAATAAAAGTTGTTGGGAATTTCATAAGCTTTAAAACGATGTATATATTTTCACTTGCACAATGTCAGAGATGCGCAATTAAGCTTCAAACTTCATCGGACTGCCCACAATTTGTGTAAAAATATATGATGAATTATTTAACATTAAGGAAAAGATATTTAGTGATTTGAGACGGCTTTTCATTGCAATTCCCGGTAAGTATCAACAGTTCATAAACAGTGGCGTCGCCAGGAGGTGCGCAGGAAAACTGAAAGTAGACTTTCAACTACCTTTCTGTATGTATGCTTATGTATCCATTGAAATTAGTGTTCGAGATAAACATTTTAAAAAGATGAAATCTATAGAAGTATGTTTTACTGATGTTGTTATCCCGCAAAAAATCCTGTTGCGAGTTTTCCGCCTTTTTGAATAAATTGTCCTAGTCCAGCACAATTACGACAAAAATCGATCAAACTTTTTTTTCTTTAAAAAAAACTATAAATCTGTTAGAATTGTTCTATGTATTGATTTTATACTAAAAGAATCCCAAAGCTCTATGTGTTGGTTTTCCGCCTTTTTTAATAAGTAGTACACCATTTTTAGATTTTCCACAACACGTAGATTTCGTCTTCTATTTCGTAAACCAATAAACGTAAAAGAATTAATGTTTGTTTATTATACTTCTAATGTTATTGTTTATATAAAAAGTTATCACTTTCCTCCGAGCTAACAATAGTTCAGTGTACTTTAAATCTTTATCTATTAATTCCTGAAAATATAACTTTAGGAAAAAATTAAAAATGCTGATTTTAAAAAAGGAATTGATTATTATGCATGAAGGAAAATATATTTACCGGAATTATTTGAGATGCATTTTGTATCCGATTTACAGTAAAGAATATCATATGTTGTTTCATGATTTTTACTATTTAACCAAGTAGCCGCCCGTACGTACTAGCTTTTATAAATGTACTTAGATTCTTTTGTTCATCTCATAACCTGCTAAACTTAAAAGTATTGCAATTATAAATAGGAAGACAGTATACACTGATCACCAGTTGAATTATAGACACCTACGTAATACCGTATAACACAAACTTTCGCTCTGATAACGGCGGCTACCCTCCGCATCATGGGTTCCACAGGTATCTGAAGTGCTGTTGTGGCATCTCAATCCATGTCTGCTGCAAAGTCTCCCACAGAACCTGTAGGTTAGTCAGAAAATGGTCCACAGCCGAAGGTGTCGTTCCATGGCGTCCCAGATGTGTTAGATCAAATTGAGGTTCGGTGCCCGTGATGATCAGGAATGTTTTGTTTCAGATCAGAGAAGTGCTCATCGAAAAACTTTGCTGTCATCCTAAAGTGGTTGGCCGCAGCATCGTCCTGCTGCAAGACGGGGTCACCACCTCGATGTGGCAACCGAGCAAATGACATGACGGTCGTCTAGAAGATCACGGTGGCGTGTACGTTGTCTGTCAGCATGAATTCATTGCCTCGTGCGATTGGCGACGCACCCTTACTGGTCCATCTGCATGTAGCAATATTAAACGTGACTCATCTGTTTAGGCAGTCTTTTTTCACATTTTCACAGTCCAATGGCAGTGTTTCTTTGCCCATGCTAGATGTTGTTTCCTGTTTTGTGCTGTTAGAAGTGATACTCGTGTAGGCCAATGGTTTCTGTACCCTATGGCGAGCAGATGGTTGCCAATGAAGTGGCTGCTGACACAGCGTTGTTGTCTTGCGTTGAATCTCTCCGCGATTTGACGCACTGTGGTCCGTCGCTCAACCGTTACGATGCGAGTCACTTGACGTCTGACCCTGTTGTTAACACGCCTTCACCGCGGCAATTTGCCCTTATGGGGTCGGTTTTACCGGAAGCCAGGTACTCGCGATATACCCTTGACACTCTTGCATTTGAATATCCGGATCCGCAGACACTTCCGAAATAGAGCCATCCAGTCGGCTGGCCCGTACGATTTGACCACGGTTAAGTGCACTCAAGTCCTTCGTCTTGTTTATCACACACTAAACTCACACGGATTCCGAGATAGGAAGTAAACGGCAAAGTTCCTTCGAGATGCGTTTCATTCACATGCACTGCTGGAGCCTCTGCAGGGTGGTTTCTGCAACTGTCTTGCTGTCTCTAATTCAACTGCTGATCAGTGTATATGGAACCGTAAAAAGCCTTGCGATGAGAAATGAACTTAAACAATAGTTCTAATTATACCGATGTATTTTCAGATTTAGTTTTGTCAATGGTGTTTTGCTGTTGAATGTCCACAGTTTTCGTTAATTTCCTTCTCTAGCAAGTTGGTTTTGGTGACAGCTTCATCGTCACTTGCTTCATCTGCATCTTCAATTAAAGTAGTGCTACTACCACATCCATGTTTCACTATCTGCCCACAAAAAGATGTACAATCTAGCCCTCTTCTTTCGTACTCATAAGTGTTTGCGCAGTTGCAGTTGCATGCTATAAACTTTAGCTAATCTTTTGGAGCAGGTTGTTCAAGTGTTGTTACAAGAAGAATGGAATCACCACAAATTCTTCAGCCTCATTGAGTCAACTCTTGATTTTTCATAGCTGGACTTAATAGAACTCAAGGAGATCAAACTAATCTTCAGTACCTGATTTTGGAGGTAGTACTGCTAAGTTGAAAGTGTCACCAATGCGTTGATTGGATATGGGATGTTGAAAACATCCATTTCTCGACGTAGTTCTTTATTTTTCCACTATTTTGTATGCAACTTTCTTTCCTTTACTGTGTTGAGAAGAAGTTGTATCACAACCAGTGAAGACATGCAGAAATAAAATGCGGTTCACCAGATATCCCAATGCTTTCTAAAGTTTGGTACTGCTGTATATCTTATGTGGTGGCTTCGACCTAGGAATAAACATGTAAGCCTCGGTTGAGAATGTTACCATCAGAAACAAAATATCTGAATAATTTTCCACTATTACCAACGATACAGATCTTGCAAGATGTTTGCAATTGACACAACTAACGTGTCTGGTTTTCCAGGTGATTCATGTACGGTACAACCAGATTTTTCGAGATATTTCCTCAGAAGTGATATCAATTCGGATTTGTTCTTTGGGTTAAAAAGAAATTCCCCTTGAGATAAGCAAACATGGATGTTATCCTCGACAATTACGCGTATTCATGGTCTCTTTGTTCATGTCCAGCGTTCTATATCCTCTGCGCTACAACCATCAAATATAACGCATTATTTCCCGTAGTGTTTAGTGAAATACAACACATATTGCTTATTAGCCCTGAAAACGGCGGAAAACCAACAACTAGAGTTTTGGGACTGCTTTAGTATAATATCAATACACAGAACACATTCTAACAGGTTTAATATCTTTTTAACCCTTAACGGTTCACTATCTTTTCTGTCTGTTTCCAGCACCGCTTGCAAAATAATATATCCACAGACTACCTTCCGCGTAAAATTTACCAGAGTTGTCACCAGGAGGCAATAGCTTCTCTGGATCGCGGAAAGCGTATACACAAATAACCACAAGGAAAAATACCTAAAAATAAAAGTCTTCAAATGCAATAGGCAACATCAAAACATGTGTAGCCAAATGGTAACGAAAACTCGTTAAGGGTTAAAGAAAAATAAGTTTGATCGATTTTTGTCGTAATTGCACTGCACTAGGACTATTTTATTGAAAAGGCGGAAAATCCGCAACTGGATTAATTTGCAGGATAAGAAGATCAGTGAAATATACTTCTATAGATTTAATATTTTTAAAATGTTTATTTCGAACACTAATTTCAAAGGATACATACAGAAAGATAGTATGAAAGTCTACTTTCAGGGTTTCTTCGCACCCCCTAGAAACGCCACTGTTTACGAACTATTTATTAAACAAGACTTACTGTTGATATTTACTGGAAATTGCAATGAAAAGCCGTCTATAGTGACAATATATACATCATTTTAAAGCTTATGAACTTACCAACAACTTTTATTCAAGCACTCCTTTCATATTTCTACTCTGTTAAGTTGTATGAGACAATTAAAAGGATATGTCACCTTATACAGATCACAATTTTTAAATTTATCCTAAAGTTATGCAAAATGGTTACTCGAAGAAAAGTGATAATAACTTGTTGCATTGTCTATAATATCTAAAGTATAATAGAGAAATAGTTATCCTTCTTCGTTAATCAGTTTAGAAGTTATTTGGCATAAACTAACTGCATGTGAGAAATTTAAAATGGTAGAATATTTTTTCAAAATGGCGGAAAACCCGCAACTGGACTTTTTGGGATTTTTTACAGGGTAATAAGACCGATACGAAGAACATATTCCAACAGGTTTCATCTTTTCATTTTAAATGTCTAGGTTTGGTCAAGTTTTGCCGCAGTTGCTCTGGACTATATATACATACTACTATTAATTTATATACGAGTATATTACAAATGCTTTACATTATTTCACTTACTCGGTATCGTGGGTGGTGTAAAACACACTTTGACAAGTTTGCTTACAACCGCAAGTACCTGAACGCAATATCTTTTCAATTTCATCTGCAATGAAAATCCACTTTAGTTAATAACATTATATATAGATACACTGGATATTTTAACAACCTAAAGAATATGCTACAATACCTGACCAACTGATCATCCGAATATTCAGAGAGAAATATCCTTTTAGGGATTGTAATTAAAGAAGACATTTGAATTGATAGCTAGAAAGATAAGATTTGTAATAAAGGACTACAGTGCGTCTCTACGACCTACTTTAATTTCTGAATCATCGGAATGCAGTGGTTCATAATGGTACAATTCATAATTAGTTTCACCTTGGCATGTGGCACGGTTCTTGTGCACTATCTTTGGTTCTTTATTTTTTTATGTTTTATCATGAACTACACATGAACTCTGATACTGTCATATGTTTTTCTGTTCAATTCAATGATATTTATGAATTTGTTTATTATAAAAACGTTGGTTCACCAAATTTATTAACCTCAAATATTTTTCTGTTCCTCACTTAATAATAATAATAATAATAATAATAATAATAATAATAATAATAATAATAATAATAATAATAATAAACTACGTTGTAGTAGTGATTTAGGAGTACTATATCTAAGAGTGATTTTATGAACGTTACAACTCAGAATTTATTGAAATGCATATTGAAATGTAATTCACGTTATATCAAAATAATCAAGACAATAATTCTGGATAAGATCTCATTATGAAAAACAATATTTAACATTATATTTCAATGATAAGAGTATAAATGTTGTTCCTTGTTCGCTTGATAAGACTTCTGGTTTTTACCTTAATATGAGGAAATATTATGATATAACAATAAAAATATATAATTGGACAAAAGATAAAAACCATGTGTACCTAAGTAATACCGTTACAAATCGATTTGTGTACCTGCACTAAAAAATGAACATACCATTTTAACTACAAATAAGTCATACTTTTCATCGTTTTTTGAAATGAGTCTAATAATGGTTCAATATCTCAACGTTGTTTAAAGCCGGAAAGTAAGAATAATTATCGCTGTTTAATTTAATGTATGATGTTGTAATAAAGAAGTTGAGTTGATTTTCAGTTTAACGTCTGGTTCAGCAGCGAGGCTATATGAGTCGTCTCTGATAAAGAAATGTATAATTATTTGCAACAGATAGTATACGCTGTATTTCAAATATATTGATTTGTAAAATACATACCTCTCTGAGAATCAACACAAATGAGTCCGCTAAGCGTGCATTCCTTGATGTTTCCTTGAAAAAATGAATAATGAACTAAGTGCTCAAATTATCATATTTAGACTTAGCTAAAATTCTGGACATTTCTTAAGTTTTTACATGAGTATATAAACTTTAACCCAAGAGTATAAAGTGTACAGCTGTCAAATATGAGATACACCCATGGTTAGCTCTGAAATGGTTATTACGTACGGTCATTTGATTTGAAGATTAGCCAGTAATACCACTATAAGTTTGTTGTTTGTCACTCTTCACAGCTACTGTTTTAAGAATAAATGTATGCTATATAGTCTAAAAGATTACTTTCTAGTTTTCGGAAATAATTACGATAATTAATTATAAATAGTGAGCAATAAAGTAAACGTTTCTACAGTTTCCAAGCTTCTTAAATAGTTTTCTTTCAAATTGTGGAAAATTACTTGCGCATAGTATAAAATGAATTTAAAATTTTATAAAATTGTAATCTATACATTTCCAACATTTAGTATGTACCTGTGTTTAAGTAATTGTGAGGTATACATCCACATACTTCAATATAAGCATCTACTCTGCATTGCATCTTACACGCATTGTATCCGTACATTTCACTGGATTGAAGTGTCACTTCATCAATATAAAAACAATTTCTCTGTGTAGGTGAGAGTCTTTTAACATCAGGAGTACTTTCAGTTTCAAAAATTTCCATAACAGCGTTATCAAAGTCGAGTAGAGACTGACTCTCTGGAGTGTATCTTGGTGGATAATCGTATGGTGAATTTATAAAGTATTTCTTAACTCGTATTCCCTCATGAAATAGATAATTACTAGGATTAATATATACAAATAACATACAAGTACATAATAAATTTGTCATATAGGAAGTTAGAGGAAGAGTATTAAAATAAATGAGTAAGAAGTAACAAGTGAGTACAAACTTAACTCTATGCCTATACGCATTAAGAGGCCCTGTTTGGTATTAAGAGGCATAGGGAAAGGGAAAATATCATTGCTTATAAAAAAGTTAATTTAAGTTTCCACACACGCAAGACACTGCACAGTCGAAGAAAGTGAATATGTCTTCTTTTCAATTGGTAATTTTAGTAATGCCTCCTACATAATGGTCCGAAAGTCTGAAACATATACTGTAAGTGAATGGATTTTACGTATATCAAACAAGTAACAAAAGATCGCTGTTAGTGAGGAAATGTTTTCGCTTACATGACAGAATCTACTTGGAAATCTTTCCTTTTTCGTCCAATACCTTTTAGAAGAGACCATGAGATGTGAAATAACATTGACAGTGGCGAAAGTTCAGAGAAAAATGACTGTAGCGTCAAATCTTAGCTAAAGACATCGGCGTGGACATTGAGAAAGAATGCTTCTAGTATTATGTGGCATATAGAAAACATGGTTCATTGGAACATTTTTCGTTCATATACCCGAAATAGCCTGGAATACTACCCATTTTTAGTAAATGTTTCACTCTGAGATCAACATCGGCATTTGGTCTTTTGTGCAAGCATGCTTTTGCTCGGAAGGTTATTTACCTAAATATGCCAGCAAAATTATGTTTCATTCTATACGCTGAAGCGGTACAGGAATACTGGGAAAAAATCACTTTCTTTAAAGAAAAACAGTGGGTACTGTATTCTTCCACCTTTAGACTATGGGACTTCTTCCTGTGTGATCATTTGAAGACAATGTTTTACAAAGTCTAAACTCTTGGAATTAGAACAGTGCATTCACGAGGCGAAGAGTGTGGAACATTGTACCTGAATGTTCTCCTTCTGATACATGAGAAGAGAAAGGGCATGTACCACTCAACCTAACTCATGATGGTTAAGTTTTTAGGCAAGTGTTATAAGAGTTATCTCCAAAGTTTTCTGCAGAAAACTTTGATTATTTTCGACAACATAATAATGCCATAGTGATCAAGTAAACGTGAAGCTATAATGGTTTATTCTGATTCTTCACAAGTTTCACTTAGATATGTTGGATAACCCTCTTGCCATTTAAGAAAATAAACTTAAGGCCTAAATATCGTACTTCATTGATGGTGATTACAGTGGTTGTGTGACCAAACCTTTTGTCCCTAACTACAATGTTTATTTTTGTGTTTCATCAAAATGGCATTTGATTATACCATCCACTATTCTATCGTCTATTCCAGACAGATGGACCACATATATATAACTGTATCAACAGAGAAAATTACTTATCTAATTTCAAATTTAGATAAAGAAATATTTGATGAAAATGATATTTTGTGTTTAAGAAATTGTTTGTTTTTCATTTAGAAGGATTAAAGTGACAATACATTTTTGGGATTTAAAGTAATAACAGATGTCCGAAAGAGGGAAAAAGTATTTCAACACAAATGTCTATGTAATATATTGTAGGCGATCTTAGAGAGGTACATGGGTATGTAAGGTGTAGTTATGGAAGATGCACAAACAATATGACTATGTTGAGATTAAGATGGGAGATAGTGATTTTATTAAATTATAGCAAAAGAGCGTAGTATTCGTAAACAAACTACTGAAGTGTTTTTAAGGGAACATATCTGAGCAGGAAGTAACACCCCGTAATATTTAGAGTGTGTTTGAAGCGGTAATGAATGCACTAACATTTTTAGAACGAAATATATTATTATGAGTATCTTTTAAGTGTAGAGAGGTAATTTTATTCTATATAAGTGTATTCATATTCGGAATAAACGAATAAATAAATAATTGAGTCGATTGTTTATATTCGTTGTTTACTAGGAACGTATTTAGTATCAACTGATTTCATGACAAAAATATGTATCTAACTCTCTTCTTGAAACTTAGGAAGATTTCATGATAGTTCGATCTCGATGTGCGAGATAACAGTTAGAGTTAATCTGATATTACTAAAGATACTTGAATTTAAATAAAGAATTGATTTAAAAGCATTGCTGAGTATATTTGATTTAAGCTATAAACTTTGGATTTGCTAGTTGCCAAGAATCATCCTAGGCTCCTAGACCTTTCTAGTCACTAAAACGTTGTATGGTGTTTTCTATATACTACCGCAAATAATTTGGAATCACAACGTAAGATTTGTTGTAGTCTGTAAAGATGCTTTTGCTGCAAAGATGAATTTTATTTGATTCGGAATCAGTGTTGATAGTATCTGATAAATATATTATTTTCAAAGTCTTGCTTTTGTACTATTGGGTAACTTTCCTCTCTTCCTTTTTTAATGTAAGAAAAGGAATTAAGAAGAAGGGTAACAAATTTAGTTAAATTGATCACTAAGATCATAGATATAGTGAAAATGGTGACTAGTAATTAACAAAGGAAATAAATGAACAGTTCATGTTATCATTTAATTCAAATATGTATTTCAATTAACAGAAAATGGAGATAGTCTATCAGAGAGAAAACTGAAAACTAATTACCTCTACTCGGAATCTTATTGACAATACATTTTTACACTTTCTGTACACTAGTATTTAGCAGTTTTAGAGATTTGTACTTTTCGTTTATATCCTAGAGACACAATATCATGTTTCTCGTTTATTTTGAGATATCTTTGCTAAACAATAAGTAAATGTGAACAAATAATGAATCCAGGACAAATCTTTTAGTCCAAGGGCGTAAAGTATCTAAATACGGTCCTGTAGACGAGTATCATGTTTTTTTTTCTAAAGCCATTGTTAAACTTAACTTGGGTTTACAGTTTATGTCAAACCCAAACTGACTCCTTTAAATTTTATTGCTCACTTCCAAGATTAGATGAGCGAAAGCGCAAGCGTTAACAACAGGACCAGCGGAAAGAGCATGAATATCAATAACATCTTAAGAAAGGTATAACAGAATCACATTTTAAAAGCACGAATAGGCTTACAGTCTTATTCTTCAAGTATTTCTATCTTAGCAATGGAGAAACAAAGAAAACCTCAAAGAAAATGCATCATGTTGTATCAAGATCGAAACATTTTATTGGAATACTTTATTTATCGTGGAACACCGTTTTATGATAGTGTATATACGAGCAATCCCTCAATCTGTGGTTTACTGTAACCAATGTTTTCCACAGTAATTTTGATTTCAATCTCAAACTATATCCTAATTGTCTAATCAATAATGCAAGTAAGTGCATATTTTCATTAAAAGCAGACACATTTTACTAAACCTATTCTTAGTAGAATATGTATTATGTAACTATATCATTCTTTAATGAAAAGTAAAGCTGATTTACCCATGCACATCCAGATCATAATACGCGAACTAGGAACGTAAAATTTGAGAGAAATCTATTTTAGTCTAGGAAGAAGGGATAAGAAAAAGTTGTTTTGAGATGGCTATCCTGAACTGGGGTAAAGAGAAAAGTTTATTTCTTTTTTACAAGAAACAATTTCTATTCAATCCCCGGTGTTTAGAGGATGAAACTGTACATATACGTAACGTACAGTTGGAGGATGAAATTGTACTCCTTATTAAAATAACATTATACAGGTTTTAACGTCTTTTACAGTTTTACTACTAAAATTATAAAGAAGTACAATTTCCATAACTTTCTAATACTCGGTTCCTTATTCACAAAAAAACACGTCATTATAAGTTAGGTTTGGTGTACAAAATTTGGTACTATTTTTTTAATCAAATTTAGTGAACACATGATTCTGTGTTTTCAAAAATTCCATATTTATGAAGAAATTGTTGCATATTTTTACAATACTCACAAGTAAACCTTACGTTTGGGTGAATCGAGTTGCTGACTGAGACACATATGAGAAAGTAGTACTAAATGTGGTCAGTATTTCAGTGAAGTTGTAGGTGCGAAGCTCCAGGGGTTTAGGAGATACAGCTACCAGAACATCACATGGAAGTACACAATAGTCTTCATACAGTTGGAGGTAAAAACTCTGTAAGACCTCTTGTAACGACAAAAGGTGAATAACAAATATATGGGTACATATTAGGACTAGGGGGAAGTCATATAGTAAGGGTATACCTGACGGCGGCCATTTTGAAATCCGCCATTTTGAATTAAGGTTAAGTTTTTTAAATAGGAATAGGGTCATGTGATACATGATTTAAGGCGCAAATTTAATCAGAAGAACAATGGTGACGTTAATTTTGATTTACGCGCAACTGGTAAAATGTTACAGGGAAATTATATATTGTTGCGGCATATGTATTAGTCCTTTACTCCACCTTGTGAATTTTGCGTTAATGATAATAATTAAATAAAAAGCAGGTGAATAAATATTAGGTCTACGGTAAGAGTTGCCTTGATGGCGGCCATATTCAAATCCGTCATTTTGAATCAGACAAAAGTTTTAAACAAAACGCATAACATTGACACCTTATTAATAGCAAATTTTACCATAAATCCAACGGTATAACCATTTTTGCTTTATCATTAACCAGCATTTATTATCGCATAAACAAGTTGCTAATTTAAGGAGAAATGACCAAAGTGGAATTGAGTCATAATTGAACTTGGGTCTTTCTTCCAGAAAAACCCTCAATTAGTACAATCAATATGTAGTTCAGAAAACAGTGCATAACTTGCACAAATGCTCTGCTCACAGTGAGCACACCTGAGAAAGGAGTTACACTAGACACATTTGTCGTTAACAATTCCGTCAAAGCAGTAGTCGTAAGGAGCGATCCATTTAATTTTGTGCTTGTTAATGATAAAGCAAAAATGGTTATACCTTTGGAGTTATGGTAAAATTTGCTATTAATAAGGTGTTACTGTTATGCGTTTTGTTTAAAACTTTTGTCTGATTCAAAATGGCGGATTTAAACATGGCCGCCATCAAGGCAACTCTTACCATAGACCTAATATTTATCCACCTGCTTTTTATTTAATTATTATCATTAATACAAAATTTACAAGGTGGGGTAAAGGACTAATACATACGCTGCAACAATATTTAATTTCCCTGTAACTTTTTACCAATTGCGCGTAAATCAAAATTAACGTCACCATTGTTCTTCTGATTAAATTTGCGCCTTAAATCATGTATCACATGACCCTATTCCTATTTAAAAAACTTAACCTTAATTCAAAATGGCGGATTTCAAAATGGCCGCCGTCAGGTATACCCTTACTATATGACTTCCCCCTAGTCCTAATATGTACCCATATATTTGTTATTTACCTTTTGTCGTTACAAGAGGTCTTACAGAGCTTTTACCTCCAACTGTATGAAGACTATTCTGTACTTCCATGTGATGTTCTGGTAGCTGTATCTCCTAAACCCCTGGAGCTTCGCACCTACAACTTCACTGAAATACTGACCACATTTAGTACTACTTTCTCATATGTGTCTCAGTCAGCAACTCGATTCACCCAAACGTAAGGTTTACTTGTCAGTTTTATAGTTAAATATTTATACATATATAATCTTATTTTAGACGTTGAGAATATTAACATTATTATTCTTAGTGTTAATTCAACATGTTAAAGTTATGAACGTATATGACTTACACTTGGCAAGTGTTGAGTATATATTATCTATATATCTAAACTAATAGAGAAAAAAGAAATAACAAATAATAGAAAAGAATAAATTTATGTTTTCATAATTTTAAATATTAATCTTAGTAATAACTTCTTATTCCAAAATACGAAATATTTTTCTGTTGTTGACATTCATTGACCTCATTGAGGAATAGAAAGAACTGTTTAAATCCTTTGAAAATGCGAATCATATTTCTTTTCGTTAATGTAAAAATGCATTGAAGAATCAAATATGTTTCTCGCTTTCACATGAAATCATGAATGGCATCTAGAATTATGAAACCATTTTATAATTTGCCATGCATAATAATAATTAAGCGAAAGATATTCAATGATTTTCAGTTTTTAACGTTTTATGGATTAACGATTTCAAAAACGACTGAAATATAGCTGTTACCTGATAAAAACTTGACGGTTCATAAACTTCTAAATGCAAAGTTCGGTCACTCAATGCAATTTTCAGTATATATTTCAGGTCTTTAGTTAAATTCTTAGAACGCCTTTGACTTCGATATTGTGGAACATCCAAACTGTAAATAAATAAATATACAATATAAAATTAGATATAAGTACTCCACTGGAAACAATTGTTCAGAAGTTGTTCTTTCGTCATCTTCCAGCTGATCCGCAATATCCGACATAATGTCACATTTATTTTGTGAAGATCAACTTGAGTTGAACAGTACGAAAAAAATTGTATTAATTATAAAATTCTGACTGGGCAATATTTTATAAAGCCTTGTTAATTGCTAGTCTAGGTAAATAATTTTACGGTATCTTGGATGTTCAAATTTGTAAACAAGTATCCATTATAACTTTATGATGAATACTGTTTTAAATTTTGACCATATACACAAATATCATAAAGTGCATTGTAAACGAACACGATGCAGTTCTGCTGAAGTTGTGCAATCATGATTATTCTTTCATAACCTGGTCGCCATAATAAAATGATATTCGAGGACATATATTAATATTAGTAACTTTGAAGCAATATCTTTCAAGAACGAAAATACATTTCTGCTAATAGAAAAAAAAATTGCATTCACTAAGACGTTAAAACATATATAAATAAAAAATCAAAATAACAAATAGTTTTATGAGAGCAAAAGTTCTATAATGATTGTCGTTCACAAATCAAGACTAATAAAATTAGAATTTTGAACTATAAAGTTCCAGTGATTCGGAAATTAGCAAGTAAAACGTTTTAAACAAAAAATATTTATCTACAATTAAAACTTATGGCAAAAGTTATCACCATAAAATATTGAGACAAAAAATGTTATCTAAAACTAAAATATGTTTAATGAAGCAATCAATGTAAAAGGAACTTAAGTTCCGGAACAATTCGAATTTTGTTTATTTTAAAGTATCAAGAAAAAAACTGTCAAACGAAAAGTTACTTTCCGTGCTTTGTAGAAACAAAATTTTGTAGAAAGAAAAATTCTTCATTGTCAACTTTTAATTCTTTTACAGTTTCTAACTATTCAGGTCACAAGATTGATATCAATTGCAAATTTTATACCGTCGACTTTTAAAATTAATAATTTCTGACAGAAACGTGATTTCAAATGAGAAAATGTATATACATATATTTTTATTTCGCTAAATATTTTTGCTTCTTTAAAATTATTTTCTTAGAGCAATACAATTATTAATCAGGATGAAGAACATCATTTAATCTATATGCCCAACTAAAAAGAATTCATCAAAGATATCTTTCCATCAATCATGTATACTACAAAAGACGCGTACTGCACCAGACAGATCAGTTCGAAAATGGCCATATACAAAGAAGTATTCAACAAGAAATTTTCACTCTTAACTAGCAGCCTTAATATTGGACTAAGGAAGATATTGGTCAAGTATTATGTATGAAGCATTGGACTTTATGGTTTAGATATTTGGACATTACGCAAGTTAGAGAAGAAATATTTAGAGAGGTTCGAAATATGGTGTTGGAGAAAGATGGACAAAATAACATGAAGAGAAAGAGTAGCAAACTGCGGATAGGAGAGAATTTTTTAACGGATAGAAGAGAAGAGGACGCTTTTAGCCACTATTCTTTGAAGAGAGGCCACTTGAATTGAGCATACCTTGCAAAGAACTGGTATTCTTCATTCCGCCATAGAAGGAAATATGGAAGGAAAGCGAGAAATAGAAAGAAGAAGAACACAAGTAATTTGAAAAATTTATGAAAATATTGGCAGTTAAAAGAGGAAGCAGAAAATCGAGAAACATTGAAGAAATATTTCCAGGCCCAAAGTGAATATTAACAAGAAGAAAAAAGAGAAAAACACATTAGTCCCGGACCTGCCAAAAGGCAGAACACATAATAATAATAATAATAATAATAATAATAATAATAATAATAATAATAATAATAATAATAATAATAATAAGAAGAAGAAGAAGAATAAGAAGAAGAATAAGAAGAAGAAGAAGAAGAAGAAGAAGAAGAAGTCCTGACTATAAATCCTAATGTACAGAATGTGATTTGCTGTACATGAAGCAGGTTCAATTATTATTACGAATAAACTTACCAACTTCCAATTTTCAAAATATGGATAAGTGAATGATACGTATTCACTTGTGTATACTTGTATTTTCGTATTTGTGTATACTCATATTCTCACATGTGTCACACTATAAGTATATATGTAAAAGGGGGACCAAAGTTGGTATAGAGTCCCATACTGAACAACTCATTGCTGTTTATATCATTTCTTATTGTTATCCATTAGGTAAACTTTGTTATTTATTATTTGCTCTTAATGTCATTTTACTTATATCTTAAACTTGGTACAGTCTAAGAAAATAAACCTGTAAGCTAGAATGTTATACTTGATCAATGCAGGGGTGTACACATACTTTTGAACCACCTGAATATAGATAGATAGATAGATAGATAGATAGATAGATAGATAGAGAGAGAGAGAGAGAGAGAGAGAGAGAGAGAGAGAGAGAGAGATGTACTGTATCATGTTTAAATTAATAACACTGTAATAAGTTTTGCTTTAAAAGCCAGGAAATATGCATACGTACCATTATTATTCCATGCTAAATATTAAATTTACTAACAAAGTTTGTTACTTTATTTTCTAAACGTACAAAGAAGATACTTCACGCACTTAGCACAGGAATCATTCCATGTTGAATCTGAAGTAATTCCACAAAAAAGACCATATAAGATAATTTCAACTTGCAAAAGTGTCTTGCATAATGACATCTATTCCATTTGGTTCCCTAATTTCGTCAGGTTATCTTGAGAAAGAGAACACCTAACTCCCAAATATTTCTATGGCAAACATGAAACTTTTTGAAACAAGGAAAGTGTCTGCTAAGATATGCAGCTGCTAAGTAGCTACTTATATACCTAATTTGATTCCAAATATTTGGAAGGAGTACCATGGAGCAGGTACTACCAAATCTGTTAAATACACCGATGCTTCTGTTCAATCACAGCACCAAGGCTACATATGCCTAACTATTGTTATACAATGTTAAAAACGTAGCAAGCACTTATTTATAACATACACTTACAGTTCCAAAAATGTGTCTCTTAATTGATTTTTGAATTAGAGTTTTGGTACGCTTAATTTTCAAATACACTCATAGATGTGTACATTCATATCAGCCACATACCATATACATTATCATTTGCACACAATAATAAAACGTGATTTTGCTCTTCTAGTACGTACAAGAGAATGCATTATAAGCTATCGACGGAGTAGAGAAGTGGAATAGGAGTGAAGAAGAATGGAAAGAATATTTGGGTCGAGCAAAAACGAACGAGACGATGTTTGAAATTATGGTACTGAAAATAACCTTTCTACATATTATTGAAAGAAAGGAAGGAAAACTTATTAGAACATTGGCTGAGAAAGAACTAAAACGAACTGAGAAACTTACTAGATGGTATGTTTGCAGAAAAGGGAAGGAGAGGCTTAGGAATACAGTTAATGCACGGTATAAAAAGTGTAAATTTCGTAAATGAAGACGAAGAGGTTACCTGAAAAAGGCGCTGCAATTTCAGTGCCAACAATGACAGAATACCTGATGATAGAGAAGAAGGGAAGAAAGTGCACCGTCGAAATTTATGCAGGTGTGTACAGTACTTCTATGCAACATTTGCCATTTTTTGCAATTTCTAAATAGGATCAATACAACCTGTTAGAACTTGGTAGGGCTGCAACATAGTACTTGTGTTCTGTACAAGTAAATAGATCACTGTACCCACTCTTATAATTATATAACGCAAAAATATATAATCTTGCAAGGTATATTCGACAAGTATGCCCTCAGAATTCGTGTAAAATTCATTCCAATGCAATGTTCTCCGTGCCCTATGTGTATTGTACTAATTTTAGAGGCCCATACTGGTAATTTGGATATTTATGGGCCTCCTTATATCCTGGATTCAATCATACACTGTTATAGCTCTCGGACACAAAATTGATTTTAGTTTTCCTTGCATGTAACTGGACATGAATGTGGGCATATGGAAAAGAAATTTAATCAAATACTGCTTCTCTAACACATCAAAGGGGAATTCGTTCAAGTGATACATCAAAATCATGTTCAATTTTCTCCGAAATACACTGGTGTAATGAATTTTATCGTAGCTTGTACCGTTTGGAAGGTATTGCATGTTAAGTCCCTTCAGGCACTTCGCGAATAGACATTGCAGAGTAATATCAGTTACGCTTACATTTTTGATGTTGACAAATCAAAAGAATTTCTAACTAGAAAAATACTGTAAATAAAAATAAACTCTTTACAACAGTGGTTTCACAATCGTATTACATTTCTGTGAGGGATTGTTACTACTACCATGTTATACTATGACAAAGGAGTAATGCCTTAAGGTCAAAATGCCTAATGTAAATCCAGATACGACCAGATGTGGGTGAAGACCTTCCATTTCCGTATTGGCGTCCCTATCTATGTACTCAGAGCACATTTTAAATATTCGTGAAGTGCCTTGCATTTAAACCAATGAATTTACGAAAAAAATATATTCATGAATTTGATGTGGCAGTTGCACCTATTCCCATTTGAAAAAACGAAAGCTGAATCTAATATGGCGGACTCAAGATGGCGGGTGCAGTGGATAACAGTGACAGAGAAGCAGTCGTTGATCCAATTTCTGTATTTAGCATATGCTCGCATTGATGTCCGGTTAGATCTAAAGGAACTAAAAGAAATTCTGTGTCCGATTGTTATAATAGTGTATAATTGAATTCCGGATATATATATATATATATGAAGGCCCATTAATATAAGAATTACCGGTATGGGCCACTAAAATTAGTACAATATACATTGGACCGTGGAGAACTTTTCATCGCTTTGGATCGCTTTTAGACGGATCCCGAGGGAAAACTTCGCGAATGTACCTTGTTAGACATTAAATAAGAGCAAACCTTTTCTTATGAAAATTATTGGTTACTTTTTTGACATCTTTTCTCCACGAACAGAACAATGTAGATCAGCAAGACTTGAAGATATTTACACGAACACTTTCAAATACGTATACACAACTTTTCCAAAAATATTATTGCTTGACAATAAAGAGGTGAGTTAATAAATCCCACCTTAATTTCGATACGATGCACTACGATATCAGTGTACTTTAGAACAGAATGGAATTATGTACCGATTCATATAGAAATGTGTTGCAATAAACCCATATATTAAGGGATAATTTGGAATTACAAACTATAAAATTTGAATTTTGGCACTTTAATACTATGCAAAGCATAGAGAGAATAATCCATATTTTCAAAGGTATATCTTCTGGTCCTATACACACCTATGAAATTTAATATTTTACAATTTCCAAAATCTAAGAAATACTGTTGTAAATTCCTTCGAAAATTGAGTGACTGAATCTTATTACCTTTAATAAAATACAGCTGGACTCAGATTAAGCCGCAGTGAGCCAGGAGCAATTTCTAATAGTCCAAACAGTACTACTCTCATATTAGAAATCTCAACACATGCCAAACTGAATTACAGCTAAAACTTCTATAATTTCTTTCGGCATGGAAACACAAACTCGATAAGATTATAGAAAGTTACATTTATGTTCTTTCATGTAATTAACTCCTATTATAAATATACTCACATTTCGCGATTCTGAATCATAGAGTTGTACAGGAAGCAAACTCCAAATTCAATGTGTGTAAGTTTTGGATGATACTTGTCAGTACTTAGACTTAAGTATGATCCAAGAGCAAAATTAAGAGATCTTCTCGGATCATGGTCAGTGCAAGACTGAAAAAGAGAATAGATATTATAGACAAATAATACACTTCTAATCACTTATCATAACCTTAGAGGTACTCGTATTTTCACAAATTGACTGTTCATTTCTTGCCTTAAAGTGTAAATACATTGTCTATAGTAACATAGGATAGAATAAAAATAAACAAAAGGTCGGAAATCACGTATTATTCTTGTGAAAAATAAAGGGAAAATGCCCAAAGATACGATATAAGTCAATGAATAAATCTTAATGAGCTGATCAAAAAGCTATCTCGGGGCGCGGTGGCTCAGTGGTAGAGCGTTCACCTCCAGTGCCTGGGGTTCTTGGTTTGGTCCCAGCTCGTGCCGTGTGGGCTTCGTAGTGGAAAACGCAGTAAATACCCGTGGTGCTCGTGGGTTTTCTAGGGGTTCTCCCGTTTCCTCCCACTTTCTTCATTCCAACATTTCACTCATCTCTCATCATCACCGTTTCTTTAGCCTAACTGGCATAACCATGGAACATAAAAATTCCATTTCATTTTCAAAAAGATATCTGTGAAGGTAACTTATCAAGGTAGTTTGTGAGGAAATCCAGAAGAACATTTTTATATACAAAATTGAAAATTGACTGTGCATGATAATCACCTAACCTATTAAGAAGAACCTCGTACTGAAGTAAAGCCTCAACAAACTTCTTTTTATGGTAGTACTACAACGATAGTAAGCTGTGTGGCTAACCGAATAATGGAGACTACTTTCTTCAAATATATTTTTGTCTTAAGATGAGAAATGAATCGATCTTTTAAACCTTAAGTTCCCATTACCTGTACAATGATATAAAGAGGACAATTAGCTAATTTATAGGTCACATTAATCTTATCATAATGAGATGTTGTAGAGTAGATTATCGTATGTACCTTCCATAAAAACTGAATTATTATCTTTCTAAAATGTATGTAATACATTGTAAAGAATTGAAGTTTTTACTGTACTTATTCCTCCCCGAAAATACAATATCTACGAAGACACTTATATGTCCGGGAAACAGGATTGGGTGCTACAGTGAAATTTAGAGTCATGTCGATAGTAGTACACTATAAGAAACGCCACCCCTACTTAATTGGTCCAAATGGAGTAGCCAGACGAAGCGTGTTTTGAGAGAAGGCAGCAGTTCTCCAATAGCCAAGAATGCGAAACTCACGACAATTCGTATGGCAACTTGGACAATAGTTTCAGGCGTTGTCAAAGTGAATTTAGCGAATAGGATACTGCGGGCTGGCGTATACATCTTACAGTACATGTCTTAATTCAAAGAGTTAAGAACATAATTTGTAAAGATGGCGAAATTACAATTTGTAATTTGTGATTATTTACTGCTATCAATGTGTTTCATTTATTAGCATTCTGGCGGGTAGCTGTTTCTCAGTGCGTAAAATAGTGACAAAATAGCATTCTTAGAGTAAGAACAAATAGATATGAAGTTCAAATATGATTTGATAATTTAAAGTAAACATGATTTGATAATTCAAACGTGATTTGATAATTCAAAGTATCAAAGTAAACAATTAATTAACAATGAATAGAACAAGACATTGATAGTTAAACTTAATATGATATTTTGTAATTAAGGAGAGAAAATATGACAACAAAAGTGAATGTAATCGATATTCACGAATAAGGTAACCACGAAAATTCTGTCGCTTTTTCACCCATCACCTTCGAACATAGATAAATCGCCTATGAAGTACCTGAAAGATCAAAAATAGTATCTATCAGCATCGACGACTTACTGTCAACGTTCTGAAAGGACATGGATTCCATCGCGGTAGAATTTTGTGCGCCTTGAAACGAAGAAGGTATCAAGTGCATTTTGCACCTTTACTAATGATTTGAACAGACATCCTCTACGGCGATTGCCCAAGAAATGGAAGAGGTGATAATCGGATGGTGCAATGCCTGGGAAGTTTGCCGGATGCAATAGTGTTTAACATCCAAGGTGTAGAATGGTGTTCGCGTCATCTTAGCCAAGTGGTGATTAACGTTGTCTTGTAATAGAAGAACCCATTTGTGATCCAAATGTATTGGTTCGAGAGTTTTGAGTTTTTCTTGAACACGACTTAACTGCTGACATTGCACAGTTGTATTGATTCTCAGACCAGCTGGTTTCAGTTCCTGATGCACGATGCGCGAGAAGTCCACCTAACACACAAGAGGACCTTCTTCTGGTGCACTGCTGGTTTCGACTGTTTCGGAGCCGATACATGATATCCTAACCAATTATGATGGCGGCGTGGAGCTTCACACAGAACCCACTTCTCATCTCATGTCAACACCCTGTTCAGAAGCGGCTCCTTCCTCAGACGACACAGCAAAAAAACACAGGTGTTTGCTCGCTTCACCTTCTGGCCCGGAGTCAAATTATGTGGGACCTATCGATTCAACTTGTAGTGATTCAAAAGTTGATGGAGGTGCTGCCGATTTGTTTCTCCACTCACACTAAATTGTAATCCCAGCTCCTGACATGTCTGACCATTGGTCGTTTCAATTGCAGACTGAAGATCTTCACTTTGGAGATGTGTTGGTTCTCCAGCACCTTTGTTCATGCGTCTTTGAATTTTTCGTCACCTTTCTTAAACTTGTTAAACTACCGCTATAGTGTCCGCGTAGATACAGAGCCATCATCAAAGGCCTGTCATATCTTCCGCCTCGCTGCAGCGGCATTTGACCCCAGTACATTTGCAGCGGCATTTGAAGTTGTAAAGCATACACACTCTTCAGAAGCTGTGTGGAGGTCTCACGTTCACTCTATCCTAACACAAAATCACGGTATAACTGAACTGCCACAACCAGGTAGTATGTTTGATATACCCACACCAGCAACTGATCTTTGCTCTATCTCCATTTGCGTTCAACTCACGGTATGAAGGCCAATGAAACACAGACCTCCACGGAAGTGACAGAACTTTCTTGCTTACTTTTATACTTTGAAATAGATTAAACTTAACAGAGATCTTTCGCTTGAAATAACGTAATGACACAGTAATATTGGAAACGCAAAATCACATTTTCTCTTTATAAAACTCATATAACATAAATAGAAAAATCTACATCTGAAGGTTTTCTTTAAAATGATTTTGGAAATATTGTGTATACTTCACAGAAAAATTCAAAACGGAAATGTAGCTCATAAATACGCAACTAGGGCAGCTAAAGAAATTAATAAATTTATAGAACAGTTGTTGGAATGAAAGTTGGCTGATAACGTTTGACAAGTATATGTGTATTAGATCATGCTGCATGTTTGAAAAAGAAAGCCAATTACTTGTTACTGTTGTGTTAATTTTGATCATTAACGTGTACAATGTTACTATAATGTTGTTGAAAATATATTATAATAGTTTTGTTAAAGATTATAGATGACTACGACATCATATTGATATAAACCACTATATTGCGATGTATAGTGAGTAGAAGTCAATATATGATTTGCAGAGAATAAAGAAAAGATGAGTGCCACAGAACTTTCTAATGATGACATATTATTATAATAGGCAATGATAGTTGGAGATATGAAGTAGCCAGCTGGACGATAGAAGAGTGAGTAAATTCACTTTCAATATATTTTAGCATTATATTGTAGTTCTGTATTGAATAACAGATATAAAATAATAATTTGAATACAATTGAAACTGTTTATTTTTACTCGCTACTTACCAATTAAACCCTGTTATTATTATTATTATTATTATTATTATTATTATTATTATTATTGAGATGTTTAAAGAGAAATCGTCATAGTACTTTCAATATGATTTACCTTTTGCCAAATCTTAGAAAGAGCAATGCTTTCCAAAATCGAGTCGTTCTTGTAAGTGTTCAGTTCAGATAAATTCAGTAGATCGGTTTTTGCTATACTTCTGATGAAATTGTTGTAGTAGTCAATTTTAGTTTCATTAAATGGAATTAATCTGAAAGTTAAAAAGTAAGGATTTTCTTTATTACTGCCTCAAAGATTTTTATTAAAGAATTACTAAGTACTATTATAATTGAGTATGGCAATTTAACACAACATTCTTAGAATGTTTTAAGCGTATAATATATACATTTATATACAGGTTGATTCTTTATGAAGTTTACAACTTCAGTTAGTTATAATTCTTTATTGGAACTACATACGACTTGGTTTGTATGTAATTATACTGCGAAACACTTCAAGTTTTTCGTGACAAATCCTTTATGTCTCACAGTGTGCACATGCGGTTTTTCTGGACACATCCCAATGAAAGTCGATTTCCTGCCAAACAGAAGCCAACATTTCTGTGGTAACGTCCACGATGGCTGTTGTGATGCGATGTTTCAGTTCATTAACATTATCAAATAGGGAAGGGGTAAACACCTTATCTTTCACAAACCCCCCACAGAATGAAATCAAGTGGCGTATAATCTGAAGACCGTAGCGGCCAGGCAACTGGTCCACCATAACCTATCCACTTTTCTGGGAATCGCTGGTCAAGAAATTCCCTTACGTCTATCAGGTAGTGTGACGAGTTGGCATCTTGTTACCACCATAAACGGTCATCGTGTTTATCTTCATCTAATTGTGGAACAAGAAATTTCTGGAGCATATTAAGATAGGGGATGCCGGTGATGGTGCTCTCAACAAAGAAGAATGATCCATACCCCTTTGCTCTAGAAACAGCGCAAAACACGTTCACTTTAGGGCTGTCACAAACCTGCTACTGGTGCGCATGTGGACAATTACTCACAAATATGACAATTGTGCGTGTTGACTCGGCCGGAAATGTGAAAAGTTAATTCCTAACTGAATATCACATTGTTCAAGAATGACTCATCACTACTAATGCGATCCAAAATGGTAACACATATTCCTGTCGGGTATGTTTATCCGCTTCACCCAATGCTTGAACCAAGGACAGTCTGTGTGTTTTCATGGACAAACGTCTACGCAATACACGCCAAACAATGATATGAGGGATAACAGTTTTTCTGTGATGCACGTCGTGTAGATTTTCGAGAACAGCGGAAAAAACTCTACCTAACTGCTTCCACCACATCGTCAGTCACAGGTAAGCGTCCTAGAGCCTTTGTGTCTAACTCAGAGCAACCTGTTTCAACAAATGTCTGGTGCCATTTGTACACTGTTGGTCTGCTGGGTGGTTCCTTGCCATATTATGTGCGAAACTTACGCTGTATATTTGTTGCTGATTGTTAGTTTCGTCACACCAAAACACGCACCTAGCTCTTTCCCCAAAAGTGAAGGTCTCCATTTTCAACGACTGATTGCTAGCGCCGCGTGTGGTCAACTCCGCAATTATTCACTACGTGAGTCAAACTTTAATGTTATGCAGTTTAATGACAAATAAACCAGGTATGTATGTGGTTCCAATAAACAATTATAAGTGATTCAAGTTGTAAATTCTATAAAGAATCACTCTGTATTTTTGTATATTGTATTTAGGCCGCCATCTAAAGAATTACAGTAAATCTTTACAAAATATTTCTTATTTACCCAAATTACAGATCAAAACACTTAAAATTAATGGAACATGTATATAAATAAGGTTTTATGTGATAATTGAAACTAAACGTAATTAAATATTCTTTGTATCCAAGAAGTGGATATTCTTTAATTCTACAATCGGTGTCCACTGCAGACAAGAACTTATTTGGTCAGCATTTAATGATAAATTGTATATTTACCATTGATTTATTCTAAATCTTGAACATGATAATAAATTGACTCCTAAGATAATGATTTCTGTGTTATTATGACTTACGAGATATTATGAACTATTAAGAATAGTTTAATTGAACCAGTGTTACATAGCATTGCTCGCATTTGGTGGACAAGGAACTTATATATTGGTCTGTTTAAAACTAATCGAAAATAAATCATGAATAGATTCTCACCATTATCTCAACATTAGCGAAGTTACTTGCTAAAATATATCTATATACGGACTACACACAACTCTGCTTATCAACGTTTCTGACAACGTATCACATAGTGCTGACCCCATAAAAGAGGATTTAGAAACATCAAATGATTTGCACTTACTCAGTTCCTTCAAGACAAATGTAACTAACTGCATATTCACGGCAATAAGAAAATCTGATAAAATTTCAAAAAAAAATGAGAAAATATATCATCCCGAAATATTCTTTCAAACTACCTCTGTTAACATACGCCCTTTGGACGTGGAAGACTCGAGTTCAATTATCGGCGGAGCTCATGTAGTTGGGATCCCATGTTAAACTATAAGTCCAAGTCTTATATAGCCTCGCTGCTGAAGCGGACGCTAAACTCAAGACAACAACAAACTACCCCCACCGCAAAAGCATCTTAGATTGTTACCAAATGAAAGCTACACTGGAAATAAAACATATTTGCTGTAAGTAAATTAACATTACCACTTAGATTATTATAAAACATCATGAAGTCTTAAATAAGAACACAACATTATATTTGATAACTTCGCTCATTTGTTCAGTTTTCGGCTATCCTGATTCTTTATATGGGCCAACCATCACAAAATCCTTAGTAGTATCAATCCAAAATGACCAATATCCCTACTAAAGATTTATCTATAACATGTATAACATTGAACATAATCAACCCTTACGAAATAAAAAACAAAATTCTAACAATGTCACGAAGACATTATAGCATCTGCACAGCCAGGTACATAAAACTTAAATAACAGTGTTTGCTTTATCTTAAAAATTACGCAAGTAACGGAATTAATTCACTCATTTCAAATAAAGGCTCCGCGAACTTTTAACATGACACAACAAACACCAACAGAAGAAGCAAAAGTTTTCTTTTCCTTGGCAGCAGTGAATTCTTGAAATTCATTACTTCCCTTTTCAACCTAATGTAAAGAATTCTTTATTTTCGCATATGTAATTAAAGCTTACCATATCTCTCAACAAGGACTTAGCTTCAGTGCATATACCCTCAAATGAATAATGTAAATTTCACTATATCTGGATAAATATATCATGATGTAACTAAACTGTAATTGTATAATTGTAACTATAACCGTAAATATATCACGCTATAACTATGCCATTCATAGTCTTCATTGGTATGTGAGATTGTATTCAGTGTATTCATACGTAACATTTTTCTCTACTTCTTAATGTAATTATGTTAAATTAATTGGTACAGCAGGCAACAACTGAGCCTCGATACGTTAATGAAAGCAAATTTATTTCAATTCAATTTATGTCAGCACTCAATGTTTAATATTCAATATGTTCTTTTCTCGACTAGTACTTCTCAGTCACCATATTAACAATTGAAATTAAAACTAAAAACGCAAAGAGGGAGCTAAATAATCAACAAACGAGTGCATCAAATAAACAGCTTAAAATTGTTTAGAATATATGGTTCAGTGTTTACATGTAAGAAATAATCAGACACAATACGAACATAGTACTAACGTTATAATTCTTATAAAGTGTTAATGCATTAATCAGTGTTACTTCTTTTGCGCGCAAACAAAGTAGTATATGGATGAAATAAAGAAGAATGATTTCTTAATCAAACTACAAAATAATGCGTACACTCTAAAGACTATGGTACAATCTAAGCGACCCGAAACAAGTTCTCGCAAAGTGAATAGAAGGGGCAATGAATGTCCACAATGTCTTAGTGCTGGATAAAATGACCATGATATAAGATGTGTTGAATGAATTTGAACAAAGTGACAAAGGACTGAAAATTTGGTATTTTCTTCTATTTTTGTCGAAAAAGAATTTGAATATGCAGAACACCTAATCCCGTGAATGGCGTTAAAATACCTAAGATAATAATGGTGTTTACAGTAATTTGATACTTTAAAGCATTGAGGGAGTTGCAACGTTTATTGATTATGTTTTTAACATCGCTTGAAATTATGTAATTGGGATAGTGTGTAATTACAACTACCAAAAGCTGATGTTGTAAAGTCAAAAAAAAACGAAAGTAACAATCATGTTAAGATAAAATACATTACCACCACTAACCATGTGTTTCTTATGTCCCACAAGGTTTGAAATATCAAATTTACGTCAACGATGTTATGATATTTCCGTCTATTGAAACCATCTAAGGGATTAGGTGTGTTAATTTTATAAGCTCTTTCTCAAAATAAAGCCTTTCGCAAAAAGACAATTTTGCAATTCACTACAACCTTTTCCCATTTATTCGAAATATCACACATCATAATTGTGGTACTCGAAAGTATGGAACCTACGATAGCCTTTATATACCGGGCAGAGATTCGAACAAAATCGTAGACTCTCACGTTGAGGGCCTTGGTGATTCCTTAATTATCACAGGATAACGATTGATACCTCGTTGCACACATATAGAACACTGATTACAAGTAGATAACACTTGTGTAATTCTCTCCCTATTCGTAGAAGAAGAAGAAGAAGAAGCAACAACCTTTAAAGATATCAAAAATAGAAATGGAGTGCTGGTAATCCTAACAGTCACTCTACACTGACAAAATAAACCTAATGTGTAGAAAATACACTTGTGACAATAATATAAAAATGGTAGCTATTGCTGCAATACAAACCGATATAAAACTTCAGAAAATATCCTATAAAAATGCCCTGTATATCCCTTTCGAACAGCTGTTGCGGACATTCAGGTTGTCGGACCTGGTGACCTCCCTTATTACCACAGATTCATAATTCATATCTTTGGAAAGCTTATAGATTACACTCCAACCTTTGTGCAAACCTTTGTGCAAACCAATTCAATCCAAAAAATATTTTGTCTTATATGGAACTGCCCAGAAAACAAATGTAATTTACGTCAAAAATCTGAGACTCAAAAAATCGGCCAACTTTGCCCCTCTCGAACGTCCTTGATATAAGGAACAAGTACTTTCTCAGGATATTAGCGTATAGCAGACTAATTCATTGTTTTGCATACAAATTTTTATAACTGTAGCCCCAAGGGGGGACTTTCTCCCGAATTTCTTATTGCAAAAACCAAAAGACACGAAATTTACTCTCCTTCTGTTCACCGTGGTACCCCCTAGATACGAAAAGTGGATATCAGTGGCAAGATTCATCCTCTAGAAACACATTTATACCAACATTACCTTCTTGGCTTAATTAGGGGTTGAGCAACTAAGGTTTAAAGCATTGATACGGAAGTTGCATCCTTCTGTGTTCAAAAGATAGACATTGTCCAATCTGTCTCACTTTCGTTATTACTGTTTATGGAGGCCACCAAATTCAAACTATTGTAATACTTAAGAAATCTTACTGTACAACACAGGACAATATATGCTGAATTCCATATTTTCGTTTAATTTCGAGAAATGAAGTATAATAATAATTATGAGTTAGTACTATTTAAGAAAACAACTTTTATTGGGTTTTCAATATGGATAATCAGTTGTACTGCACAGTATGATGCAAAATAATATCCCATGTTGTTATTGTGGTGGTACAATATTTCGGCATTTTTCTCTATTAGTTCAAAAGTTAGAAGGGTATTTCAAGAGAAATTGTCCTTCCTATGTACCTATATAGATATATAGATAGATAAATCAAGAGACGTACAAATTGAAACAATCCAGGGGACAGGAGGTCTCTAGAGGGAGAAGTTACGAGTCGTTTGATGGAGAAGTATGGAGCCTTTTGAGAGAGAAGTACTGAGCCTTTCGATGAGTAGTTCTGAGTTATTGAAAGAAGAAGTTAATCGCTGCTAAGTTTCGAATGTGATTTGTAGTACAAAGTCAATCACAACATCGGTAATCTGATCTTCAGACAACTAACAGTTAACGTTAGTTATACCAGAGCATTGGATCGAGACGCCATCTCCAATGCGGACCATCTATTGACCAGAGACGCCTGCCAGCTTTGATATCAACTTGGCGATATCGAAATCTACGAAACTACCCAGGAGAGCACCATCAGGGAACGTCAACCGAAAACATCAGTAAAGGTATATGTGACTTCAAATTCAGAGTATAAATGCTAAATGTTTGGTATGCATTGCTCGTCTGGCAAAGATTCTAGATATCCGTTATAATCCACGACATTTTACATAAGCAACACACTTTCAAATGAGAAATAATTGAATAACTGAATTGAATTTATAATTGAATAATTGAATAATTGAATTTATGAGTTGTCATTTCGATTTAATCCCCAATAGAAATGTGCTTTATACAAAACCTTTCGCATATAAAACAGTAACTTGCCCACTCATTCTAGATGGTGAGTGGAAGGTGATCTGCTCAATTCAACTTTCGCATCCCCATTTCAAGGCACGAATTGAGCAGGTTGTCAATATGTATCACTATAAATTTGGGTGGTCAATTTCGTTCCCTTCCATGAGTAAAAAATCGTCGAACCACAAACGTAAGAAATACATTGTACCACGTGTTCGATTATTAACCCGATATATCCCCTTTGATGAGGTCAAAAATGGTTCAATTTTCTTTCATAAGGGATAGGTGTTTCCTTGGTTAGGGTACCAACTTTCAATTTGGGAATTGTCTAAACAAAAAAATAATTGTATTATCCTTAGGGCGTCAAATATTAGTATGGTCACGTGATCGATGATTTGGATTTTGGTGAGCGAGTCTTTGATACGACGACGGGTCCCTGGTCAATGTTCTTTACGACATGTGTCAGGTGGAAATTTTGAACAAGATTCATGGCATTGGTTCTTGTCTTATACCACACACTTGTTTAGGAGAACATTACTTTCAATCTGATAACGTTGTATGTACCATATTGATAGTATACCTTGACATGGAATGAAACATAAAAACACATAGATAAGCATAAATTTTGTTTTGTTCATTTTCTGGTTCATTATTCTTTCTTGGTACACTAAGTATTGAGAATGTTTGTAAATATATATTTTTTTATATTGAGCTGGATTTCTCATTAGACCTCAACACCTTTTTCTTCTTGATTGCGATTATTTGTTTCCTTGTTATGCAGCATAGCACCAGTTTGCAAAGCTTCGTATTGTGAATTCTGTAAAAAGAACGAGGAAAACGATTATTAGTATAGAACTAAATGATGATAAAACAATGTAAAATTCACTCTCAATGATAAATATTATAAAATTACCTGGAAGGTATATTGCAGCAGTCAACGATCATTAACCGAGGGTACTGTTGTGAACAAGTATTGAATTTCACGCAGGGATTTTCCTTGGGCTTTACATCACAAATAAAAATAAGCACAATATCCAGATAAGAATGAACCAAGACTTTGCATCTGGTTTTTGTTATATTTACAATACATACAATGAAGTTTTAGGAATGCAATATGTTGTAGTACATAAGGAGAAAGACCTTAGCTGTCAAAATATTCTCTATAACCACGATAATGGGTCTGTATTCACAATGATATGCCAGAGGAAGAGAAATCCGTAAGGGCAAATCATCGCTTACAAATATCCCGGTAAAATGATTTCTGAATAATGGACTACCGTTTAAGGCAGTAGCTAATTGTAATGTATTCAACATCGTAAATAGAAATGATAGATAACGTATACGTACCTTGCTATTTAAAATTTCAGGATAATGTTGCACTGGTGGTCGATCTCTAGGAGTGAGAAAAACTCCTCATACACAATACAGTTTGCAGGTGCTGCTAATTTCTCTCGGAAATGAACTTCCAATCGGTGGCTTCATGTCGTTGTAAATTCCAATAGTGACAATCTCCAGCAGAAGATTCGGGAGATAGGTCAAATACAAAAGGTGTATATAAATTCTTGTAGTCGGCTCTTAAAATTGTATTTCTAGTATTGGCAAAATGTATTTCTGAGCCTGAGAACTAAGTGTTGTACGGTGAAATGTAGAGTTCCTCTTCAAAGCTGGGTTGCAATTATTTCGAAGGTACAGCTTTTCCATCCACGTACAATGTAAAGAAATTAATGCTTAGATGTTGAAATTCAAACGGATTGCTGTTAATAGTTCCACTAGATGCTTCATTCGATGTAAATCCTACAATAATACGATTTGGCAATGTTCCCATAAATAGGTTATCAATAGTTTTGGATTGTATATCTTTCGGGATTTTTTTTGGCTTGTTAGGACAATTTCCAAATTGAAAGTGGGTATTCTAACCACGGAAACACCCATACCTTATGAAAGAAAATTGAACCTTATATGACCTCATCAAAGGGAATAAATCGGGTCAGTAACCGAACACGTGGTACAATGTATTGCTTAGGTCTATAATTTGACGATTTTTTACTCGTGAAAGGGAACGGAATTGACCACCCAAATTTATAGTGATACATATTGATGTCCTATACTATTATACCAAATGCTTAAATTGGTCAATTTCCAAAATTTGAGAATGGTCCAATGTACACCTCCCAAATTTTTAAAGAGGTGCATCAATGTATCTAAGTCCTATGAAAAAGAACGGAGCACTGTACATGTCCATATAATCATATAAAGTAATAATACCTCATCAAAGCAAATAAATTGGGCCAAATCCGGAAACGTGGTATAACGTATTGCTTATTTTTATATTTGGCAATTTTCCCATGAAAGGGAACGAGATGGACTACCCAAATTTATAGTAATTTATGTTAGGGTCCTATACTATTACACCAAAATTTTAAATTTGGCAATTTCCAAAATTTAGGGAGTGGGCCAAGGTATCCCTCCCAATTTTATAAAGGGATGCACTAGTGTACCTGTCCTATCAAAGGGTATAAACCCTGTACATGCCCATTAAACTATATAACATAATAAAACCCCATCAAAGGAGATAAATTAGGCCAAAAACCTCCGAAATTTGAATTTTTGGCAATTCATTACCCATGAAAGTGAACAAGATTTACCTCTAATGTTAATAGAGGTACATACCTGGGTCCTAGGCTGCCATACCGAATTTTTAGATTTGGCAATATACAAAATTTAAGGGGGTGGTACTATGTAACCCCACCAAAATTTAAGGGATGGGCCAAGATACCTCTGCCAAAATCTATAGTGGTAGTTCTATGTACCCTTAGGTCATTGACCCTGGGACAGGGACCATGGGTCCTGAGGCAGGAACCCCGGGCCCTAAAGCGCGATCAGCTGCCGCTCTTACTACTCTTGTTTCAGATATTACCACTTGGTTTCTGTTAGATTGTATTATAAATTACCTGTGGAAAAATTATTTTATATTGCATAGAATAATCCATTTTAAAATATCTAAATTTTGTCTTGAAATTGGTTTGATATAATCGTATTTTCAGCAATGTTATGTTTTCTGGTAATATAAAAGTAAATTTTAAATTAGATCCTGATTTTGATAAAAACTTAGTTTAGAAGTCACTTTCGCAAAAGTAATTTAGGAATAAAACCTTATCATAAACTTTGCGAAATTAGATTAATTTAAGATAAGTTAGTTATCAGTCGATTCAGGATTTCCTCAGTAAACGTTTCTATGAGCGTTACCTACACGTACTTGCAGATCTTTACATTAATATATCTAGGCAAAACGTAGATAGAATTTTAGATACTAAAGTATTTTGCCAATTAGGCAGAGGTATTGGATTTGGGACAGATGAAGATTATAGCAAAGTAATACATCTACTTGACATTTCTCTTTCCGTGAGGTTGCAAAGAAGACAAGAAAGACATTTAATTGTTTTATTTGTGGGGGCGCGGTGGCTCAATGGTAGAGCGTTCACCTCCGGTGCTTGGGGTCCCTGATTCGATCCCAGTTCGAGCCGTGTGGACTTTGTGGCGGACAAACACCGTGCTCCTGGGTTTTCTCGGGGTTCTCCCGCTTCCTCCCGCTTTCTTCATTCCACCATTTCACTCATCTCTCATTATCACCGTCTCCTTTAGTCTAACCGGCATAATCGTTGGACGTAAAACTTGAAGATTTCATTTCATTATTGTTTTATGTATTTCATTTTTAAGTAATATCCTAAAATTATAATATTTGAAGTAATTGTAGTGATTCCTTATTCCACTTTCAAAACATTTGTGAATTTAACATAATTGAATACTATATACTAAAATGTCTTACTTCTCTTTGTATAGAGTAGTTCTTATTATAAGATATAGCTCTTTTCTAAATTGCAACTAAAATTCAAGATACTATGAGCGTGAGGTTGTCTTTTATAATAATTAGAAAACTATATGGCTTCATTTTGATACGTCAAATAAGGTTTCCAAAACTATAACTTCAAAATAAAAGCTATTTTCGTTTTAATGTATTTAATTGAAAGGTAATGTGTGTGATATGTTTTTGTATTAGAGGAAAACAGCACTTCATTGCATAACAGTATCAATTTTGCATGATCTCCACTCGATCTCCAGATCGAAACCCTCAATTGAACTGTTTTACCTCAAACTTGTGCTGAATTATTGGCTTTTGTGCCGGTGGAAGGCAGAGCTTAAGTCACAAAATCTTATGTTAGAATATCACTGAAACATTTTTGTATTTCTTAAGTTGGGTAAATTCCTGAGACACTTTTTGAAGTACATACGAGTAAAATCTCTATTCTCTTAGACATCGGACATTGATTGTCGCATTTGTATATAGTCAACTTAGCGACTATATTATTATATTGTGTAGAGTCAACGAAAATGTCATATTTAAGAAATAATCATATATTACATATTCTCGTTTATTTTTTAATTCTCTTTGTCATGTTCTCTCTAGTTATTGCATGACCATATTACTTTTTATCAAAGGTGTTCAAGTATTACTTGTCGTCTTAGTCGTTTCTGTAATTACACACTAACATTAATTAACATATTGTGCCTCAACCAGTGACGATTTTAGTTGTAATTAGTGCTATACTTAGAATTTAACTAATGCAATACATTTTGTGTTGAGGAACATTTTAAGTATGTTATCCATGGCTAATGACTATATCGATAGAGGCAAGTCATCATGGTCGCCTTTCCTTAGGGTCACCTATATGTATTAACAAAAGAAAGGTAAGGGACAAAAAATTAACACATTTATGTTTATCTTTTTCTTATAAGTATTTTTATAGTTTTATAGGTTTCATAAACCCTACATTCTTGTGTCTTCCGATAAAGAACGTGAATAATACTACAAATGTTTTTCTGAATATGTGAATTATAATCACAAGTTAGAAAAAACCTTAGTAACATGGTAACATCACTTAAATTGGTTTCTAAATATTACCTTGTTGTCTAAAACAAGCCGAATTTTGTTCTCTCTTTATCGTATGAGTTCCATAATATTTCTAGTATTAAGTATTTCAGATTCCATGCTAAGTTGTCCGTTCACGTTACGTGTATACAATTGTAACTGAGAATTGTTCAACTATAATGAGGAAGCAGGCTGTATTGTTCACTCATAAATTATATATATATATATATATATATATATATATATACAGTATATATATATACTGTATATACAGTATCTATATATATAGTAATGTTACTGTATAACTGTATCAATATTAAAATTAATATAACTATGTAATTTTATTACGTGATATCCGGAACAAATAAAGAGAAATATTAAGTTATAGAAAGAAGACAAGCGTACCTGTCTGCAAACCTTCTCTTTCTTCTGATTAGCTCTGGTAACCCATGGAGAGATGTATTAGACAAATATAGCTGAATGTAATGCATCGTACAGCACGCCAAACGCTATGATTATAATTAGGAGTGTCTATTAATAAAATGTATAATTAACTATATACATATCAAAGAGAATATGTTTACTATTTACTGATATTATTTGCTCATCTTATTTTATAGTTTACTCTATATTTTATTACATTGTTTCAGATATATCTTACCAATTAAGGAACTATGACGTAATCAGATACTATCTGTAATGAATATGCCTCTGATGTAAGAATATTAACATTTTTGGTTACAGGTTTTCATGTATTGCCATTTATAAGTTATTTATGTTGAGAAATGAAATTTTTAAAAATTAATGTTATATTCTATTTTATGCAATTCTGTAATAATAGTCCGAAATTCCTGGCCAACGAACTTAACATATGTTATAAAAGACAGATGTTTATTGCTTTATTTGTATTTCATAGTAAGAACATTTTAATTTGACATATTCGAATCTTTACAAATAGAAATTATTCTAAACCCAAAAACAAATTTTGAAATTTAATTATCTTTTGTGTTGTTTGGTCAATGATAATTATATAATTGTTTGAGTTTGTAAAAGTTTGGATGATACTTCATGTTTAATAATCTCTATTCTAACTAGAGTCTTATCTAAGATATAGACAAACCCTGTAATAGCCGGGCTGAAAACAACTTGAGAAGAACAAAAGAAAGTAGATATTATTAATTCATATTTCAATGATGCATTTGATGCAAAAACAGGATGGACACGCTTCTTTTAACCATGGTTGCCACAGCTGAAAGTGGGTTTTGTTTGACAGGGTAGTGAATTCTGAGTTGCTTTTCGTGGGATGTTGAACCTGAAACTTGAGAACTAGTCTGAATATAGCACTTGAACAGGGATTCTATACTACGTCCTTGGTTTCTTACTAGAAAGCACTGCTTTATGTGTCTCACGTTTTGCGGGTTTGTGAACGCATGTATCAAATTCGGACAAGAGAATGTAACTAATGCAACCTCTACATCTTAGTATGCATCTTTGATAAGTTTCAACTACCTAATTTAAATCAGCAAAATGCATCCGCTTTTCTATCACCAAAATACAATTTATCTTAGGGCCATTATGACGTCAGGGTGAGTTCCTGCTACTGGTCCTAAACCTTCAGTTCTTTCTAAGACAGTAGATTATTGGAAGAATTAACGTTCGTAAGATAATACCGGCTTAACCATAGACGGACACCAAGCAGAAAGATCTACATTTCAATTTTTCATTTCAGAATATACCTTCAAAAGCACCTATGCATTTGAAAAATCCAAGAAAATGCTATATCGTTCGGATGTTGACAAACTCACCGGACAATATTCGTGATTTCCTATAATATAAGTAATACATCTACAAGAATCGTGATAAAATGTGAGCTTCTAAAACATTTCCCTTTATAGTAACACACTGTGATCTATGTCAGGAATAAAAATTCTATATCATGTCAAGCAATTTTGATCGAAAAATTGTACATACACCACATCACAGCCAACTTTAGTGCCTCTTGTGTTAACATAGACGATAATAGAGAAAATATTGAAACAACTAAGGAACACCTTCAAATTGCCAATTGTGATAGAAACATTTAAAAACAGCCGTATGAGCAGATAATATAGGTACATGTAACAGGAGATAATGTTTTTTTTTCAGTTTTGACGTCACAAGTAAATCTCAGTCATAATAGTAGGAAGGAGAGTTTTCATGTAGACCGAGGAATCCATGGATGAGCCAAACAAGTTGAAACTGTTCTTGGTGGTTTTCTTTTGCCGTCAATACAAACTGATCATCAGTAAACAGGACAGTAGAACAGCACTATTATGTAGAAGTTCTAAAACGTCATCGGAAATTGCTCCCAAATAACCACACCCTTATAGAAAACTGAGTTTTTGTTGCAGACAAATATGTCTGGTCACTTATTTTTTGCGGCAATCTTCTGGCTGAAAACAAACAACCGTTGTACTCCAGCCAAGCTAGGACTCCTTGGCCTCAGCAAATTGTTTTCCCTTAATAAACTAAAATTACACATTGAAAATACGTCCTTTCGACAAATTTGTTGAGATGAAACCAAATTCTAATTAGAAATTCCATGGCATATCTAATTAAGTGTCCCAGGACTTAAAGATATCTTGGTAGTCATGGACAGTAATTTGAAGATGAAAAACTTGATTAACTTTTATCTTTGTTGATACATTTTTACTGACAGCAATCCAGTGTATTATCATCAGCTGTTAAAACTGATCAATTTCTGCACAACACTAACTACACTAAGTTGTGTAAAAGCTTTTTTTTTGTCATTAAGTTCATGGAACGATAACAAATATTTGTATCGTGTGATGACAACACTGTATATGCTACAGTTATTGCAGTCGTTTACTAATACCTTTAACTGCTTCAACGTTAATACCGTGTACAAGAAACACAAATTATTTTCTTCAGATGCTGCTCTGTACACGACCATGAAATGTTGCATGTTTATCAAACATTTAAAAATAATGAATTGGTGTTGGAACTGAAACTGAAACAACATATGACTACATTTACGTGATTAGAATTTAGTTTAACCCAAACAGCCCTTGAGGTAAGTTAAAAATACTTACAAAAATGCAAAAATGACTTTGGAGTTGCTTTCAATTTTTCAAGGACAATTTATTTCGCTTCATCACATGTTATATAATCAATATTCAATATTCCTGTCTTTATTTTTATCTTACTCATTGTAATTTATTGGCTAGTTGGTACAGAGTAAATATTGTATTTGCCTAATGATAACATATTACTTCTGTATAGAAACACTGTGAAACTTACTATATGTTCCAGAGTGTACAGAAAATGCATTCCCCATCGAGGGAACAATACAAATTGTGAAACATATTGGCTTATTTTTGAAAATTTGTCACCAAAAGTGTCCAGGGTTTTATTATTTGGAGTATAACTGTTTTAATTTTCAAAAACCTTCTTCTCATGGAAACAATATTAATTCGAGAAGTTGGTGTAGTTTGTTGTTGCTCTAAATAATAGGCAAATGATTTTATATAATAATGTTTGTAATTAATTTTATATAATAATGTTTGCAATTGATTTTATATAATAATACTACTCTAACCGTTCTGGTATTTCTTCTCCTTTTTAACTTTTGCATCCCACGGTTATACCATCTAGGCTAAAGGAGATAGTGATGATGAGAAATGAATGAACTGATGAAGTGAAAAAGGGGGAGGAAATGGGAGAACCCACGTACATGGTATTTATTCACCACAAAGTGCACATGGCGGGGATCAAACCAAGGTCCCCATACACCAAAGGTGAACGCACTTCCACTGAGCCACCGCGGCCCTATTCTGGTACATTTGAGTCACAAAAATAATATATATGATCTGATAGTATTAAATAATTAGGAATTCTTTCTTATCCCTATTTTCCGAAGCCTTAAGTAATTGTATCGTCATCCATCGAAAGTGTCTCCACTATGATTTTCATCAACGTAGTTGTTAAATCTAAAATAATATTTGGTATATCGGATCTAATGTGTGGAACAGTGTGAATCAATATTTCTACAAGGACATCACAAACACCTCTCTTTAAAACCAATTAGGTAATTACCACTAATAACCTAGATATTCTCGAGAATACAGATCACCCTTCATAGAGAAAGCTTGATTCGGACGCTACACAAATGAACGCATAAACGGAAAATTGTGGAGAACGAATTCGTAAATAAACGCATAAGCGGGAAATTGTAGAAAACAAATCCGTAAATGTGACAAAACATTGTATATCGGAAATACTGCCAAACGTTTTCCATAATTTTGGAGAATGAACATACATTTTATTTATTATAAGTATGGAATTAATCATTTAATGGCATTTGTAATATAAGTGAATTTAAACTCGGCTAGTTACAAGCTCGGTTCAGTGTTACACTTTCTTGAATATATTTAAGAGTACATATATACTTTCAATTCATAAGTTATTTTCTAAATTTCTCATTGTGTAAGATATTACATTTAGTCCTATCTAATAAATAGCATTGCACTCGTTTCGTGTATTACTCGGATATTAACAATCCGTGGTTTAAAGTCTTGTGTTTAAATCTATGTTGCATATAGCTCGTTTGCTGAGAGTCTTGAAAGAAATAAAATGAAGACATACTTACTTTATTACGTCTATGCAAACGATAGAACTGCAAATGCCGTTCTCGCTATCCAGTTTCCACTTTTTGTCGAAAACCGATTTAAGTGAACATTACATAATTATTTCCTTTAGCAATTTTAAAGTATAATACTTTTTCCATCTTACGAAAGCTTTTAACCCTAATGGATAAGACCAATTATTGTTTGTGGAAAGAAAGAACCATTAAGATAATTGTACCTGCAATACTTGCACTCATAACATTTGCGCTTCACATTGCTTTCGAAACAATACCAATGACTGAAATAGAATGTTCTTATATAAATGGCTTTCAACGAGCGTTCATGAATAAATTAATAGGTTATTTACCGTTTGGAAAACATGTTATTGCAACACTAATGTAGTTACTATACTAATGTGCATACGTGAAAAAAATTTTCAAATGCATTTCCGTTGCATCATTCCCACCTCAAAGAAAGCAACGTCATTTTCATAATTATTTAAGATTATTGTTCTTAAATAAACTCTTTGCTCATACTATAAAAATAAATAATGGTTCAATATATTTTAGAAAATTCGGCCATTCTGTGGTCTGTCGAAAAATGTAAATCAACAAAAATTCAGGGTGGACATAAAGTATCTCCGTGATAACAAACAATAATAATAAGAAACCTTAGAATGATATAAGTATGCGGTTTGAGGGAATTAATAGGAAAATTCAAGAAGTTTTTTCACCTCCACAACACAAAATCCGTTCTTCGGACTGCAGTACGGAGCATACGTTATTCGTATGCTACATAGGCACTGCCCTTAGATGTTACATCATGCCGTTGCAGGATGTCTGACATCTAACAATTTTCAGTATATCACATGCATATACTTATATTACATTCCTCAGCTATATGTTACATACGTTCATTTTTATGTAAGATACTAACCGCCTACGTTCTTTCATACGAAAAGTACGTATAGATGGAACACTTATACAGAAAGTATTACAAAACATGCGTTTTCAGCTATATGTTTGCTGTACATTAAATTCAAAAACTACAGGAATTACGCATGTAATCTATCTTTTTAAGTACGCAACCTACAATGTTTCTCTCAGTGTGATTTCAAGAATTTTCCCATGTGCTCCACTAGTTGCCCCCAAGACACCCAAACGATATTCAATTTCTATCCATTGTGTTACTCAGAATTTCAGGAGTCACTGTATCTATTGCGATATTTATCCTGTTTCTGAGTGTTGCAATATCACAGACAATGTCGCGTAAACCCTATCTTTCACATAAACTCACAGGAAGAAGTTTGCAACGCAAGAATTTCGTTGGGTTTAGGTTAAAGCAACGCGAACAGCTTCCACACATTTCTCACTAACAGCCTACCACTTCTACCACGAACTAAAATACGTTCTGTTCCAATAAGCTTGCTATACAATTCCTTTATGCTCTTAACGTCTGCTGGATGCTGTCCATACTTTCTCTTGAATGTTCGTTGTAATGTGACGGGATATTTTGTTTCATCATTCCACAACACACACTTCACTTTTTGCTGTGCTGGTGCAATTATTAAACAAACGACTGTCACACTAAGATCAGCTGAAGTAAATGGCAGCACAGGTTGTGGCAAAATCGTGAATTATACAGTAATACAAGCGAAGTTTTCAGACCGCATTCTTCTATCATTCTTTGTTTTCTTGTTACTAATATTTGTTGTCAGGGAGAGGCTTTATGTCCACCCTGTATATAGAATCCATCCTAACATCAGCTAACAGGAATCTCCCTGAGAGCTTTCAAAGTTTACTGAACCACTGGTGTGTCCAATGAGTATGCAGGCAGAAAAAGATTTGTAAATGTGAAAGTTTTAATGTCCTAACACTGTTTGAAAGTAATTTCTCTGCCCATCTAGTCATTGGATGTACCTATTGATCAAATACATCACCACTCTCAGAATAGTTTCTATTAACCACTGTTAGGAGGAATTCTACACAATTTTTGGTCACTGGAAGAACTCTGAATATTCTTTTGGAAATGGTGAACAAAGGTGAATGGTGAAAAGTAGTTTCAAAAGAATATTCAGAGCATATTCAAACACTCAATTATTTCTTCTATCTTATTATTTTTTATTATTTTTTTCAGTGAAAGATTCTATCTGATAAAAATACGTTTTATTTGTAAGTGTCACAATGTTAATGATTTGGTTTTTAGTATATTTGAATATATTAACTACCATCTCCACCTATAATCTCAATGTGGTACCTTTAGCAATAACAAGCCTGCCTTATAGGTATTGCTTCCATTTACAATCCAAATAATTATTCGATTAACTGCATTAACAGGAGTAGTGACTTTTAAAACCTAACAACATTGTACCCATAAATCACCTAGGTTGTGTCTTTACTGACTTCAATAATAGCATAAAGGAGGAAAATATTTTCTATGAATATTAGAATAGCAATAAATAAAAAAATAAGGTACATATAGTTATATTTTCTGGCCCAGCGTGGCTGGCCTTGAAAATTATATTTGTGTCAATTCTACTACGGAAACGTATTACTCAGTGGAATGCATTTGCTGCCATTTCCTTGTCTATTACTCAGTTGTTATTTGGTCAAAGCTATTAAGAATTGAAGAAAACCATCCTATTATGCAGAATATTGACGCATTCCAAACATAATAAATAAGGTTCTGATTACAGTACACTTTACAGTCCTTTGTCTTCTGCTAATATGTAGAAATATAATGCTCTTATTGTTTCTTTATCATTCTACGTAGTTCCTTGTTGTTTACGTACTCAGTTTCAGGAAATTACGTCTTAAAGCGTCGAGTAATAGTCAACAAGTATAGTAATAGTCAATAAAATGATTCAGTATCACGTTTCCTATACAAAAAAATGTATCAATGGTACGAAAATAACATACTGAAAATAAGTAAAAAGAAATGCCATTTACGTACTCTTAACAGCAATGAACATTCCTTTAGCCTAATATTCGAATAATAACATTATACATCAAATATGTTTCTACTTTTTACAAAAGTCAAGAAAACAAATATTGTTTAACGTAACATACATATCAAGGGTACAGAGGAATAGGATGCTGTGTTTAAACAATTTAATTTACACCGTGCAGTGAAGATCTAACAAAATGATAGGTTTAATAATAATAAATTATTAGCTAATAGCATATTAATTAACTATTGTCATATTTCAACTGAAATAAAAAAACTTTTAAATCATACATATGTATATATCTAGCGATCTGCTCATTAAGTATTTGCTACATATGATAGACTAGGAAATTTCCTTGTGTTTCTCTAGAGCTATGGTTTGAGTTAGTGGTTCTTCAAATTGTATATAGATTTCCTGTAAACTTCAAATCTCACACGAAATTCTAAATCCTCACATAAGCATCTTACTGAACCTCCTTAACCTTTTCGTTCCCTTTTAGTTCAAATATCAAGTAATGCAGAAGTAATGTTTCATTATTAAAACATACGAATAAGTATCACAAGTCTTATGCAACGGATTTGTCCGTCCGTCTGTCGACAGATATCAGAAAAAAAACCGAAAAAAATGCCTAGAAGCGTTTCTATTTTGCTTTCTTTTTCAATCGATTAGCATCAGAAGAATATATTATATCTCCTTCATTTAAACCGGATGTGAGAATTGTCTCCAATGTTTGGTTTCAGTCTTTATCACTAGAGAACAGACATTGAGAAACATGTTTTAAATAGATTCACCTCTTAACATATAATCTCATCTTCTCACCTGTCTCTCTAGTATAACTGAAAGAAGTACACTTTCACTACTTGACGGATTTTGTCTCTCCCTACCTCCCTGTCGCCCTAAGTTATAGATCTGTTTAAAATATTCAATTCGGATAGTCAGGAAGTTTACAATAGTTTCACAACAGTAAAACCAAACTAGTGCATTTCACAGAAAAAATACAATAATTTTTCTACTCTTACATGCCACTTTCATCCCGTGTTGACGAAATGAGACGGACAATTAATGAAAGTAAATGCTTATGAAATAATTGTTGAAATTGAAATATGGGAGAACCCCGAGAAAATTCATGAACATGAAGTGTTATTCTATCATTGAATCATCGTGTCCTTCACAAGAAAGCGGACATCATTGTACCTCTACGTCAACCTAGGAAGAGTAATTGAATAATTCCATAATATCAGGTAGAAGCAAAATATTGTCGATGAATATTAGATAAGTAATAACGTGCAAAATAATGACAGTCATTTTTATATGTGGACGGAATTGGCCCTTAACATTATATTTATGATAAAATTTGCCTATGTAAACATGTTGTTTAGTGAAATGTTTTTACTGCCGCTTCCTTATATATTACAAAGTTTCTATTTGAATAAAGCTATCCACAACTATTTGAAAACATACTGTTACAAAGACTATTGACACATTTCAAATTCAGTAAGCATGCGTCACTTAACATTATTCATTGCAATTACATGTCTTCTATAAACATGCACACCCGTTTATTGTTTCTTTGTTCTATGCAAATACGTGATTTTTACGTCTTCAGTTTCACAATTGAGTACTAAATCGTAGGCAAGTTTTGTTTTATATGTTATGACCAATCCTTCAATATGTAGTTACCTACAGAAGGTAATAATAATACAAAAATTCCATTTTGGTAATAGGATAATACAAAGACGATATTTATTATTTCTTATTAGCAAAAGTCGCTCCTTAGTAACAGCCATGTTACAACGTTGTATACTACAAGCTCCTTCGTGGTTATATGTTTACGGTATGATTCTTTAGTGAGAGACACCCAGGTCTCATTCCTGACGTTAGTTCCTTTGACTCAGATCCCACATGAAGCTGTAGGTCCACTTCCCATAATCTTGTTTCTGAAAAGGACGCTAAAACTCATACCATACAAAAGAAATTCATATACAAAAATGAATCAAAAAATGAATAAGTTTTCCCGTATAACATACATATAGGATTACCAAGTATAAAGAAAATTACAGTTTTCTTAAATTACATTATCCTACTCCAAATGTCTATACGGGAATTGCTGCACAGTGCATGCCTGTCTCCCTCCTCTCCACATAAGACCTTGAGTATAAGTTTATGCCAAAGATAAGTAACTTAGTGTGCTATGGTGCGAATATAAGATCCGTGTTATTAATATTAAAAAAATTCAAGCAATGCTGGTGGAAGCGCAAAACGTTACACATCTTTGGAGTGACAAATCATTATGAAGATACTGTTTCTCAAAAAAAAAAATTCTGCAAATGACATTCTCATTGAAATATCACAAACATTGGGCGAGAAGGGTTTTTTCTACTGCGCCATCAATATCTGGATAGCTTAGTATAAGATCTAAAGCTGAGCTAAAATTGAGATCTGGAGAGAGCGTAGAATAAACGTAAATTACCCGGCGACATGTGATACTATGTATGAACTAATACTTTGGTGTAGACAAACATTATTTCAAATATTAAACTTTTCAACATAATGTTTTGGGTTCATTGTTAGCAGTATACTGGACATACTGAAGCTCCAGTGACAAGGAGGAACAACAGTGACTAGGAGGAACATGTTAAAGCACCTAAGGCATTTTTGATCTAGTACTACGAATTTGCGACTAGTACGATGAATTTTTCTACGAGACTTATGACTGAAAATGGAGCCTGACTCCACGCCTGTTATCCTTCAGATTGTTCAATGAAGTGGTCATACTCCGGATTTGTGTAGCCAAGAAATTCATCACCCAGAAACTAGCAAAGATCACGGCTTCACTTCTCTGGGACGATGACAGTATTATGCTATCTCAGAATTCTAGTGTTACCAACGGGTATTATTCTAACCTATTAGATTAGCTACATGAGGCAACTAACACAAAATGCAGCGGAAAGAATGCTCAAACAGATTTTCATTTACACAATTGCCCAGTTTACATGTCCTACATTGTGGCTTTCAAATTGAGCACTCTTGGATTCCAATTGTTCTATCACCTCCATTTTTTGTTTCATCTCTCATCTTCTAACTTCAGTAAAACCTCAAAGGTTGTTATTTTGAGTACACTCCTGTCATCCAAGATGAATTGTATGAGCAAATCTTAGAAAAGATGCTATTATACATTACTGTACCATGTATTTTAAGAAGAATATCTTGGGTAACTGTGTAACTTCATTCTCTACCCTTTATGGAGAAAATCTTGAGTTCTTCGGAATCGGATACTTTACATCAAATGATATTGTGCATTATACATTTCCTATCGACAGCTAAATGTAAATTGCAAACTGTCATAATATGATTACTTACCTATTACTTGGCTTTGATTTTTTAAGTTCCCTCTGCAATAGGGAAGCTATATGAGGCTTATAGCTGAATAGGGAATCCTCTCAATCTGAGTTTTCACCGGTAATCATATGATAGATACAGAATGTAGCAACTGTTAGTATTATAATCAATAAATGCTATGTATACAATATTTAAGAAAATTGAATCTCTTGAACGAAATAAACATTTTAAAGGGAAATAAATTGAGATTTATGTTTCAACGTCAAACGATTTTATTATTTAAGTTAAAGGAGATGAGTTATTTACCGAAAGTGAATGATTTTGAAAATATGGGTTTAAAGAAAGTGAGCGAAGAAACGAATAAACTTGGAGAAGACCGAAGGAAACAATGTCACTACAAATTCCCATGGTTTGGGATCAAACCAAGAGCCTCTGAAACAACAAGTGATAGCTGTAACACTGAACATACGTCGTCCTTTATTAGGTGAAATGTATAGCTTAGAGGACATTCTGAAACTTCCACCCAGGATTTTCGTGCAAATTTAGTGTCCCTCCCGTATATTGAATAAATATGTACGCACAAAGAGAGAACTCGCTGAGTTCTACTTAATTTATTGAGATTAATTTATTGTATTTAAATTGTGTTAATACCAAACTGTATGACTACTATTAAGTACCAACAAAGTAAACATATCTTAAACCATATATATCTATTAACTTAATATAATATAATGATCATAATGTGCACAGCACAGAATACATCTATTAGACAATTTTGCAAAGACGTTAGTAAACAATAGATAAAACATTCTATATGGATCGATCACCAAAGTCTGTAAATCAAGTAGTAAATATACCGTGTAAATTAAGCCACAAGACGAATGTGTCCTTGACAAAAGAGAATATAATATTTATTTAAGTAAGCATAAAAATGTATAGAGAACATAATATTTTGCTTTATTAAATGAAGTAGTTAACGATTGAAGTTTTCGAAACTGGATACTTAGATTGCCACATTTTCATCAGTGTAATATCGGAAATTTTAGAAAACATTTAAAGTGACAATGGCTGTAATATGAAGAGTTTAGGTTTAACTTCAGCACTGTGTGTTTTTTAGACATTCTTAATTCTGCAAATTGAGTTATAGGTGCATGCATGCACCCAGAAATTTTGATCAGCGATCCATAAGCTAAAGATTGCAGGGGGTCTAGACCATGCGTGTCTCCGTTAGTGTACCTGTATGCAGACAAAATAGGTGGTATTATTTCATTATAATTATAAAGTTTTGAGGGGTCCGAGCCCAGTGAAGCCTGACGGCGAGTACCGTCTGCAATTGAGCTACCATTCTTTTTCCTTTCACTGCAGGTTTGTATTCTCAGTCAATAAGAATATAATAAGAATGGGGCCTAGGAAATACAATTACAATAAAATGATGTCAGAAGTTGAAAGACGAAAAATGATAAGAGACGTTGAACCTCATTACCTCGTAACTCTAACGAAATACCATTTAATGGGTTGAATTTTCCGAACCATACGTAAGAACAAAATATTTATTCTGAAAAATGCATCAGAGTTTCAAAAAGGAAAATACTAGACAGAAAAAATGACCAAAGTGCTGTCAGTACAAGCACACAGACACCCGCCTGTGATTGACCATGTATTCTTCAAACCAACGGTGATTACTCCAATATTAAGTCTCCGTGCCCAGCTATGATATATTGTTACTAGAGTTGCCATATTCCAAAAATGAAAATCCGGACGCTACTAAATTACGAGAATCTTTGAAATGCTTAAAATGAAAAGAAGTTTTATACACTAATTTACTTTCTTGCATTAGATAGAGTTGTTCAGGTATTATACGTAATCACATTTTTAGTCCTTTTAGTAGACGTTCTCTTCCGTAGTTAAGTTGAGTTAATTTTGAGTTTAACGTGCCGTTTAGCACCAAGGCTATGTGAAACGTGAAGCTACCGATTAACGTGGAATCCGAATCACATGAGCTCCCACCAGGAATTGAACCCAGGTCTCCCACGCCAAAGGCACGTACGCTAAATACTTAGCCACGAAGGAGCTCTCACCACTTTTGCGTGTACAGACGATCCACAAGCGACTGAGATTAATTTGGTGAAATTCAGGAGAGGTGTAGCTGTCTAGACAGACACGATCTTTTCTCTCTGTGAGATCAGCTCATTACCTGTCATTTATGCAACCAGAAACAATACAAAATATTGTGGGTTGCGGCACTATGCAAACATTTCAGAAGAAAATCAAAATTGGATCTAAACTAAGATTGGATACTTTTCTAGATTATTTACAATTTCCTTCTGGAAGGAAATAAATTGTAAACACGCGTTGAAACGGAAAGCTTGAAAGTCTTTAGTTTCCTCAAAATTATCTGCTTCTTTTCCTTCTCCTTGAGGATCAGTGCCTATAAAATCTCAAGATTATCAAACAGCATGAAAACTGATTTTCTGTTGTTCAGCTTGAGTTTTTAATGAAATGCGTCTTATTAAAAGATAATTTGGACCTGATTTTCCCATTGAGTTTATAACTAACTAACTCTATGGCCTTTGGAACCCGGAAATTCAATGTCGCGTTCACAAAAGTTTTCCACTGACTTCTTTCCTTAGAAAACTGGATCCAGTTTATACTTTGTATTCCTATCTCTGCTAGATCCATCTTAATATTGTCCTCCCATCTGCGCCTAAGTCTTCCTAATGATTGTTTTCCGATTGGTCTTCCAGTCAAGACTTTGAAAGCATTCCTACTTTCTTCCATTCTAGATACATGACCTGCATACAAGAGATTTTGAACAGAATAGTAAAACGAATCCCCTGCTTTTAGTAGACATTTAATTTCTTCGTGAATAGGATTTTCGTCTGTTAATATTGATCCTAGATATTTGAAACTATCCACTTTATCAAATGTATTATTTAATATTTTAAAGCATCAATTTGCCGTATTACGGTCCCGATGTACTTCCATACATTTACTTTTCTCTGCGTTTACTTCTAAACCCATGTATCTGCAATCGTTTAGGACTAGGCGGTTGCTTTGACCGCTTATTTAGGTTCTCTAACAAGTAATTAAGTCGTTTTTTTTTTTTTTTTACTGAACAAATCAAGGATGGACCAAAGAAATCGTAGATGTGTTTTGGAATCGGATGGTCAATTTGGTGGCACCGGGTGGGAGCAGGGGCTATTCCCTTTTCCTTTCTTAAAGCAAATTTCGAAACATTTTCACGTCTTTAGTTTCCAAGATATCAGACTGAAACTTTTTATACCGATTGTGCATACTTTTGGGTTTTTCTCATTTTTTTTCTGAGATCCCTAAGTGAAACCGGGGCCAGGCCCGAGCTACGCAAGTGTTCCTAGGGGACGATTTTTTCAAAAACAATCCGGTTCACATGTACGATACAAACATGTGTGTTGTACCGCTAGAAAGGGGTCGTTATACTGTAAAAAAATACGTTTGTACCATGACTCTAGACCAAATAGTAATGACGCACTAAATGTTTATAATATTTGTATTATTAGACTTTCAATAATTTTTTCCGCCCTTTATTTCCAAGATACAAGATTGAAATTTTGCACACGTATCATATACATAACAACGTATTACCTTAAGGAAAAATCAGATACCAATAATTAGAACCCAGGCCCAGGTCAGAAACGCAAAGTATTTTGGCAGGAATTTCAAACCAAAATTCCGAGTTTTTCACGAATTTTCCGGTTTAAGTGTGTGAACGGACATGTAAGTGATACCGTTGGAAAGGGATCATTATACTGAAGAAAATCGTGTTTGATGCATGACTCTGAACCATGATCCTACCACAGATATGAAGCATGATCCTACGATAAACAGTAAAGAAGCAGTAGCTGTTTGAGTGAAAGACTAAAATTTACCTCAAAAAGTGGAAATCCTGAAATTGTTAAGCGCTTCAATTATGTGTGACATCACATTCCATAGCCCAGCTTAACTTCCAGTTTAACGTCTCACGATTATGCTGTTTACACTGAGGGAGACGATGATTAAGACAAGTGACTCACGAAGTTACCATGGTGGGATGAGAATGTGGAAGGAAACCAGAATACCCAAAATACCTACAGACAAGATGTTATTAGAAAGATTCTTAGAAAGATGTTTGAATTAATGAAACATTTTAATAGGAGGCGCGGTGGCTCAGTAGTAGTGCGCTTATCTCTGATGCGTGGGTTCCCGGTTCTATCCCAGGCCAAGTAATTTTGTAGTGGACAACATTGTTTATGTAGGTTTACTCGGAGTACTCCCGTTTCCTCCCACTTTTTCATTCCACTAATTCTTCCATCATCACTCGCCTGATTTAATCATCGCCTCCCATAACTTAAAGGGTATAATCGTAGAACGTTAAGCTCAAATATTACATTTTATTTTCATGGTAACCAAATTTAGAAATAAATAAATGGAACAACGGTAATTTGCTTAAAGGTACGAGGGAGGTTCAATAATTATTCTCCCCGTCATATTTAAAATACTTGAGCTGGGATGGAAGATAAGGGATATTGTAGCTTAATGTCTTAGATTACAGAACCATAGCTGCTATATTAATATTCTTTTCTGCCGTCTCAGGTGTGAGAGATGGCGCCTAGCTTGAAAAATGGAGAAAATCCAACAACGAGCTGTCATCAAGTACCTCCAGAAAAAAAAAAAGGTTAAGACCAAAGGAGATTCATGAGAACATGATCCGTGTGTTCAGTGATGGAGCTCCTTCCTACCAGGTGGTAAAGAACTCGTAACGCGACTTCAGTTGCGGCAGGGAAAGCTGTCAACAGGCCTCCGGTGCTGGTCCTCCAAAAACAGCGTGCAGCCCAGAAAACATTGGTGCTGTGCATGATACGATTATAGCAGACAGGCGAATCACGGTGCAACAGTTAGCATATGTCATGCACATCTCAGTAGGCTCAGTGGAAACCACTGTGCGTGAACACTTGGGATTCAGAAAGGTGTCAGCGCGATGGGTACCCAAAATGTTATCTCGTGAACATCAGAAAGACAGAGTTCGATGTTCAAGGGCTGGTTTGGAGGTTATGAGGTCAAACCTGATTCAGTTCTGTGATAGATTTATGACAAAGGATAAGACGTGGCTCCACCACTATGATCCTGAGTCCAAACGACAGAGCATGGAGTGGCGGCACAGCAGATCTCCTCCACCATGCAAGTTCAAGGTGTAAGCGTCAGCACGTAAGGTTATGACCACAATTTTTGGGGATGCGAAACGTACGATCCTTATTGACAACCTGGAGGTTGGACACACTATTGCGGGGGCCCATTATGGAGCCCTAATCCCTAAGTTAGGTGAAGCAATCAAGAAAAACGGCGCGGGATGTTGCAGCGAACAGCGTTGTTCCACCAAGATAATGCTCCGGGCCACGAAAGCCATCTTACTGGTACCGCAATTCATGCTGCTGGTTTTGATGTGTTGTAACATCCTCCCTACTCACCCGACCTCGCCCCTAGTGACTTCCATTTGTTTCCAAAGTTGAAGGAGCACCTCAAGGCAAGGGAGTTTCACTCAAATGCAGCTGTTATTGAAGCTGTGGAGGAATGGCTCATGGCTTAGCCAGAGACTTTCTTTGAAACTGGCATAGTGGCTTTACAGCGTAGGTGGAAGAAGTGCATTACTATAAAAGACACTTTTTGGAAAAAAAGTACTGCTTTTAGGTCAGGGACAATAATTATTGTACCACCCTCGTACTAGCAAAAATCAAAAGGCAAATGATTCACAGAGGTAATTACATAAAAGAAATAATGATAAGTTACTCTGTATTGTGTGATCATGAAGTCAACAACACCCTTTATATGGTCTTCCGAGTTTTTACTTTCTTGTTTATTATATTAAGAGCTCTAACTTACCTACTTTGAAGCCAACAACGTCCATAACCACTATGATAGTATCTTGATTCCTATCTTTCTAATCCATAATATGAATATCTGTATACTAGTATTAACCTAAATTTGTGATAATCTTCTATAACTACCAAATGAAAATTCAAGGTCTTTAACAGAAACTTTCCTTTCTTCTCTCTCTACACATATCTATCTATTTATCTCCCTTTTCTTTTCTTAAATATTCCGTATGTAAAAGGGAATGAATTTGTTGAAAGAAAATAACAATGTAAAACAAAATCATTGTTGATGTTGATATTTTCAAGAATATTTCATCGATGCAAGTTCATGATACTTCAATGTTGCATAAAAATCAACTAAAAAGTTCTGATAAAGTTACAACGACATAATTGTTAGACTATTAATATTGTAACACATTATTGATATTGTTTTAAAATAAGCAAATGTAACTGCTTTCTGTCTACACTTTAAAAAATGATTCAAGATTTCATACTAGGGTACACTTGATGCTTTTCTTTAGTTGCTTGTTGCTTTCTCCATTTTATTCATGTCCTTGGATAAAATATTTGTCTCCAAATATAGATTTTCTTATATTTCTTGTCACTTTCACAGTGTAATACACATCGCCTTCAGATAATCCCTTAAGTTTGTAGTACAATATTCTAATATAAAAGACACCTCTCTGTTATGATGCGTGAAATTAAATACAAGCCTGTGATGATAAATGGGGAGACTGGTCGTTTGAGATTTATTATAATTCTTTCATCAAAAATAGATCACTGAGGAATTCTCACAAGGATATAAAGACAATAGATCAACGTAGAATTGATTCGGCGTGGAACACAAAATAGTGTTATCCAAAGTACATTAAATGTAATTTAGATATTGAAAGAAGATATAACATTTCTGAATCATTACTTGTATGTTTCCTTTTTCACTACTACTATAACAACATATCGTTATTAAAATGACAATTTTATATACTGAAAGCTACCTTTCACAATCATTAAATCACAACTAATTACAGATATTATGCAACAAAATATAATAATGTTATTTCGTCTCCAGGAAGTTTTAATCTTTACAATACAGTACGGTGCAAGCAGTCCCGGGTTTGATTCACGGTGGGGCCACTAAGCCGAAAATGTGTTAAAAACTTCTTTCAGGCCAGCCATCTTGAATGAGTTATTTCTTGGGTTTTCCTCACTCACACCAGGCAAATACCGGGGTTGTACCTACCATTTACGTCCCAGGCCGCTTCCTTCCTTCCCAAATCCTTTCTTCCTTCAATTTTCCCAGATAATGTGTTCGCCGAGGGACGTCATTCCTCTTACGTGACTGGCTAACATGGCCATAGGTGCCGAAAGCCCAGAAATCTAAATCCTAAATATAATAGACAGGACATCTAACATAAATATTGAAAATAAAAATACTATTTTAAACGTCAAATTGTATTTTTGAGAAATCACTTCCTGATGCAATCTTTGAAATGCATATTACACGAAGATTGACAGGTAAGTAAAGTCAAAACAGAAACTCAAATAATCTCCAAACTTTTTTATATTAATAGAGAGCAATTCTCCTGATAAAACCCAAACTTATTATTTGGTATATGTCGTACTCCTAGAGAAAAATAGATAAGTACCTCTGTAAATAGGTACATCTATAAACTGTATAGACCATATCTAGACACGATTTTACGTGTGATTAGTGACGTGTCGAGAATTTGATTAATGCATGATTATCCACGAAAGATGCAAGGCATGAATTTTGTACAGGAATGGTGAAACATATTATGAGAATAAAATAAAACGGAAGCAATTATAATAGTTTATCTTATATTTTTTGCTTCTAATGTGCTTTGAAAACCATACGGGTAGGTCGTGGAATGTGTCTATTTATATAGGCATCAGTTAGGAATGACATAATAAAAATACTCAACAATACAGAAATATTATAATAATGCATTAGTTAAATTCTTAGCAAGATGTTAATCATGTATAAAATTGTTTCTAAATATAGTCCTATGTATTTAAGAAAAAAAGCTTGTGTAATTAATAATTACATTACGTGTTCACTAATATGTACCATCGGCTTCATATTCAGTTCACCAGAAATTTAACATAATAAAATAATATTGCTTAATTGAAGCAAAATCAATGAAAATGGAAATGAAACTTTAAAATAATGAATTCTATTTAGCTTTTATTGTTCCTTTTGAAGTAATACAATCAACAGACTATTATATATCAATATAAAAAATACGAATTATAACTGTTCTTAAATTTTTAATTAGAATAATATCATGAGAGTTGAACTCTTAGAAATACAAACCAAAAATTCAATAGCTTCATAAAACCAAATGCATATTTTCTTGACGTATCAACATTGAATAAAAACTTGGTTCAATACTTTTATAATAATAAAAAAGTCACAATTAATAACTAAATCTTCAACTGTATTCTTATATTTTCAGGATTTATATTCAATATTTCGTATGAAAAGTACAATTTTCGAAATTGTTAAATATTCGATTAGCCAATTCACAATTTAATCAAGTTTATTTATTTATACATTTCTTTACCGAGTCTTATGATCACAAAATTTTGAGACCGAACATTTTTTCAGTATTACTTCACAACCTTGAATGACTTAAATGATACATTTTTGGCAGTACAAACGTTTAATAAAAGTCAGAAAATATAGTGTATAAATCAACTATATGATTAATAAAGTATGTTAATAAAATAATAAATGAAATATGTTAGTGAGCTAGTGAAATACGTTAGAGAAGTTTGATAGTGAAAACAAATGGAATGAAATTCGAAAATAAACTGACTTCACATTCGCATTAAAATCGTTAGTAGTATTAGTAATGACGTGTACGTTAGTCGAAAGCTAAGAGGCTATTTATGATGAGTTCCTTGGGACTCCACAAACGAAGCAATTTTTGACCTTTTCGGGCAACTCATTTTGAGCTTCTTCTTTAGTTATTTTGTCCTGTGCTTTTTCCTCTTCACCCGTAAGTTGACGTAAGAATCTGAAAAGTTCGTCTTTGCGCTCATCAAAGTTGTCCGAAGAGAAATCGAAGTAGAAGACATCATTGGTGTACAGTATGTCCGAAATTTCTCTTTCCTTGATGCCCTGTTCGTCTTGGTCTTTAGCATAAGTCTCGTTGTTACCATTCAGCTCCTCAGGATTAATGTTGATCTGTTGCACCTCTTTCGCTATCCTCGCATCCTTCTCCGTTGCAGACGTGTATGTGAATCGTAAATTTACTCCACGTTGACGTGACCGGATAGCGACTATTATATTCAAGAGTAACTCAACAACAGAAATCATAGCCAGACAGAAGAACCAGACCCACAAAATTATGAAGATGATCTCATTGAATGCGTTGATTGGAATTGTGCACGCTGTCTCATCCTTCATTCCGTAATCACCCAAATTGCATTTGATTTTTTGAGGGAAAATCTTCATCAATTTGTCACTCCTCTTAGATGGTGGTATTGCTGGAAAAGTCAGAAAATCAACTCCATAATTTGTCAGTGGATATCCCAGAAAACTGTTGACAAAGCAAAACGAAATAATCACGTTTACTATATTGAGAATCTGGCAGAACAGAAGTCGAAGCGGGCTCTTGAAATAGGTTGAACTGAATCCCCACGGATTAAGCAGATCATTCTCCATTCTTCGATACCTCAAACATGTTGATGCAGTAACTGGAATCCGTATCTCTCTCTTCGATGTAAATCCCCAATAGGGTAGGAAGAAGCAAATGGCTACACTGGAAAGGATGAACGGGATCAAACGATACTTGACCTCGTAGACTGCTTTGGAGTTGGCAGAAATATAGTCATCAGGGAACTGGAAAGATGAGGTAGCCCAGCACATCCTATCAATTAAAACTTGTGACGTTGCCTCATTTCCTGCCATCGTGCATTGAATTGGTTTCCCAATGTATTGGTAACTCTCCACAATAATAGTGAAGAAAATCAGAATAATTGCGGTGAACTTGTGAAGTTTAAAAACCGTGTCACTTGTAAAGACACCTTCGAAGGCCTCCTGACGGAATACGCTCTTTACTCTGCGAAGTGTCTGTTTCATACGGTGATGAAGAGGACTTCTTGCCATCCTGCAAATTAAGAAATTCAATTTTAAGTATCTAAAAATATAATTGACTTCACATTAATATCAATTAGCAAAGGATACAACTAAGAGTAAATAATATACATTTTATAAATATCATATGATTAATAAATTATCACATTTGAAACAAGCAATCACGTAAAAGAAGGTGAAACTTCGGAAATGAAAGTATATATATAAAGTCATATGTTTTTGGAAACACACAAGTATATGCCTGATAAAAATATTAATTTGTTGTAGTGTGTATCAGTTCAAGTGCGTACAGTGAAGAAAATGCAGTTTGAAACTCTGTTGGAGAAGAGATAATGTGGTGACGGAGGATCTCAAATTGATATTTATTCTTCTATGATGGTTCCATAGGAGTCAAATGAATGGTAGGGATGGACACGAGATGAGGATGCTCTTTGTGAAATTTGAGACGAAAGGAGAGTCACGAGTCATCTCTCGTCCTATCTCGAATATCTCGAAAAATTAGTCATATTTAAAAAAAATGTTTCGTAAGAAGTATTCATTCTGAAATTGCTACCTGCCTTCGAACAAACAGCATAATTTATTACTTTGAATTTCTAAGATAACAAAATGTTTGAACTTGTTAATTAATGTTTGAAATCAAGCTTTATTAACTATTACGTAACTTGTATGATTCCCTTAAGCGCAGAAACCTTCGTCCACTATTTCTATTTACCACAACCGATCTTGAACAACTATTCCACTGCGAAGTGTTTGACTACCCCTGTATAGCCCGAATCTTGCTCTGAGCGATTTTCTCTCTTTTTACACCTAAATGCATTCCTATCCGGTAAAGATTTTGACAGTGATGAACAATTGCTAGTGGCTGTCATGTAGTGGTGCCACTTCTAAGTTATAGATTATTACGACCCTAGTATAGAAGTTCACCCCAGAATACGACAAGTGTCTGAATTCGGTGGTGGATATGTTTAAAAGTAGTGTCACCTGTGATTCTTCTGTGGTAATAGATATTGTAAGGTCGTTGTGTATCCTTTATGCTTATAGTCCTAAGGAAACATATTTTTTAGACTCTCCTTTGTATATATGTATGTATATAATACAAGTTTAAGTGATATTATTTAAAATATTATCGAATAAACTTGGATTTTGAACACGCCCTTAATGAAATTATGTATTTTTGTCTTGTTTCAAAATTCTAGACGGGATGAAACAGAACTTCTCGAGACGAGGAAGTAATATATTTTCGAGACGAGACATCATCTTGTAGGGACAAGACGAAACAGCCTTACGTTCATCCCGTGTGCATCCATAAATACTGATCACTCATGAGACCACTTGAATACTTAATTGAGTGAATCTTATCTTTGAATTTGGATACGCACATAAGGCAAACATTAACAATTCCGAATATTAAAATTAAACCACTATTGTGTATTTCTTAAAACAAATAATGAAAGAGTCAAACAACTATTAGTACCAGCATCTTTGCATTTTATTTAACCCCACGATATCACGATCGTAAAAACTAGATCTTTGGTCGCAAATTTGCATTACGCTCGCCTCATGTTTGTAGTAATCTTCTAACTATCACGTTTAATTTATAATTCTTACAGTTACAACGTTAAATATAAATGTAATTACGGATTTTAATTTAATATGGGTCTACCTAGAACATAAAAAGCGAAGAAACGAGAAGCAAATGTGCAAACGTTTTCATGTTTATTCATTGGCGCAAGTAGAATGGTTGTTAATTGCCAAATGACGTAAATATACAGACACTTACAGATACTGAAGTTATAATAAGGAATGCCATTATAAGAATCCTATCTTTCTCTCAGTCGTCGGAGACTTTTCACTTAAAATGAGAAAGGGTTGTTTTAACATAATAAAACATCAGTATTATTCTTGCGCTTTAAATATTCAGATGTCTCTATCTGGTAAAAGTGGAATTGTCATGAAATTGAGCTTAAAATGTGTTTTGGGTCTGAATAATTTTGTTTATTTTAACTTCACAAGATTATACATCGAGGCTAAAGAATATGCGATAGTGAGATAGGATGGTAGGATGAAGGAACTGATAGAAAATGAAAAAAATCGGAGAACACCTACGTTCATGCTGTTTGCCCTCCACAAAGTGCAGGACCCAATTATCAGAGATAGAAGTAACAAACAAACCATTATATTTTTCCGTAAGATTGATAATTTTAAAAATTCTTCTCATCGTGTTTATATGTTAATTTTGAATACTAACTACAGAATTACTTAAAGAATTTTACAGTAAATAAATTATAAAAGTATTTACCTTATTTTTAATATATATATATATATATATATATATATATATATATATATATATATATATATATAGAGAGAGAGAGAGAGAGAGAGAGAGAGAGAGAGAGAGAGTATCTCAAAAGTCCCCTGACATAGGGTAACTGTTATTAGGGTTACTATTCGGGTAAAAAGTGTGAGAGAATGGCGGGGTAGGATGTGCATAAATTTTGTAAAAGTATGATGAATGGGGGTACGATTGAAATGGAGGCTGACCATCGACATGTTAGCGTAAAAGACACTCACTTCATTCACTTCTGTTGTGTGTTCTGGGAAATTGCAATGTTGCATTTTAATTTCATATTGGACATAAAGAGTGTACAGCCCAAAACGGCTTGACAGATTAAAAAAAAACTCCTTCATTTTATATTGAAAAAGTCATATTTGGAGACGGTTTCCCCTCTTACATTTTATTGTAACTCTGATAATAAGAGTTACCTTATCTCAGGGGACTTTTGAGACACCTGTGCATATATAGTTTTAAGATCTCGATTTAAAAAGGACAGAAAAGTAAGTAGTATTATACGCACCAAAGTTTATTCAGGCTTAGGTTATTTTTTGCTAGGTTGTAATATTGCCATTATAAGTAAATGTGTTTTACTGTGTTATCTAATTCTTTTAAAACCAAAAGTATGTTCCCTTTTAACCTCCCATGCAAATGACAGATTGGATGAATCATATGTTATGCTAGGAAACAACAGAATGTTTTCATATATTCTTGGTTTTACCTTCAATGAATTTTTCATAAATTACTCCGTAATTTTGGCTTCAAGGAAAGTAGCAGGACAAAGGTATGTTTTGTTTTGGGGACACTCAAATTGGCAGTGAAATAATTAGCAAATCGCGTGAAGCAGATGGTTAATTACTGTAGTCTCTTTGTAGCTACGATATTCTCTCTAATTCTATCGATTATTTGATCGTTATAGATTAAAAATATATATTATGTATCATATTTGCGACTTAAAACTCCGTACTTTTTTGTCTTGTAGTTATTTTGTTTGTCTACAATGAAATTATCATATCCATACTGAGGGCCGTATTGCAACCCAGGGGCCTACCGGGAAAGTACTTTCTAAGGGACCCACTCACATGTACGTACTACTCCTTCCCCAACAATAAAAGGGAGTCCGGGAGTGTCACTCGGATCAAGTATGCTAAAACGTCTTAAAATGCAGATTTAATACTTTTTTAAAGACAGTAATTTCTCCCCTAACACTGACTCACCTGTCCAATCCCCCATTCTTCTCCTGTAACTATACAATCATCTGCACAATTTCCATTACTTCACATCTCCCCATAAAATAACAATGGCGAAAAACTTGCCATCAACCTCTCCTAGGCGCCCCTGGTGCATATATTAACAAATATATGAAGCATCAGAAGAAATTTATAATGTATAGAAATGCAACAATTCTCCATTGTCCTATATTAACAGTGACCAAGGGAGACCCAAAATTTAAAAAGTACAGAAATCATTTTCACCATAAAAGTTTCACCATAAACATGATATGAGTCACTCCTGTATAATTCATGGGCCCTTTTGAACTTGTTGAGAGAGGGCCCATCATGAAAGTTTTTGATGGGACCACTCTTGTATTTTCCCGCTCTAGGGTCTAAAATTGTCTTAACCCGGTCCTCTATATTTTCTATACGAAAAACAACGGTGCTGTAAAATGTAAATTCTTATTTACTTTCTAGTTATAGCATCATTTGAGATTTCTACTTAGCTAAATACTTTAATTTTAGCAAATTTATAGAACACAGTGGAAAATCAGAACCTTTCAAGGGTTGAATTACGAAAAAACTAAAAGGCTGTTTTCACAACATCATGGGCTGGCAACGTTGGTTTCGGACTCTATTGCCGGTTCTCGACGCATTATCGTCCACAGTTCCATAAACTTCCATATGAAACGAATGCGTAATGCGTGCCTTTTTTGTATATATACATCGCTACTACTTACGATACGAGGTGGAGGGCCCATTAAAAAATTCACCATCTAAGGCCCACCGGGAAATTGCCCGGATTCCAGCCTGGCCAGTACGGTCTGTCCATACGGTAATATTATCGTTCAATTTCCTATTGTGGAAAAATGCAAGAAAAAGAACAAGACTTAAAGGGAACTCGTAAGAATCTAGTGTCATTTTTATCGGGCTTAGTCTCTCACTGATCTGGAAGATGTCGGTGGGAGAATTTCGTACTATCAGCTAATTACACTGAGTAAAACACTGGTTAAAATTCAGTTGGATAAGTAATTAAAATACGTCTCCAATTAGGGGTATTTTCTCTCATTTTATCTAATCATGTAATAGTATATCACTAATTGATCATTTAAATTATCGAAAGGAAACCAGGAACATTCAAAAACCCACGGATACAGATTTTGTGTCCTTTGCTAATAATAATAATAATAATAATAATAATAATAATAATAATAATAATAATAATAATAATAATATAAATAATAATAATAATAATAAACTGTTTTTAATATAAAATACTAAAAAATATGGAATTTCAATTTCAACATAGAGAAAAGAGTACTATGGATTTACATTACAAGAGTACAATAGGCTTAAAAGATACAAAGGTACAACATTCTCTCCTGATATGGCAGAGAACAATCTCGTCCCGTATGATTAGCGTACGTGTATTCAGCGAATTCAATTCCCGATGGGAGCACGTGTAGTCAGTGCTGAACGGGACGATGAACACCAAAACAAACCACTAACAACAAGTGATAGTTTTTTTTTTTTTTTTTCGATTTCAATAGACATATAAGCGGGAAATGGAACCTAGTCTCTGGATGCTCAACTTACACCGGAAGACACATTCTTCCCATTTCTTATGTTTTCTTTAAGAAACCGTACTAAAACCAGAAATGAAATTGTTACAATTTCCGGTTTCAATAGCAGAATTGAACCTCTGTCTCTCTACAATACTAGGTTCATATAGAAAAAAGAGTTTCTCGCTCTCTATTACCGTTTTTAGTTTATAGAGAAGATTTTCACCTTTTGATTCAATAAATTCATATGTGTCACGAAATCTAACAATTTTACCCTAAGTTAATGTTGCTCATGACACGTGAAATTTCTCATCTCATCCCAAAAACGAAACCAGAAGTGGGTGTAAATTTTAAACTTTGAGAAGAGAAGCAAAAAATGCACCAGTCTCGTGGCCAACAAACACAAGATCATCCAATTCTAAGATCTCAGACACTGTTTTAATGTAACATAACTCATACGATACAACTATAAATTGCTAAAGTTGTTGTATGAATATAATCACCGTTTAAATATATGCAAGCAATTACACAATGCTTGGATTAAATGTCGTTACATGATATCCTTCATGAACTTCTCGTAACGCGGAAGGATTGTGATAACTTCTGTATGATAGGGGAGACGAGAAAATCTTATATCTCATCTCGTCTTGGTAACTTTATCTACATAGATCGATATTGGAAGAGAATGTCGTACATTTCACTTTCAGTTAATAGAAGACTGTTCTTGAAACAATCAATCAATATAAAACATAGTTTGTATCTAACTTTTAAAATTTGTACTCCATAAAGATCAATATTAAGACAGGAAATTATAGATTCATGCACTAATAAACGGATTAGAGCCGAGATTACCGAAAATTCTGGAACACTAAATCTATATCAAGAAACTGTTTCCGCGTGATTACTACCATTTTTGCTTTATGAAGAACAAGGGTTAAACCCGAAGTTTCAGAGAATGACAAAGACTTCCAGCATTGTTAAGGTATATGGAAACCATTCTTGTTATGCTTAATCTGTATCAACAAAACATATTTCTTCATTCTTTTAGGTTTCCAAATTATGTTATGCATAAGTATCGGCAGTCTTATACAAGGGCGAGTCGACAAGTATCAGATCAAAAATGATAAAGCATATCGGGAAGCAGATTTCTCGCAATCGATTTAGCGTCCCAAGGAAAAGTTCCATGCCCTGCATTAACCCTCTATTCAAATAAGAGAAAGTGATAAAAATAATAAATTCCGGTTTCAGCGTTGATTGCCCTTAAAGAAAAGTGGTAATACATAGAGACAAGAGATCTTATGCTATGGATTCATTTTCTGAAGACAACATATCATCAGCAGTTACTACATTCCATCAAAACTGAAAATAGTTGACATTTATGTATTTCCTGTTTCAAAAGTTACTTTACAAAACACAAAAAGGAAATTATAAGAGATATTAAGAAGCGACTTTTACAATCGTGCCAAGGATAGACTCTATTTCCTACGTTAATAATCTGTTCAAACCGGAAGTGACACGAAACAGTTTTCTGAGACATGGATTCGATTCCCGGCGGGAGCTCCTGTGGTTCGGATTCCACGTTTCATATAGCGTCGCTGCTGGGCGGGACGTTAAGCTCGAAAAACAATTCAAATCAACCGTTTTCTGTATGAACTTTAATCACCATACAACAAAAACGGTAAGAGATAACGACAAGTTTTGCTTTCTATAAATTAAGAATCTTAAGAGAACACGCCATTACTATCCATAAGACTCTACCAAAACCATAAGTGATTGAAATTTAATGCTAATACTTATTTTCATACAACAAAAGCTGTGAAAACTGTTTTTGACATGGATTTAACGTCCCAAGAATGAGCTTTGTCTGGACTTCTATCCATCTGTTAAATTAGAGATGGTGAAAATCTAAGACTCTACGGTTACAGCATTTAGTAAGACTCATAATGGATAAAACAGAAATAGATAGCAATAAGCAATTTTCTTGATATGGCTTCAGTCCGCAAGAATATGTTTCACCTCTGATTGTATTCCTCTATTGTAGCTGGAAGTGATAGATATCAATTAACACTTGTAATTTCAATATTAATCTCTATAGAGCAAAAACAGAAGAGATAGCAAGTAGTGTTTATTTTTTGATATGTATTCAGCGTCCGAGGAACAATGTCTATCTTTGACCTTATTCATCTATTCTCAAAAGTAATTATAGATGTATTCTATCAACTCTGAGAATTGAATTTGCATAGGTTGGAAGTCTAGCATAGTTTCACACTGTGAAATGAAACTCAGTTGTTATCGTATAGTCCTACAGAATGAATGGAGTTGATTTGGAGTTTAGTGTCCCTTCCAGCAGCGAGGCTATATGAAACGGGACCTACTGATTAACGTGGAATCCAAACCACATGTGCATCCACCAGAAATGGAACCCAAGTCTCCCACGCCAAAGGCGCGTACCCTATACTAATATAGAAGTAACATTCAAGTCAGAGACTGATGATTTCTACCCCTTATTGATTAGATACTGCGACGTTAAACCAACAAGGCTAAAAAGTATGCTCCTGCCAAATTTAAGTTTACTCGAAGTCGAAGGTACAAAGCTTAACCCCCCCCCCTACTACCCAAGGACTGAGTCTATGCGTTTATAGAGTGCTTACTGCAAAGAAGCAATATTGCGTGCCCGAACTCCGGTAACTTCATACGACAATGATTCCAAGTTTGCATATGAGAAAATATTTGCATGGTCCAAATGCTTTGTGATTTTGGGTTTTCATGACACAATCCGAAACCTAGACTTATCTCAGAATCTCCCATCACCTTTAGTAAAGATTTGAAGCGCATTGCTCTCATCAGGAAACTAATGATCCCAAGTCATCTGCAACAATGATTATAACGGTGGCCACTTACACACCGTTGCGTGTGATGCATAAAAATGATAAATTAAGTAGCTATATATGTATTGCATTGAAGACTTAAGGTCGCTGGGGTAAAATTTAATATTGTTCAATTGAGCTAATTTTTCTTCATGTTTTCTTTTGGTATAATATGAATCCATTTTAGGGAGTGAAACCCAAAATACCTCGGAAGTTTAAAAGTGAGGATCACCCTAATATTTAGGGTTAAAAATTTATCTGATACACCCTTGTATCTTTCAAACTAACGAAAGAAGTTGAAATGTTGTAGCATGTAATTATTTGCAGGTTGACATTGTTTGGCATACTCTATGATATCACAAAGTTAGCAGTGTTTTAAAGCAATATAAAGAGTATATTTTTAAATGACACTACATTATGTTGTTACATATTTCAAATCTAGATATAAAAGGAAAGAATTGAATACCACACTTGTTATGCAGTATTGCAAACCAATGCAGCAACAGTATCACAAAACTCGAAAAACAATCACAAACTTACAACGGCATATCAAGATAAATTACCCACCCTATTTGTATAGGGTGGATAATTTATCTTAATACCCTTGTAAGGTTTAAACGAATATACAAAAAAACGCTGAAATTTTGTACCATGACAATATCGGAACACAAGATTAACAATGTTACCCATCGAGCATGAAGTGTTATTTCTTTCAAATGGTACAACGTCAGTTATTACATATTTCAATTCTATATTCAAGAGGAAAACACACTATAAAGTTAACTAAGAAAATTCTGTCGCTTTTTGTGAAGGTCAGTGTTCCATTTTCGCTCACACTGTGAGTTGAACGAATGGAAATAAGGCGAAAGTCAGTTGTTTTTGTAGGTATATCCAACATACTACCTGGTTGTGGCAGTTCAGTTGCACCCTAAATGTACTACCATGAGCAAAATAAATGACGCGTCTCTTTATTTTGAAGTTTTTCGAAAATATCTCCGTTTTCTTTATATGTTCGAAATTTCGGAAGGTTTCCCCAGCAGGACAGGTTAATAACAAACCCGTTTTTAATATTTGTGTTAGATATTAGCTTAAAATAAAGAAATTAGAAGCAAAAAGCATTAAATCGACAGAAATCTCGAGCATTATCAACTCTGCTAAAGTGGGAAATTTTCAAGAACACGAGGGAATTCTGCATTTCAACACGAAGCAGCGACATCTATGTCATTGAGAGGAATGTGGATTAAATCTACAAACTAAACTTTTAACGAATATTTCTAGTATGTCTTATTATATGCATTATCTGCAAACTCCAAATATATGAATATATGCTAAGTATTAACATAAAGATAGAGCAAATAGTGGAAATTATCTATGGAAAAGGACGAATTGGTAGGACGATCGTAATGAAATATCGTCTTTACCGGAACAGGCACAGTTGACGTAAAAAACAAATAGCTCAGTTAGTTAAAGCAACGAGTCTGTATGCTGAAGGTAGCGGGTTCGATCCCGTGGAAGTGCCGTTATCATTTTTATCACTACACTACGGTTATTTTTTTTATTTTTTTATTTGGGAAAGAATCAAATTGTAACGTATGTGTAAAACTCATGACGATACCAAAAAAAGAAAAAATGCTGTTGTCGCACTTGCATTAGCGTCCCTAATTTTGTTTGCAAACAGTTTCGTAATTATTTCCCCTGTGCTCACTGCTCACCATATGCTCGCTGGCGCATAACGAATGTTTTCCAGTAAATGTTAATTCTAATTTGGAGAATTTTATAGTTTCACAATGTTTCTCACTACATAGTCTTCTATCTACGTGTTTGGATATTTTGATAACAGATTTCCCTATTAAATGTTTAATTTTCTCTATAAATATTTGTCTTAAATTGAAATTGTTTTGAATTTACTACATAAGCAAAGTTGCCCGAAGGAGGGGAGCTCAAGTAATTGATATTCTACGTAAAAGCAACCTATTGTAGAATGATGATGCTTCTTACCTTCAGCACATAATCTTTACGTTAGAGAGTCAGACAGAGAAAAATCCTGGTCTTTCCTCCTCTATGACCACCCATCTTAAACCTCTACATATCATTGTTCGTCTCACAAAATATCGGTGCTCCAAAAACATTCAAATAATAATAATAATAATAATAATAATAATAATAATAATAATAATAATAATAATCCTGAATATGCCATCCTTACATAATGTAGGATATCTTAGTTTCCTAGTTTAAATCTTAAATATCTTAGTTTAAAATGCTTTCTTTAGTACTTATTTGAGCAACCATGTAGGAGGGGGTACGACTTTTTATTTTGCCCCTCTCATTTCAGTAGCCTTCCAACAGAAAGTAATTTTTGATAAGCAGGACAGACAAAATGAATAAGAAATATATTTACAGCATCCTCTCCCCTTTCATGATTGGAATATCACGTAATATTTTTTATTCTACGAAAGATGGCCCTGTGCGGTTAGGGGTAGGTAACTAAAAAAATACCTAATATATAGCGCCCCTTGATTGTAATATTACCGCTTCTTTATTTGTACGAGGGAGCCCCTACACAATCAAGGGTGACAAAAAGAATAGGAAGAGTGTCTATTGATTCCAGTGGTGGATCCAGCACGAACTCCTGGGGGAGGGGAGGGGAAGTGAAACATTCTTTTGATGATGTGAAGTTGTCACAAATTACCACTTAATTAAACTAAACAATAGTGGGGGGAATTGGAACCCAGTCAGTTTAAATTGATGTAAAAGTTTAATTTTTGGATTCATAATAAAGTTTTGGTTTCAAATGAGAATTAAAGTCCAAGTGGTCAATGATCAAATCTCGTGGGGCTCTTCAGTGTAGGCTAATACGGCCCCCTTATGAGAAAAGGCAAAATTATTAACATGTTTATAACTTTCGAATTTTTCGTCTATTTTAAAGAAATATTTTGCTTCGTATTAAAGTGTTGGTTCCAAATGACAAACTCAGTCCGAGTGGACAATGATCAAATCTCCGGGGGGGTCTTCAGTATAGGGAGCTACGGCTCCCTTATGGGAAAAGGCAAAAATATGAAAATGCTTATAACTTCCGAATTTTCCGTCTATTTTAAAGAAATTATTGGCTTCATATTAAAGTCTTGGCTTCAAATGACAATTTAAGTCCGTGTGGACAATGATCAAATCTCGGAGGGCTCTTCGGTGTAGGGTTTTCGGCTTCTTTATGGGACAAGATTCACGTAGTTGATATTGCAAAATTGTTTTGTATATATAAGTGGAAACTTGCACCATTTGGTTAATTTTACCTCTTATGTTTTGCAGATTCATATTCCAAGCAATAGTTACTTCGCAGAGCTAAAAGAAGGCACTTACTAGTTTCATTAAAATGAAATGTCTTTTATGAGAGGAGCAGACGAACGAACAGGCACCCAAACGTTGGTTGAGTCGTACGGTTGAAACTCGTTAAGCTCGCTTCAATTATTATTATTATTATTATTATTATTATTATTATTATTATTATTATTATTATTATTATTAATAATAATAATAATAATAAAGCATTGCAGGGACCTTTGGTGCAGGGGGTCCGTGGCTCGATTCCACTTCGTGCCAAATGAAATTTGAGGTGGACAAATACCGTGTGCATGGGTATGTGTTTTCTTAAGATTTTCTATTTTCCTCCCACTTTCTTCATTTCACCATTTCATTCATCATCATTCTCCCTTAGCGTAGGTGCATAATCGTCCAACGTTAAACTAGATATTGCAATTTCAATAATAATAATAATAAAAGTTAATTCAACTGAAAGGACTGTAATTTATGTGGACAGCAATTATCATAAATATGCAACCATTATAAAAACAATGCTTTGAGTAGAAAGATAATCCTTCCCAAGTGTTAACGAATGCGCACGAGATAAGAAATGTCTCGAGAAAGAGACAAGACGCGCTTTGTGACATCCAAGATAATACGAGGCAAATGTTTTGGACACGAGATAGCTTGTAAAATGTCTCGTCTTGTCTGGAATGTCTCGAAAACAAAAGTCTAAGTTTTAAAATTATTTTTCAAGATCTATTCTCTCAGAAGTAGTTCTCTGCCTTAAAATTAATAACGACATTTGTGATTTAAAAAAAGATAAACAATGCCTAAAGTCAATAGTTAACTTTTCGAAAAGAAGCTTCATTAAGGGTGAACCTGAAAGATGTCCACAAACTTCGGGAGGTGATTCGTGACATCAAAAGGAGACAAATGGTCCTCTTGCAGTTTTCGAATTCAGCTTTGTTGTCGAGATACAGGGTTGCCAACTGGTCGTGTTTGAGAAACTCACTGGGAATAAATTCAAGTCCAAGAATAAACTACTACTCATATATTTTTCAGGTCAATTGACTTATACCATGTTGTAAAGTCAAATATTTATTTATGAAGTGTGTACAAAATTCGCCAGGGTCTTTTCTGAGAAAATCGTCGAGAAAAAGTCACCTCCAAGAATAAACTACCCCTCGTAAATTTTTCTAAGAGAAATATCTGATACTGCAATATAGGGTTGTTAATTAAATATTGATTAATGAAAAATAAACAAAATTGTTAAAACCATTTTTGAGAAAATAGCGTTTTTCGATTTTCGGCTGTTTGTAAACCACACTTATTTTAGGTGGTAGGAAAAAATGGAAAAGCTTCTGTAAGAATACTAAGTAAACCCTAAGTTTAAAATTTGGTGTAGATAAGTTGAACGGTATGGCCTCTAGGCGAGTGCATATAAAAGTGTGCCGAACGGACGGACCGGAAGGACGGGTGTCGAAAAGTCACATTTTCGGTATGTAGACGCCATGAAACATGTAAATCCGTGAAAATCTGAATTTGATATTATTTTCACAATCACTATATTTTCTTCTCTCTTTTGTCGCTCGAAAAAGAAAAGCCTGAGTTTACCACAAAAAGCTAGGGAGTTTCTCAAAAAATATTCAATTACAGGGCCACCGCACTAAACTTTTTCAATTCAATTTCTTAACTGTGTTAGGCCGCAGTTGTTACTGAAGTGTGTATTTGGATAATACGAATAAAATTATCGTATTATTCAAATACATCGAATGTCAGATTATCGAATAAAAAACTTCGATTGAAGAAAATCCATACTACAAAACTAACTCACACTTTGAGCACATTTTCATTAGACATATAATAGACCAATTAATGTAATCATTGTTTATGAAATATGAAAAAAATCAAATGAGTCACTTTGGGAAAGTCGTTCAAAAAGAACACGTCAGGAGTAACCTACCTCTTGTGAATTGTTTCGAACAATGAGTTAAGATATACTTTTGGTTATTAATGAAATATTTATTTGCGAAATTTGAACAAAATCACCTGTCGTTCGAGAAAATTGTCGGGGAAAAAACCTTGACCCCAAAAATAAACTATCCGTTGTAATTGTTTTTCATAGAAATGACTTATACTAAAATGTAGGGTTATTAATGAAATACTTATTTATGAATTATCAATAAAATTGTCCGAGTAATTTTTGAGAAAATCATGAGGGAAAAATAACTCCCCGAAGAAACTATCTCTTGAGGATTCTTTCAGGGTAAGCGAGTTATTCCATATTACTAGGTTTTTAATGAAATATTTATTTCTGAGTACGAACAAAATTGCTTGACTCATTTTTGAGAAAACCGTGGAGGAAAAACACCCCCAAGAGTAAACTACCCCTCGCATATTTTTTTTTGGACAAACGAGTTTTGCCATATTGTTCGGTTATTAACGAAATATTTATTTTTGAAATATGAATAAACTCTTTTGAGTCGTTTTTGAGAAAATCGCTCAGACAACACTCCACCAAGAATAAACTACCCCTCGCATTTTTTTAGGACAAACGAGTTATGCCATATTGATAAGTTATTAATGAAATCTTTATTTATGAAATATGAACGAAAACATTTGAGTCCATTTTGAGAAAATCACTGAGAAAAAACTCACCCCCTTAGTATAAACTACCCCTTGTAGATTTTTCTCAGATAAATGCCTTATACCACAAAATAGGGTTGCTAATTAAATATTGATTTATAAAAAAAGAAAGAAAACAAGATCGTTAGAGCCAGTTATGAGAAAATATCTTTTTTTTTATTTTCATCGTACAGGAAACTACCCTTGTTTTGGGAGTAGGAGGGAAATAAAAAAAAACTATAGGAAATACTACGAAAATCTTAAACTAAAATTTGGTGCAGATAAGTTGAACATACCGTAAATTTTTCAACTAATTTACAGTATGTTCAAGTATGGCTTCTAGGCGAGGTATGGCTTCAGGTATGGCTTCTAGGCGAGTGCACAGAAAAGTGTAGCGAACGGACGGACGAACTAATGGACATGTATCGAAATATAACTTTTTCGGTGTTAGGGGCTATAATACGTGTAAATTCGTTGAAATCTCAAATTTGATTTTTTTTTCGAACACCATACTTTCTTCTCTCATTTGTCACTTCAAAGTAAAAGGAACTCAGAACTACAGATAAAAGACACCTACTTTTACACATAGACATTTATTGATTTAAAACTGTTTTAGTTTGTGTCATTTCACTTCCAATTGAAAGGTTTTACAATGATTAACGGCATACCAATGACGAGACGGAAGTTTTCAGGAAGTAAATGCATTCAGAAGTCTAGACTGCATTACAGCATGCTTTTATTTCTGCAATTGTTAACAGCTGTAATTTCGTCCAAACGCTACATGAAATAATTTTTGGTTGACGTCATTGTATTACTATTTTAGTATTGTTCTCTTCAGACTTGGTTGAAGTTTTGTCTTAACGGTTATACATTTTTTCTTTCTTATTTCATCGTTACACATAAGAACAAAATGTTATGGTGAGTGGATAGATTCGAACCTACGAACATTGAGTTTATATTCTTCCAACACTTTACCAATGGACCAAGCTTTGTCTTCAGGTTAACGCCCGGTTACAGGGTTTACTATGATTTAAATAAAATGGCTGACTGTTAGAATTCCCAGCTCACATATTTCGATAAATAATTTTCATTGCTTCGTAGATACGTAGAGCAATGTTTAGATACACATTTTAGGAGAGTGAATTTTGGTGTATATAATAATTTCATGCCAGCTAAAAGCTAGGTAAGTTTTGATAAAATGTTTCGTATGTAGTTCTCAATAATAAGCTTGCTGTTCGGAGCGAAGTTCCAAGGTTCAGCATTGCCTAGCAGTTTTTGCTATTAATATCCCTTCTAACAATATTGGCAGTGGACAAAAGTTAGCCCGTGTTGAAGCTTTTTGCTCCTAATTTAGTTATTTTACTTATTTAAGGAATATATTGAAAATTGTCAGCAGGCACGTATGCAGTAATTTATTTCGGGAGAAGTCCGACTTCAATATTAGGATAAATTATAATAAAATTTAAAAGATAATCCTTAAATTTAGGCTAAATTTACAGAGAAGTTGGGATTTCAGAGGGGAGTCCGGACCACCTGGACCCACCCCTAAATGCGTCCTTGTTTGTCAGTAACGTTTCCTCATTTTGAAACCCTCAAAAACTTCGGATATATAAAGGAAAACGAGTTATTTTCGATAAAATATCACTTCAGAAGACGCGACAGTTCTATTGCACATGGTGGTATCCCAAGTTCACAAGGGCAAGAATTCATTAATTTTGATTCTCTGTCATTGTGCTCTATCGAATGGTTAGGTTTGTAACATATTACTCCTACGAACAAGCATGACTGGCAGATAGGAATACTGAACACAACTCCAGAGAAATGCATGCTGAACTTAAGTTTATAGCTACGCTTTGGTGATTTGCCCTCAAGGTCAATCGAGTGGTAATTCAGTTCCGTCTCTGTTCTTAAGCCATGTTCGTATTACTTCGAACAGTTTTGATAATGAAAAGCATGCCTCTTAATATAACAGACTTCTTTCGCGTAAGAATTCGAAACTCAGTTGGTCAGAGCAACTAGTCTGTAAGAATTAGATTGTTAGTTAGTTAGGAGCCCAGTACGAGTAAGGGTTTTTATTACTATTGTTTTTATCTTTTTTATGTGAGGAAAAATCAAATTTTAACATCGCGATATCAAATGTATTTCTTAGGTAGCTTTGTCTTAGCTAAACTTTAAACATCAGTAACCGTCGAAATTATTTCACCAACTGATCACTTACTGAACATTTCAAACACGTCAAACCAGTGGCATAACATGAAGGTTAACCTCTCCTCCGCAGTCCTTAGTTATGCGTCCGTACTTTCAAGGGCGGACTAAGGGCCGGGCGACTGCCCGGGGCGCTAGAGAAAGAGGGGCACCAAAACGAGCCTCAAAAAGTAAATTTTATAATGTGCTTTCTACTGACGTTTTTGGTTTATATTCTTGTAAAGTAGTGGCAATTATATGATCTTTTTCCATTTCACTATGGAAGAAGAGAGTTTCATAGTACTAAGGGGGCTGTATCGAAAAATTGAGAGATGGCATGTAGAATAAAGAGTGCCGGGAATTATGTATTGTTTGTTTGTTTGCTTGAGTTTAGCGTTCCACGGTTATGCCTTAATGGGCAAGGGAGATGTGGATACTAATTATAGTGGAATCCGAACCACTTTTATCGTTCAACAGTAATCCACCGGGAATTGGACCCGGTACCACAGAAGGCAGGCGTGCTAGCCACTAGACCAGGGGGGGGGAGTTGGTATTGTTTATAGCGGGCCATATTCTTTCTGAACTTTTCCTAGGTAATGGATTTCTTTTTGAAAATGGGTTTAAAACAGGGGCGTCATTTAGGGAGGGCAGGGAGGGGCATTTGCCCCCCGTGAGTTTGAGATGTATATAGATTTTATCATTAGAATAGTAGTAAATCAGTGAAAAACGCGAAATTTTACTTATATCAAGAGGTCTTGCCCCCCCCCCCAAAGCAAAATCTGAAATGACGCTCCTGGTTTAAACTATTAAAAACACTATGATAAAATGTAAAATATAGGCTACTACTAGGGGAAGGGCGCCAAAAAGTCACTTTGCCCGTGTGAAAATTTGGCCTGCTCCGCCCCTGCGTACTTTCTGTATATTTTTTGGCCTTGCAGCTTGTGCGGTCCCCACGCCACATTGTTGCGGGGGCGCTATTTACGCCTACCCTTCGAACGTAATTCAATAACTGTTTAAGAAATTCTACCATCAGCGTGAAAACGGGAATATATTTTTCTAATAGTCCCATAGAACTTTCACTCAGAATGCCAGATGCAATTTTTCAGAGTGGGCTCTGGCTAAGTAGAAGGAAGATCTGTTTCCTAAGTAAGTTCCTTTCAGAAAGTTTGCTATTTCTTTAACAGTGATGTAAATAAATATACTTATCGTTATTAGGTCGACACCAAACCATCCTGGACAAATCCCTCTAGAACAATGATCGGCAAAAGTTATTCTGCATAATTTTATAAGCGACTCAAGGGTGAAACACTTGTTAACGAAAGCAATGTTGTGTATATACTGCCTTGTTTCTGACAAAATATAAAGTCTTTTGTAATCTTTAGACACTTTTCCTATTCTTTTTGTCACCCTTGGTTGTGTAAGGAAGCCTCGAATAAATAAAGAAGAGGTAATATTACAGATAAGGGGCGCTATAAATATATTAGGTATTTCTTTTGTTACCTAACCATAACGGCCTAGGGTCGTCTTCAGTAGAATAAAAAATGCTACGTGATATTACATTCACGAAGGCGGAAAGGATGCTCTAAATATATTTCTTATTCATTTTGTCTGCCCTGCTTCTCAGAAATTATATACCTTCTGTTGGAGGGTGCTGAAAAGAGAGGAGGGGAAATAAAACGTCGTGCCCCCTCATACATTTTAAATTTTGTGACGTGGTTGCTCAAATTATTACTAAAGAAAGCACTTTAAACTAAGATGTGTAAAGTTACAACATTATGTAAGGGTGGCATATTCATTAATAATAATAATAATAATAATAATAATAATAATAATAATAATAATAATAATAATAATAATAATAAATATGAATGTCTTTGGAGAGCCGAAATTATGTGAGACGAACAATGATATGTAGAGGTTTAAGATGGGTGGTCATAGAAGAGGAAAAACCAGGATTTTTCTCTCTCTGACTCTCTAACGTTAAGATTGTGTGCTGAAGGTAAGAAGCATCGTCATTCTACAATAGGTTGCTTTTACGTAGAATATCTATTACTTGAGCTCCCCTCCTTCGGGCAACTTTGCTTATGTAGTAAATTCAAAACAATTTCAATTTAAGACAAATATAGAGAAAATTAAACATTTAATAGGGAAATCTGTTATCAAAATATCCAAACACGTAGATAGAAGACTATGTAGTGAAAAACATTGTGAAACTATAAAATTCTCCAAATTAGAATTAACATTTACTGGAAAACATTCGTTATGCATCAGTGAGCACAGGGGAAATAATTACGAATCTGTTTGCAAACAAAAATTAGAGACACTAATGCAAATGCGACGATATTTTCTCTCTTTTTTTTTTGGTATCGTCATGAGTTTTACACATATGTTACAATTTGATTCTTTCCCAAATAAAAAATAAATAAAATAACCTTAGTGATAAAAATGACAACAGTACTTCCACGGGATTCGAACCGTCTACCTTCGGTATACAAACTCGTTGCTTTACCTAATTGAGCTATTTGCTGTTTTACGAAAGCTGAACTTGTTCTACAGTAAAGACTATTTTTCATTACGATTGGGCTAACAATTCGTCTTTTTCCATAGGCAATTTCCACTATTTGCACTATCTATACGTTAATACCTAGCATAGATTCATATATTTGGAGTTCGCTGATAATGCATATTATAAGACATACTAGAAATATTTCGTTAAAATTTTCGTTTGTAGATCTAATCCACGCTTCTCTCAATGACATAGATGTCGCTGCTTCGTGTTAAACTGCAGAATTCCCTCGCGTTCTTGAAAATTTCCCACTTTAGCAGAGTTGGTAATTCTCGAGATTTCTGTCGATTTAATGTTTTTTGCTTCTAATTTCTTTATTTTAAGCTAATATCTAACACAAATATTAAAAACGGGTTTGTTATTAACTTGTCCTGCTGGGGAAACCTTCCGAAAATTCGAACATATAAAGAAAACAGAGATATTTTCAAAAAACTTCAAAATAAAGAGACGCGTCATTTATTTTGCTCATGGTAGTACGTAAGGAGAGGGTGAAGCTGGGGTCTCCACAGAGTGCCATAAGGGGGTGCATGCTGCACGAGATCAAACTGGGGTCAAACGAAGCTGCAGAGGGGCGGAAGATATACCAGGCCTTTGGTGAGGGTATCATGACTACGTGTACAGTGCAACGGTGGTTTATCTAGTTTTAGGAAGGTGACGAAGCGCTTGAAGACACACCACGTGCTGGAAGAACACTTGTACAAAAGAAAATCTTCAGACAGTAATTGAGGCGAACAGTGGCCAGACACGTGAGGAACTGGGACTACAATTCAGTATAAGTGGAGAAACCATTTGGCAGCACCTCCATCAGATCGGGAAGTACTGCAAGTTGGGTCGATGAGTCTCACATGAATTTACTCTGGGCCAGAATACAACGCGATCAGACATCTGTGTTTCTTTGCTGTCTCGTCTGAGGAACGAGCAATTTCTGGACAGGGTGTCTACATATGATGAGAAGTGAGTCCTATACGAAGCTCCTCGGCGTCGTTATCATTGGTTAGCACCCCACGACCCGGTTCCAAAATACCCGAAACCAGCACTGCATCAGAAGAAGTTCCTCCTGTGTGTTTGGTGGACTGCTCGCGACACCGTGCATCAGGAACTGCTACCAGTTGGTCAGAGCATCAACGCGGTAGTGTACTGTCAGCAGTTGAGCTATATTCAAGAAAAACTCAAAACTCTGGAGCCAGCAGTTTTGAATCGCAAAGGGATCATGACAATGCTAAGTCTCACGTAGCTAGAATGATCCTGGACCATTCACGTCTTGGCTGGAAAGCGTTATTGCATCTGCCATACTCCCCGGACATTGCACCATCCAATTATCATATGTTCCATTCCTTGGGCAATTACCTTAGAGGATGCCAGTTCAAATATATAGTAGAGGTTAAAAATGCACTTGATACCTCCTTCGCTTCACGGCCCACCAAGTTCTACTGTGATGGAATCTATAGCCTTCCAGAACGTTGGCAGAAGGTCGTCTATGCTGATGAAGACTATTTTTAATCTTCTAGGTACGTCTTAGGTGGCGTATCGATTTTTGAATGTGGTGAGTGAAAAAGCGACAGAATTTTCTTGGTTACCTCTATATACTTGTTATGCAGCCTTAAAAACTAATAATGCTACAATGTCTTAAAAACATCTAAAGTTTCGTGACCTCTACAGCAGTAATAATGCAAGTGAGACAAACGGGAAAATGCACATTGAAAGTATTTAAGTGTCTAATATTATAATCATGATATAATGGATTTTGAATGAATACAAAGTTACAAAGGGATAAAAACTTGACTTTTTAAAAACGCCTTTATTTCAAAAAATCAACTCACCTAAGTAGATAAATTCCTCATCCAATTACGTAAGTAATTTTCAAAAGAATTGAAGATCACAATGTCTTTTACAGCAATTATATATCACAAATTGTTCTGGAGATATGGTAAAAATACGGTTTAAGTTTGTATCATTGCTTAGAATTAAGTACTTTCTAGATTTTATTTTACTTATACTTACCGAAAAGAATTGGTCTAATGTTATACAAGCAAAGTAAATTAAAAACGTTTTAAAAAGTTCGCAATTTATGCAACATATAAAATTTCACCATTTTTTCGTATTCCCCAAATAGTTTGAGATAATCAAATTGGTGTAAACAGTATTTTGATATTTATGTCTATTGGAAACCAAGTATGTAATTCGAAGTGATATCTATCTCAACATTTTCCAGAGTTAAGTCCTTTGAAAAAAGTCAAATTTTTAGTTCCTTCTAACTAATTCTACTTGTTCCAGAAAGTCACAGAAAAAATATGATGACCACAGTATTTCATGTTAAGGTACTTTGGATCTGCATTACTTCGTTCGTCTTACTTGCTGTTATTGTTGTTGCAGAACTCACCAAAGTTTCGTCGTTTTTCTGTATGTGTGGTACTATTGCGTCCTTAGTTTACAACACTGCATGATATATGTGATAATTTATGTTTTGTTTTTACAGTAGATTTGAAATATACATTAACTTGATATATAGCTCCGCTTGAAAAAATGTCACTTTATATTGAGATGGCAACGTTGTTAACTTTGTGGCATTACAAGGTATGTCGGATAATGTATCCCTGTCAATATTACCATACTGTAAAGGTGTATGGAGATAAATGGTCCACCCTGTATAAAAATATTAAGGGTATTGAAGAAAAGTTTCTTTTTTCTTTCTATTGAAATATTACGGTGGGTAGTGTGGGAAGTGATCAAAAAGTGATTGATTTGTGACCAAAAATCCCTTTTTTTTTAATTTTTTGGTGATCATTTAGGTTTCATGCATCGACCTTGAAGTTAGTAGATATAGAATATATGTGAATTCCTGGCTGATTCATTATGCTATAATAATAACAACAACAATAATAATAATAATAATAATAATAATAATAATAATAATAATAATAATAATAATAATAATAATAATAATAATAATAATAATAATAATAATAATAATCCAAAATTATACCTGCAATACTTAGAGGAATAACGATAAACTTGTAGGTCCATCGAAGCCTACTTGATTTCTTCATCCGACGCCTTCTAAAGGAAAAGTTCTAACATATGTTTATATAACCGATACGTCACAGTCAGTTCATGTGTCCCAGTTGAAAGCTTGCATGCAATGTACCCTTAGCTAATTTTATTTAATATTCATTGTTCGTTTCTTTACTGTTCATTACATCTTGTTCTCCTCTCTTATTTTCCCTTTTATCTTTCAATTTCTTCTTAAACAAAGCATAACCAGATTCCTTCCCTTTTTAATAACCCCCAATATTGTTATTCCCCGCTCTTCTATTTCTAATAATTGCTCATTATTTTTCCATCCAATCATATAATTACGTAATTATTCCATCCATTATCCATTCTATATAACCTGTCAATCATAATACATTTCATAAGTTTCTTTATATCTCTTAATCTCAAAACCAATAGAATACATTTTATTCCCAAAGACCCCTTTCACTCTTCTTCTTATTGCTTTTGTTTCTCTTTCAAATACTAACAGCTTCTCACTACTTACATTACCTACATATCAAAAGTAGTTACTTCTACTAATTTGCTCCTTGCTACCTAAAAAAATTCATACTGGCCGCTTCAATCTAATCATATTTTTTTTTATTTTTTTTTTTTATTTAGGTTTCTTCTCATCCCATATTCTCAAGGAAGGGAACTTGAAAAGATGTACCCTACCATGTATCTTGATTCTAGCTACAACACGATCATTTGCTATATCACGGCAGTATCGTATCGGTTCAACAAGGATATTTTATAAAGTGGATTAACTAAACATTCTGACCAAAAAAGGCTACGGCTGACCGTATGGCTTTATAAATGTGTAATATGTATGAGTTCACTCACACAGATTATATCTGGTATATCAAAATTCCATTATGTACTTCGTAGTATAAAGAAATTTCACCATGGTCTGTGAGTAATAATAATTATGAGCCGCATAAGGAAGTGAACGAGGGATTAAGAGCAGTGACCAATTGTAAACAATAAATACTCTTTCTGGTGGCCAAAGTGCAGAAATTCGAACCGTTCGAATTTTTCAGTTTACACTACGTATAATTCACAGTTAACATGATTTATAGGACTGCTAAATATATATTACTTCTATTATTATTATTATTATTATTATTATTATTATTATTATTATTATTATTATTATTATTATTATTATTATTATTATTATTATTATTATTTCAGGAATCTCTCTCCTGGAAAATATTTCTAACACTGACTTGCTTGAGTAAACTACGAGTATTGTTTGAATAATTATATTCTGAAACAATTAATAGGCTTCCAATGTTACAGTATACAGAAGCACAAGAAATTTTATAGATCGGACACATCCGTTCATCAAGTGAGTCCGTGGAGAGATATCAGAGCAAAATCGGCAACAAAAACTGACAAACGGATTTTTCATGTGGATCGAGTGTCCCAAGTTTCTTTTGCTAACCTTCATTCAAATCGAATGTGGTACAAATCGGCCATCTCCAGTTCAAACGTTGATCAGTACAACCAATAACGGCAATAGATAGCAAAAACGGTATTTTAAAAAAATGGATTGAGCTACCTCAGAAAATAGGTTCCCCCTCTACTCTTCTCTTTCTTTCTACTGAAACCAGAAGTGGTGTCAATTTACTTACACTTTCGGTTCCAATAATAATCTCCATATAGGAAATCAAGTAGAAGAAACGCATTTAAAAAAATCCGATTTATGGTTCCAAGAATAATATCCTACTTATTGTATAGTTGTAAATGGTTTTATGTTTTCCTCGTTTCGTCTCGTAAATTCTGTAGAAGCCTCGTCTTGTCTCTATTTTCAAACAATTCTTTTACGTCTCGTCTAGATTCTCAAAAACATTTTGTACATTTATGAACAAAATTTATGCATTGATTTTTCTTAATTTCATCCGAAAGTCAGAATGCATACGTATAACGAGGTGATACAAAAGATCTGATAGAAGTACATTTAACCAGTATTTATTATTGAAGCATATTGTGTAGTGTCTTACGCAACTTTAAACATTGATAAATGCTCTTTGCCGTATTCCTACAATCAATTTGTAAATTTATAGTTCTTATTCTGTGATTCATGTAACACTAAAACAGCTTAGAGATCTAAGATTTGAATGAACTCGACTATCAAAAGCGAGACGAGAATTGGCGTTTTTCGTCTCGTCTTGAATTTAAAAACACACTTTTCACCTCAATTATCGTCTCATTTTCATGACGAGACGAGAAATGTATCGTCTCGTGGCCAAAAGTACTTTCGATCCTGGTAGAAATTCAACAGTGTATGAGGAACTTGAATACAATTTTTAAAAATGGTGCATGCTTGAGCCCTTAGTGCACGGGATTCTGGGCTCGATTTCCGGTAAGAGAATCTTAAACTTTGAATGCATTAAGATTAATAGGATGAGGATTTTTGGATTTCTGGGCTCTCGGCGTCTAAGGCCATTTAGCCCGTCACTATGAGGGATGACGTTCCTCGGCGAGCACATTATTCGGGGAAAGGGAAGGAAGGAAGGAAGCGGCCTGAGACCTATAAGTTAGGTATCGCCACGTCATTTGCCTGGTGTGAATGAGGAAAACCTCATTCAGTATGGCTGACCTTAAAAAGTTTTTTACATTTTTTCGGCCGAGTGTCCCCACCGGGAATCGAACCCCGGACCGCTTGGACCGAAAGTGAGAGTTTAGTATCAACAGGACTGGAACTTCAACTGTAGGTTAACGTCTCATATAGCCTCAGAGCTAGAAAGGGACAACAAACTCCTACCAACCAAATGATAATGCCCTCTATATTTGTGGGGAAAATTATTTTCAATTTTGCTGTTACGTTGAAATTTAAAGAAATAACTCATGGTTTGCTTTAAATACTCCACATTTCCATCATTTTGAGGATGATATTACTTGTACATGGAAATATAATCAAGCTGATCAAGAAGTTCAGTAGGATATACGATGAATTGAAAGACTATAAGAATGGGATGAATTGTGGTAGAAGCTAAGGGTGTTAGGTGAGAGAAGAGAGGACAAATAAATAGGTAGTACGTTTGAAAATGTTAAACATGAAGGTGAACTGACAGAGAGCATCAGAATGTGGAGAAAAGCCTTTACGAAAGTACATTTAAGTCTCTGAATAACTAGGTAAATAAGGAAGTGACTCACCAAATGTTTCTAGTGAAGTATTACTCTCTTCAGAGAGAAAAACGTGAGCATTTTGAAAGGATACGGACAAAAAATTGGTAACATTTAAAGAACTGAAGGAAAGAATAATGATATCCTGGGACTAAAAATGAACAAGAACAACATGATGCAGTAGTGAAGAAAAATAAAAAGTGATTGGAACGTTCTCGAAGAACAACGTGATATGGAGAAGATAAAAGAAGGAGAGTAGAGACTACAATTGGATAGTTTTCTAAGCCACAAAAAGTTAACTGAAGACAAAACTCAAAATGTTGGCGACCGATATACTGGTAGAGGCGGAATATATATATATATATATATATATATATATATATATATATATATATATATATATATATATACGTATATACAGGGCGTTTCAAAACAACACCGATAACGTTTGGGATGTGATTCCTGACACTATGGTGAGACAAAAAGTATAGGCCAACTTGGGTGCACAAATGCTTCCTTTCGGAGTAATAGGCTGCCGAAAACATGAAAAAATGAACTTTAATGGTCCATGACGTAGTCGGGTCAAGACTTCACTTAGGAACTAACATGTCCCTATCCAAATATCCAAGTTTCAGAATCGTTAAACTGATATCCAAGTTTCAGAACCCTGCGGTACTCACACAGTAGTTTTTATAAAGAGTTTGGATACTGGAATATAATTGGAAGTACTCACCAATTAACTCTAAAAAAAAAAGTTGTTTCGGAAGCACTACAAGAATCTGAAACTTGAATATTTGAATAGGGGACATATTAGTTCCTAAGTGAAGTCTTGACCCGACTACGTTAGATCCCATAGTATTGGAGCTATGGACCATTAAAGTTCATTTTTTTATATTTAGAATTAGAATTAGAATTAGAATTTATTAATATGTATATGAGTACAAAACAGTTACTTAACAATCTTTATAGCGATCCAGGAAGAGTCCGAGCTTCTGCTGTTTGTGGTCCTCCCTTTCAGAAATTATTAACATATTATAGGATGGCGGGTAAATACTTAATATATGTAGATAACACAAAGTTACATGAGGTTATAAACACTTAATTAGTTCATAGTAAAATAATAACAATAATAATGACACATTAACATGGTATTGTCTCAATTTTTTAAATACTCGTTCAGCTGTTTTTTAAATTTGCTAAAAGTTTGTAGTTCTCTGATACCTAGGGGAAGGGCATTCCAGGCCTTAATACATTGGTACCTGATGCTTTTGATGCCATAATTTAATCGTGGTTTTGGCTTTTCAAGTTCTTTGTTTGTCTTTGCACGTGTACTAACTGAGTGTTTTATTTCAACAAATTGTGTTGAAAATATAATTGCATCTTTCTTGAGGATTCTGTACATTAGACAATTTATCCTGTAAAGATAAAGTTTATCTAATTTTAATATGTTCAGTTCATGGAATAACGGTTCTGTATGTGCAAGAAAATGTTCATTTTGTATTATTCTTATTACTCTCTTCTGAAGAACAAGAAGCTTATATTTAAGCTCAGCACTTAAGTTTCCATACCAGGCTTCGATTCCGTATGAAAGGTATGGGTGGATGAATGCATAGTAATATATTCTTGCGATAGATTCCGGAAACATTTTTGATATTTTAAACAATAACCCAGTATTTTCGGCGGCCTATAACTCCGAAAGGAAGTATTTGTGCACCCAAGTTATACTTTTTGTCTCATCTTGGTGTCTTGGTCTCATCTGGGTCTCATCTTGGTTGTCACCTCCCAAATCTTGTCGGTGTTGTTTTGAAACACCCTGTATTATCCATCCCTATACTAGTCCTTCCTGCTGGTGAGTGGCTAGCACCTGCGCCATTATTTTCCGGTTTCGATTGCTGGTGGGAGAACTTTAAAATTTGAACACTTTATATTGGTACGGATTCCAACTTAAACTGCAGGTCTACGTCTCATACAGCCTCAGAGCAGGAAATGGACGCAAACTTCAAAAATCCAACCATAAGTAACAGTGTTATGATCGTGTATTACTTAATAGGGATGTATCTGCACCGTTGATGGTAGCAATATTGTTGTTATCAGGGACGATGTACGCAACTTTTAAGGTAAAATCCGTCCCACTACGTGAATTTCAATTTCAGGAGTTTTACCTCAGATATGAATAACCTCAATTTCATTCAATATGTAAGATTAAAAGGGAATGAGGCTTTGTGATGATGAGAAAATATATTGAAAGGGACAGAAACACGTTTTGAATCTGACACCAGACGATGTGAAATAAAATTCAGATGCAGTGGATTGTTACTGGTTGAGATTGACTGACAAGGAAAGAGAGGGTGATTATATATCGAAGTGGAAAATGGCTTATTCAACAATCGAAAGCATTAAAGACAACTATTATGAAACTGTTATAACATTTTTCCAAATGCATATAGTGTGCGAGTTATATGAATATACAGGGTGTCCAGAAAATTCACTTCCACCCCTAGAAATAGCAAACGGTAAAACAGATGCCAAAACAGGAAAACATGTGTTCGATCATTTTAAAAGAACAACGTATAACAGCAAAAATTGTTGTCCCAGGACTACTCAGAGGATCCCATGCGGGGTCCAACTCAAAAATTACAAATGGTGATGGGATCAAGTAGCATATCGTTGGGAAACTGTTGGGAAATGAAAGAAGGCGAAACAAGTTTCGACTCTCTAAAATTACCATAGGCAAAATGGTGGCCGGTCAAAATGTCAGCAAAAGCTACATTGTAAAGTCTATGTCCATTTTCATAAATCTGAAATGGTGCGACAGATGTAAAAACAGGAAAACACGTGAATCATCATTTCGAAAGTAGAATGATTGACAGTAAAAATATTTGTCCCAGGACCCTCCGCAGGGTCTCAGACGGGGTCCTACTCAAAATTTTCAAATTGCAAGGGGAGTCAAGTAGCATATTGTTTGAAAGCTGTTGTTAAATGAAAACAGATGGAACAAGTCTGAACGCTCTATGACAACACACTACAAACATCTTGTGTTTTTTTTTCTTTATTCTGTAGTCGGGTGTTCCTTTGTTTTCACTTTAATTCGTGTACGTAACATAAAGAAAGGAAATGCGCCTAGTCTGAGATTCTGTTCTTCGGGGCCGATTAATGTGTAAAGAAAGAAAGAAAAAAGAAAAGAAACGACAAGAACAGAAAAACGAAAAGGGACGGAGATTATATATCGAACTGGAAGATGGTTTATATACTAATCGAAAGCACTAACTATGCCCATTAAGAAACTGTAATATTATTGGACGAATGCATGTACGGTGCGAGTCATACGCATGTTTAATTGTAAGTATTCCCATTTTCATCGAATATTGTATCAGATCACTCCGGAAATGGTTCGAATATAATCTGAAGCTGATTACCTAGAGATTTGTGTTTGACAAAAGTACTAAATCGTAGTTAATTTTACATTTATAGGGAATGATTAATTCCATACACAAGTAATTGTTTCATTTAACAACACCTTTCATACAATATTCTATATGACCCCATGAAAATTTGAAAATTTTGACTAGAACCCCGTCTGAGACCCTGCGGAGTACCTTGGAACAAATATTTTTACTTTCAATCATTCTACTTTCGAAATGATGACTCACGTCTTTCCCTGTTTTGACATATGTTGCACAATTTCAGATTTATGAAAATGGTCATAGACCTTACAATGACGGTTTTGCTGACATTCTGACCGGCCGCCATTTTGCACATGGTAATTTTAGAGAGTCGAAACTCGTTTCGTCTTCTTTCATTTCCCAACAGCTTTCCAACGATATGCTACTTCATTCCATCATCATTTGCAATTTTGAAAAAAAAATTAAATCTTTAAGTTTTACGTCCCACGGTTATGCCGGTTAAGCTAAAGGAGATGGTTATGATGCGTAATTAATGAAATGGTGGAATGAAGAAAGTGGGAGGAAACGGGAGAACCCCAGGAAAACCCACGAGCACGGTATTTGTCTACCACAAAGTCCACACGGTGCGAGCTGGGATTGAACCAGGGACCCCAAGCACCGGAGGTGAACGCTCTACCACTGAGCCACCGCGCCCCCCTGCAATTTTTGAGTTGGACCCCGCGTGGGACCCTCTGAGTGGCCCTAGGACAACAATTTTTGCTGTTATATGTTGTACTTTTAAAATGATCAAACACATGTTTTCCTGTTTTGGCATCTGTTTTACTGTTTGCGATTTCTAGGGGTGAAAGTGAACTTTCTGGACATTCTGTATATTCACATAAGTCGCACAGTATATGCATTCGGAAAAAAAATATTACAGTTTTGTAATAGGTATCATTAATGCTTTCGATTGGTGTATAAACCATCTTCCACTTCGATATATAATCTCCCTCTCTTCCTTTGTGAGGTTTTCCTACTCTCCTCTAGTTTTGAACTTATGATGCTTCACAAACATAGCAAAATTCACTATGATGCTTACTCCCATCTTATAAATTCCTGGTGAAAACGAATATTTAACTTGAAACAGAAATTAAGCGGATATGGTATATAAACAAAGTTTATTCCTCTATAAAATATAAATAACTAAACCTCATATATAGTTATCGTGATTACCATACTGTCTAACGAGCAATTCGAGAGATTTTTAAGTTGGTTGTTTCAAGTTTACTTCAGCATCGCGACTACTAGAGATGTAAACCTACACTTTCAAGTGGAATCGAAACCACTGTAATGCCTTCAAGTTTCAATGTTCTCTGACCGGGACTAAAATCCGAAACCCTGTTCACAAAACTTGCACACGCTAACGCTGCTAACTTGGCCAGAAGGAAGGGTAACGAGGCACTTGTTTATAGTCACTTAGTTCCTCCAATACGAAGAACTATTCGCTACATAAAATTTTCTTATAAGAATATAAATGAATCTACAATAAACTGTTGAACCTGGTGCTAACTGTATCCAAGACTTAACGCAAGATTTTTTTAATATTTCGATTTCGTTTTCTTATGGTCTCATAGAAAGTTTTGATCGTATGTTATGTTACACCTCGCGTCGGCTCCTCGTATCTATCAGTGTTTGCTTCACTGGCCACACACACAGTGGCGCTCTGTACCGCGAGATGTGTAACTTTGTTGTGCAAGAGTCGGTTGAAGTGGAAGCACTGTTACGGAGATATATTTGGTGTTTCTATTCCAAAATGGACACAATCGAAGCAGCCGAAGAACGACAGAAGCGGAAGGGACGCAAGAGAAATGAAAATTGTGTACTTTGATAAAAGATTGTTTGAAGGGGCCCTCACCTTGAGGGCCCTAAAATGATGGGAAAACTGTGCGAAAAACACGTTTGTTTTCACTTTTATTTTTTTTGACAATGTTGCCATCACTTTCAGCCCCCCCCCCAAAATATACGTTCTACCTAAGTGTATAACAAATTTTTTAACCTAAAAATCAGCGACGTGTCCCCCCCCCCAAATTTGTTTCTACATTTTTTGAAATTTTCAACATGGAAAAAAATAAAGAAAATACGCATCGATTGTTTTGAAAAAATGCACATTTACTCCTAGATAGTATCTACAATCTGAGAAACTTTCAAAAATTTTCGATCACCCCACCAAAATTTAAAAACATTCAATTTTGAGCATGTTTGATACGATAATTCGGTAAGGGGGTCATTTTCTAAAAAGTAGTGTTAGGTCAATAGGGACCCAATTTGGATCAAAAACCGATTTCACTATCTTACTAGGAAAGACCCTTTAAAAAAATCGAATTAAAGAAACAAGGTTTAAGTGTAGAAAAGAAACTACTGTCTCAATTGAAAGTTCTTAAATTAAAACTAGGAATCTGCTGGACAAATAATTGATTCACAGCTGAAATACTAATATCCATGGAAACTGTATATGTATTGAAGATGATATAATGATAAAATATCTATAACAAAAAAAAAAAAGCTTCGATAGCTTACCTGAATCAAGACACCTGAATTTCCACCTGAATGATAACACTGCTTCCCTCAAAGTTCCTAAGTAAAGAAAAGAAAAAAATCACTTCAGTATTTATCACGTATACTATCACTTCCCTAGTTTGTTTCAATTATTACCATCACGATTAAAATTCTGGCAGTATCAATCAATTTGATAAGATTATTTCTTTTTTAAGTTTCACTAACATAATGAATGACAGGTTTAAAATAACTTTTCAACTGAATTATTTAAATACTCCAATGGAAATATTACGAGCGGGAAAGTACAATCAGTAATTTTGTCATTTTAAAAGATTTAAAATAACGTTTTACTCTCAAAGATAAACTAAGAGGATTTCTTTAAAATCTATTCCACCAATCTAATAACAGAATTCATATTATAAACATGGTCTAAAAGAGTTATCTACCGTATTTAAATTATTTCTACAAGAATGTTGTAGAGGTAAATACTATATTTTGTGGTACTTGTCATATTTTAAATTCAGTTTTAAGTCTATTTTTTGTTTTTTTTTTAAAAAAGACAGAAAATCAAAGCTTTCGTCAGTCTTTCTAATCAAAATCATAGGCAATCAATCAATACAAAGAAAGGGAGTAAATTAAATACAAAATAATATATTGATTAGTAACACACTTCTTCCAATGTTAACACATGTGTCTTTTGTCAACGTTATTAGTCTTTGATTTTCTCTGAATGAATAAAAGTTTCGATGTTACCAAAGCATCGTGAGGCGCTTGTGAAACTATTAGAATTAAGACTTAGTAGTAACCGGTTACGAAAGGAAAATTACAAACCACATATAAACCTACAAGATGTCCGGGCAGGCAGAGCCTATCTTGGGCTATTATTATGTTTAGTTTTAAATCTATAAAGGAGATGAGAAGGGATTTAGTGTTGTGAAAAATATTTCAATTATGCTTTAGGAATAAAAAAAAAGTTTAAAGGAGGATATAATTTGTGTAATTTCTGTATTTGTCTGAGTTCATAACACTTCTAAATATTGGATTGTGGCATGGTGATTCACTGGTTTAGTGTTTTCCTCTGAAGCAAGGGTACCTAGTTCGATAAGAGGTCACAATCTGTGATGGAAACATCATGTCTGTGAATTTTCTCTTCCTTCCTTCCACATAGTCATTCCACTAAAACTTTCATAATTATTCACTTCCGTTAACTTTTCGTGTCTCTCAGTATTCAGGGCGTATAAGTGAGATGTAAAATACAAATTTAATCCCATTAAGTTATTATTTAACATTTAAAATTATACTTTACCTTTTTATCTTCTCACTACCTGAAATGCAACTTTTAAGGGATAAAATATTATAAGAGTGAAAGAAACAATTAGATACACATACTTTCAGTGTTTGACGTAAGACATTTGTTCATGTACTGAGTATAAATTTTCTTGCTGAAAATCAACTCCCTAAATTTCTTGTTTATATTTGACCAATCTAAGTATTACTAATGAGAGAACAGAGAACCAAACTTATGAACCAAAAACAGATAATTTCTCGACACAGGAACCAAAAATACTCTTCTTGGTGTTTATTAAATATATTTCATGTTCCTACAAACCACACTAAGTTGAGGACAATGGAATGATATGTTAGTCAGTTATGGATATTCAAGATCAGGAAACTGGATTCCAGCGCCATTTCTAGCTTTCTATGTGCTCTGAATTCCACAATATCGTACGCCGAATAATGTCACAATTGCCTTTCGATGATAGGACACCATGAAATATTGTAAGCACCAAAAGTTAATCAAACATTCTATAAAAGTTACACACACTTAATATCAAATATAACCAGAAAATATATTTTTAAAAAAAGAAAAGAAACTTACTTTTCACCTTTTCGCAGTTGCTGCGTTCAGAGCCCTACACTCTCTGTCACTAACGAGGTTAGAATGAGGAGTTTGCAAGTGTAATCCCTTGATATATATAGCTTACAGCAGCCTTTGCACTACCGAAGTCGTTGACGATACTTTCTTCTTCCGCTATTTATGCTTTCCATTAATGTTTTCTAAAGAACAAATAGTTCTGTAAGAACTTCGAAAAAAAAAAGAAAATATAATTATGTTTGTAGAGTAGGAAATTACCTTTAAAAGAAACTATTTTAATAGAATGAAATTTGGAACTCTTTTCTGCAATGACGTATAGTTGATAAGAACTAGCCAATCAGAAGCAGTTTGCATTGTTTATTCATGCGCTGAAAAGATAGTCTTCCTGTCGCGTGGGCCTCCTCTCATGCAATAACCGTAATTTGACTTACGTAGTTTTGTTCCTCTCTTTCAGCATTCATTTTTCTTATCCCAGTTTTCTCGCACTTAACAAAATAAATTATAAAATATATCAGTATAATTATTCCCTAATAATGTTTAAAATGTATTTCAAATGAAAGACAATATATTAAACAAAATACGTTTAAATCGAAAGCTATCATCCTAGTATATATATATATATATATATATATATATATATATATATATATATATATATATATATATATATATATATATATATATATATATATTGCTAACACCAGAATGGTAATTGTTTGAGTAAGAATGTTTTTATTATGATGGTGTATTTATTTTAACAAGGTACTTAAAAAGATAGATAGTATTGAAAAATACTATATTTGAAGTATTGTTAAGATTTGGGCCTAGGTGAATGTTCAAAGAACTTCCATATTTTCCTGTCATTATAAGATACCTCGAAGAGTTTTACACTTAAATGAAAATATATTAAGAATCCTCTTAAGACAACCTACATATTTGTATTATTATATTCAGTGAACTTGTTGTAACTTATTTCAAAGTACAAGGAGAGGCGAAAATAATCGACTTATCAAAACATATATACATTTTAATACCTAAGAACAACCGAACAAAATTACTGTACTTGAATATATAAGCAGTAGGTCTTACTTTTAAGGCAGTAGATTATTTGTGTGATCCATCACTGCAAAAAGAACATACACCATTTATAACAGACACCATTTATTTGCGAATAAATAAATCAAACGAGTCGGTTAAACACACTTAAGTACAGTACCACATACATAAATTACCACACAAAAACAACTGCATGAGTAACAATCTTATTTTCTGTTTTCACTCAAAGAAATTTGTGAGTTTCGTTCGTTTCCATTATGGTGTTTTTTTTAATGGTAAAAAACAATTTTATTTATTAGAAAACGCCATTAGTAACTTTTGATTCACATCAATAAATCATCATAAATTTTCAACCTTTTCCAGAAATTTCAAGTGAGTTAACACACGTTGTTCCTTCATCTTTTCTCCATCTTCAGATGAGTTTTCATTTTTACCCTTGTTTCCCATGACTGGATCTGACTGAATACCACCTAAAACTTCACTTTTCTTTTCGCATTCTGTCCGACACTAATAAGTTCTGTCTGCATTACTTCGAATTATCGAATAGAGAGTTTAGGGCCGCAGTAGCTCAGTGGAAGAGCGTTAACCTCTAGTGAACAGGGGTCCCTGGTTCGATCCCAGCTCTCGTCAAGTGAACTTTGTGGTGGATAAACACGTACGTGTGAGTTTTCTCGGGGTTAACCCGTTTCCTCCAACTTTCTTCATTCCACCATTTGATTCATTTCCCATCATCACAGTCTCCTTTAGCCTATCCGGCATAAATGTGGAACGTAAAACTCAAAGATTTCATTTCTACGAAATTGTAAGAATGTACTATATTGTGTAAATGTTATTCATAAATTCCAGACAGTAGATAAGACGGGGAAGGGTTGAGTGAAGAACTTGAAACATTTCTTCTCGACGCTTTTGAGCATACGAACTTGACATTTTGTACGCGTTATATCCATAAACAATGAGCAATGTATTAGAAACCTAATTTGGAAATAAGGCTCTATTTAATCGTCTTTGTTATTCATCCGATATTTATATGGGTAGAAGCTTCAAGATTGTTTTTCTTTTCTTTTTATATTTTTTTTTCAAATATCATCCACAGACCTTTGCTTAGACTAAGTCTGGGTTAAAGATATCCATTTCCCCATTCAAGAAAAGGGTCCAACATTTCTTTCCTTTTCCAGCAGAGCTCGAAAACGGTTAGCCGTACGAAATTCATTTTCTGCATAAATGTTCACCACAACTGTATATGGATAATTAATAGGGTGGGCCGATTTTCAATCTTTTCCCGAAAATCAGCTCGACGAAGCGGTTAGAGGGTGTCTTTAGTGGGCAAAGTGTACATATTTTTGTTTTCAGGATTTTTAGTCAACGTCTTCATGTGCCTTCTCGAGGTTTCATGGAAAACGTATGCAACACGCACTACACGTTCCCACTTTTCAGGTTTTTACCTATTTAAAATGAATATCTTTCGTTTCTTTAAAAAAAAAAAAAAAGATTCAACCTTAGGGAGAGCTTGAACTATACGTAATTCATCTTCCCAAAGCCCACTTATCTGAAGTTGTTCGCTTAAATTGAACCATTTTCAAAGCTTAAACCGCTTCACGGAATCAATTTTCGAGAAAAATTGAAAATCGGCCCACCCTAATAATTAATCGCAGTTTTGCGAAACACGAACTCTAAGGGAAGAACTGTACTTGAGTTGTTTTTTTTTTAATTCTAAAGAACCTGAAAGCTATGTAGGAACTTAAAATCTTTCTTTTTCTCCTTACACTCTAGCGTGCAAGTAAGACTTAGTCTCGGGAAATGCAGGTAATTAAAGAGATAAAGAGTTTCCAATACTTGTTCTTGTCATTTATCATATCTTTAAAACTTAGATGTAAAATTGAAATTAATCATTACGACTATACTATGAAAAGAGCGTAGGAACATAGACTCCGTTCGACTGTTTTCTGTGCATGTGTGTGTTTGTTGAATCAACTAATCGCCATGGTTGTTCTAATTGAACACGCGGTCGCTGTTCTCTCAGTTTTGTTTGAAAGACCTCTAACCGAGCGTTCCTCGATGTACACTATTTGATCAAATGTATCCGGACACCTAGCTGAAAATGACTTACAAGTTTGTGGCGCCGGTACTGCTGGAATTCAATATGGTGCTGGCCCACCCTTAGCCTTGATGACAGCTTCCACTCTAGCAGGCATTCTTTCAATCAGGTACTGGAAGGTTTCTTGGAGAATGGCAGCCCATTCTTCACGGAGTGCCGAACCGGGGAGAGGTATTGATGTAGGTCGGTGAATCTTGGCACGGAGTCAGCGTTCCAAAACATCCCAAAGGTGTTCTATAGGATTCAAGTCAGGACTCTGTGCAGGCGAGTCCATTACAGGAATGTTATGGTCGTGTAACCACTCCGCCACAGGCCGTGCAGTATGAACAGATGCTCAATTGTGTTGAAAGATGCAATCGCCAGCCCCAAATTGCTCTTCAACAGTAGGAAACAAGAATGTGTTTAAAACATCAATGTATGCCTGCGCTGTGAAAGTGTCACGCAAAACAATAAGGAGTACAAGCCCCCTCCAAGAAAACACGACCACACCATAACATCACCACCTCCGAATTTTACTGTTGGCACTACACACGCTGAAAGATGACGTTCACCGGGCATTCGACATACCCACACCCTGCCATCGGATCGCCACATTGTGTACCGTGATTCGTCACTCCACACAACGTTTTTCCACCTTTCAATTGTCCAATGTTTACGCTCCTTTCACCAAGCGAGGGTTCGTTTGGCATTTACCTGCGTGATGTGTGGCTTATGAGCAGCCGCTCGACCATGAATTACAAGTTTTCTCACTTTACGCCTAACTGCCATAGTACTTGGAGTGGATCCTGATGCAGTTTGAAATTCTTGTGAGATGGTCTGGATAGATGTCTGCCAATTACACTTTATGACCTTATTCAACTGTCGGCGGTCTCTGTCAGTCAACAGACGAGGTCGGACTGTACGCTCTTTTGCTGTATGTGTCCCTTCACGTTTCTACTACACTATCCCATCAGACACAGTGGATCTAGGGATGTTTAGGAGTGTGGAAATCTCGCGTACAGACCCCTGATACAAGTTACAAGCAATTACCTGACCACGTTCGAAGTCCGTGAGTTCCGCGGAGCGCCCTATTCTGCTTTCTCACAATGTCTAATGATTACTGAGGTCGCTGATAATGAACACCTGCCAGTAGGTGGCAGCACAATGCACCTAATTTGAAACGACGTATGTTTTGGGGGTGTCCGGATACTTTTGATCACATAGTGTATGTCAGAAGCACCGGGAGACTCCTCTGCGGTAAATTCCTGTCCATGGAATATTGAAATTAATTTCCTCTGATAAATAATATACAGAACTTAATGACGAGTGTTGTTTCTAAGTAGTTAAGATTACCAAACACCTTTACATATGTCTTCTGTTTGTCTGTCCGTGAGACACGAAATCTCAAGAAAGACTTGATGGACCATCATCAGTTTTAGTCAAGATGCAGAGGGTCAAAAGCTAGAACTCGTGTTTGTTGATAGAGCTGGTATACCTAGTTGATACGAGGGCATGGATTGTCAAAGAGCGGTTCCACATATACCCCTGGGCTTTTGACACCTATGGCCATGTTGGCCAGTAATTGATAAGGGATGACGTCCCTCGGTAATCGTGCTATTTAAAGAATGGAAAGGAAGAAAACAGCCTGTAACCTATATGTGAGGTACCATCCCGACATTTGCCTGATGTGAATGAGGAAAGCAAAGGAAAGCCTCTCTCAGGATGGCTGGCATGAAAATGCTTTTACACTTTTTCGATCAAGTATCCTCACCTACTCCTATAAGAGTAGTTATGAATATCACCCTTGCTTAATAGGCCACCTGCTCAGTTGTTGCTATGGGCTGGTTAGTATAATGTCTAGGATGCAAATTACTAATCTGTCCGTGAAAGACAACGCCAAATTAAACTAAAGCCTTTCAACCAATCTCCTTCACGTTGTGTACACAGTAACGCTGTTGATCTTTTCATCATCAAATAAAATTAATTGATCTTATTTTAAAGTAGATGTTTTTTGTGAGTTTTTCTCGAAGTAAAAGCAGAAAATAACTCTTCTCAAACACGTGCTATGTCAGTGCAACATTAATGACTTGAGAGCAGACAGCAGTCAACACAAAGTAGCACTGAAGTACGACTCGTAAATAACTGCTATATTTGGGGATGAAAACAGTCCAAAGAAGGTGAAGAACTATATAAGAATGGCATAGGATAGCGGAGGACATCGAAAATAAAACTAAATATATCATCATACATTTATAACATATGAAATGTTAGATTGGTGTTCGGTGCTTCCCTCTGCATCCTCCGTTTATACACTGAATGTTTCGTATATGCGGCGTTCAGAGCACAAGAGAATCAAGTATAATTACATAAGTAAGGAGTAAAAGAGAAAGGTTCTATAATACGCTTACATTATAAAAGGTATTTACAATTTCTGAAAGGAACTTTAGGAATGAATCTTAAAAATGAAACATGTTCCAAATTATCTAAAGTGAGTTATCATTCTCTTGTGCATTGAAAACAACATTTTGCAGCTAATAACTAGATTGGAGCTACATAATTTAAGCTAACCTCTTGCGTCATGATTATTGATACCCCTTTCCTCCCTTCAAGAGGTCAAATTAGACATTGGTCCCAGATGTTACATGTATTTTTAAGATTCATGAAAGTACTACAAATATAGAATCTAGTATCATAAATTGTCTGAATAATATCTATTTCCACGTACAGAAGACTGTTTTCCTTGTGTCATTAAGGGTTGCGGTGTTTCACAAACTATGAAGAATATTAATGGTGTAGATAAATCAATAAATGTTATTTTTTGTACGAAGGACTTTTGAGAATAATTTAAGAGAACATCATACGCCCTGGTGAAACAGGGAAATTTTTATCTTAACTGTAATGAAACGAGTAACTTTTCCGTTCTCATAACGATAATGCAATATAGTAGTTTCTCGAATTTCATAAATAACATTTAAGTAAAAATTCAGAAACAGGCAGAGCGATGTCGCGCCTATAAGTTACGGTGACCTGGATTCGATTCCCAGCGAAAGCTCATGTAGTTCGAATCCCATGTTAAGATATAGGTCCACGTCTCATATAGCCAGATTGCTTATCGAAATGCTTACTCACCCAAACAACCAGCCAAGAATAGACATAGACCTAGAATGAATGTAAACTCACATTAGTAAGTTCTCTGCCCCGAGTTTATTGTATTTTGTATGTTTCATATATTTTACATTGAGTATATACATACGCCTTTGGTATCATAAAATTTGAGCATTGAATAATTACGTTTTTCACCATAAATTCCATGTCTGAGAATGCTTCTGAAGTTAATCATCTATATCACCAACAAACCTTTCAGTAATTTTATACATAGTATCTCATGTATACATGACATACTACGTATCTCATGCTAGTCTGACTCGATACCTCGAAAGGTTAACTGCTAACCCAAAACTTATTTCTTCTTTCATGTTTATCGTCCTATTTCAGCAGAAGGGTTGTATGAGATATAAACATACAATTCAATATGGAAACGAAATCATTTTAATATTTTCTATATTTGCCACCGAGAGTCAAACTCGGAACCAAATGACAACGCATTGGAAGTTCGACAAGTGTGAAGATTCCAAGACTTGAAATAGAGGGATTAATGACCAGCACATCGCTGTGGATGTTGGCTTTCTTTATCATAGTCTGTTGTATCTTCCTCTCAGATATCTCCCCAATTACCCTCAAGACGCTCAGTGAACGTTGTCTGGTTTCCATATGTGGTCACCACCTAAGTATAACAGACTAAACACAATATGACTCAGGTGTTCTCACGGAAAACATTAGACCGCTCGATATTTGAGGCGCCCGGTATCAAAAGCCGCCAAATCCATTTTTTATCGAAATTCAGTTATATATCGCTTCTTATATGTTTGATCCAAAGGAATTCCACGGAAACTGAAATTTGAATAAAAGCTTAATATATCATACTAAAAAAAATAGTTCCAATATGAGACTTTGTATGCGTGTAAATGGAGTTTAACTACATGTTTTGCGAGATTACTTGAGACTAAACGAAATGAATGTGGCAGATTTTGATACTAGGCGCCTCATTTGTACATGTATTGTACTATTTAGCTTAATATAATCACATTTCCTTTATTTATTTTTTATTTCTATATTTTAAGTGACTTACTCATTTATGTATACTAGGGTGGGCCGAGAAAACTTTTATTTTAAATTTCGATTGGTCGGGTTCCGAAAAAGTTGCCTCGTGTTAGTGGTAGTGAAAACACAAAATTTGGATACTTTTAGACATCTTCTTCCTTTGCCTCATGGGACTTGAATATTTTATAGTTGCAGCCATGTAACCTGCACAACACTACGAAGACAATTGTGCTGCACAGCTATAACCATTGGTTATTTTTCACACTGAAGCATTCTGAGGCTGAATATAAAACTCAAGATAAAAGTGAGGTGCAATATTGTTCCTATGTGGTTAAAAATTATAATCAATTAGACGAAGAAATTGTATTGATATTTTCAAAACACATTATGAATATAGGTAATGAAAAATTGTTGATAAACCTTCCCTTGTATCTCTTAGCTCGTCTTGGTACATACACTCCGAAACTCCCCAGAACCCACCACGAGGAAGTGGTTGCAAATTGAGTTCCACTTGCGCGCCCACTTGCTACCTTTCTGGCTCACTTACATTTGATAGTTCTCCTGGGAGTTCAATTTTGGCATTGTTTTCTTCGACACTCTAATTTTGTCATAATAAAGCTTTCTGTCCGCTCTACACATTAATGCTTACGCTTCTGTAACTAGTTTTATCATCCTCTCCACCGCTCGCGTATAGCACGAAAAATATCTAATTTCCTCAGAAGCTGTAGCCATCGTTATAATATTTTCTTCTATCTGGCTCGAAAAAAATTCTCTTTTTAATGTTGGCTTGGTGATATCTGTTGAGAAACAATCGATCATCTCATGATATTTACTTGCGTTAGTTTACTTTCGGAACAAATTCATGTAGACTTGATCGCTTTCTTTGTCGATACTTTTTTTTTATTCTTCTCCATCCTAAAACTTGGAAGTTCTGGTTCCTGTCGATGATCATTGCCAACAACAAGTTTTCCGGATTGGCAAAGTAAGCGCTGCAGCTAATCACAATATGCAGGATTCTTCTTAATTCCTCTGGAAGAAAGGATGCAGATCGAGCGAGTAGCCACAAGTGTTGGGTCCCGTTGGTGAGAGAAAGAAGAATTTCGCTTTATTTCAAAATAAAATTTGTGTAAATACTTTGCTGCCGTACTGTGCAAGCCAACGAAATGCTTCTTCGGGATCCTTGGTGCAAATATATAATCGGAGAATGCAAGAAGCTGTCATTTACCATCGGGGCATGACAATTGGTCCAGGCTTTTCCTTCAGAATGTCTGGAGGACACAAACCTTCTGAAACGGCTCGACAAATGTCCATAAGGTATTGCTGATCATTACTGAAATCTTCTAACACCATTTTGTCAGGTCAGTTCTGCGCCAAAACACACACACACCGCTGGACTGTGTATAAAATTATAATGTTTCCGACTTATTATAAAACAATGCATTACGTATTATTACGTATTATAGTCGTGTACTGATTTGTAGGTAATATATTTTCTGTTATAGCACAGCCGATTTCAAAATTGCTTGATATTAGATTACTCGTTTAACTTTTTCTTTATAATATAAACAGCTGTAAAAGAAATTGTTCACGATATACGTGAAAAAAGCTGCAATGTAAGGTTGACAACATATTTTTCACGCTGTATATGAAGAACATGAATTGAAACATAAAAATACAATTTTTCGTCTAATTGATTATAATGTTTAACAACATAGGAACAATATTGCATCTCACTTTTATCTTGTGTTTTATATTCAGCCTCAGAGTGCTTCAGTGAGAAAAAGAACCAAAGGTTATACCTGTGCAACACAATTATTTTCGCAGTGGCATACGGTTTGCATAGTTGCAGCTACAAAATATTCAAGTCTCATGAGACAAACGAAGGGGATGACAAGAAAAATAAAAAAAATACCTGGATATACTACGACTAAAATGAGGCAACTTTTCCGCAACCCGGCCAATCGAAAATTAAAACAAAAATGGATGTGCAGCACAATTTTCTTCGTAGTGTCGTGCAAGTTGCATAACCGCAGCCATAAAGTCTGATGAGACAAACAAAGGGGTTGACCAAAACAAGAATCCAAATTTTGTGTGTTGACTACCACTAAAACGAGGCAACTTTTCCGCAACCCCGCCAATCGAAATTCCCAAAAGGTTTTCCCGACCCATCCTAATGTATACTTGTTTCACGGCTACTTATAACACTGTTAAAAATACTTACTTAAAAATGAGTAAAATTGACTCAAATTTGAGAACATTGTGTTCTCAGAATAGCTCCGAATACATTGTTCTCAAAAGTGAGAATGTGTGGGTGTTCAAAATATAAGAACAATATGTACTCAAATTTGAGTAAATTTTACTCACTTTTGAGTAAAAATTCTCTTAAAAGCGAGATAAAATATTCTTAAATAAAATGAGAAACTGCTATTTCTCAAAAATAACGAGAACATATTTTCTCAAAAATGAGAAAGTTAACCGTAAAATGAGATGAATGTAATCAACATTGAGAAACTCTTTGTTCAAAAACTAGTAATGCTCTCCTCACAATTGAGAACATGTATACTCAAAAGTGAGTAGAAAAGTATTCGAAATGCTCAGATAGCCGCAAAAATGAGAAACACAAGTTCTCAAAAATTGAGAATATTTCCTCTCAAATTTAAGAAAAACTCTACTCAAAAATGAGAAGGGTTTTTTTAAAAAAATGAGTAAAAAAGTACTCAAAAATGAGATTTTATTAGTATTCAAAAATGAGAAAAAAGTACTTATTCTGCTGCTTTGCTGGCACAGGGAAAGTTTCCTGGAACTAGAAAGGTAGATTACTCTTACACTGCACTGGGCAATTTATAGTAAGTACGCCTTCTACACATTAATATTGAAGTTAAAACATTTTCCTCTTAAAAGTTGGAAAATAGAAATCAGTTTTTGAAAAAATACGAGTACTTCAAAAATTACTTCTATTTCCCAGCTTTGAAGATGAAAATGTCTAACATCAATATTAATGTGTAGAAGGCGTACTTACTATAATTTTTTTAGTGCAGTGTGAAATTCATCTACCTTTGTAATTTTGGGGAAGTTTCCCTGTGCCAACAAGGCAGCAGAATAAATACTCCTTTTCCTATTTTTGAATACTAATATAATCTAATTGTTAAAGTACTTTTTTACTCAATTTTGAATCTGCAAGGTTACATTTTTATGCTGATACCTGTTGTTTCCATAAATAGCATAGATGAGAATTTTAATTTAATCAACACACAAGCTTCTTGTAACTTAAACTGTTCGTGATGTTGGTTTGCGTAGTTTTAAACAAGTAAGCCTGATATGGTGGACAAATTTAATGTGCACTGGTTTTCTGGATGTATTCTCGTTTCCTCCTACTTTCTTCATTGCATCACTTCATTATCATTGCCTTCTCCTTTAGCCTTGAAACATAATCATGCGACGTTACACACACACACACACACATATATATATATATATATATATATATATATATATATATATATATATATATATATATATATATATATATATATATATATATATTCACACACACATACACACACAAACTTAAATGTATATATATTAGTTTCATTTTGATTAAAGGAAAATATGTTTGTACATTGTATTTTTTATTTGTCAAATAATAAACTAAGTCTATACATGAGCACAATTTTTATAACAACTTAGATAAGACAATGAGGATACATGAACCCTCTGAATATGCCTACAAAGTACTATGACAGATGTATGCATTCGTTGGAAAATAGTCTGTGACGACTGCCAATGGACAAGATAAACAACAGCTATGTTCGAGATCCTCCCAGAAGTTTTTCATTTGCTATAAATGTGTCTATGCCTTCATCTCCCTGGAAACAAAGAGATTGTGTAATTAGTGACAATAGAAATAAAAATAAAATGAAATACTTATAAATCTTATTCGTGTATGGCGATATCTCGAATAATATTAGTGTTGCTACGTTCTAATTTGAATTAGTATCAATTGAAATACGATAATATAGACTCTGGTAAAGACAGTAAAGAGAATTACGCAATATTTCTTCAATTAATATTGAAACCAGAAGTTGTAGTAGATCTACCATTTAGTGTTTTAGCAGAGTGATTAGAGTGGAAATGGAATATATTCTAGGGACGCTTAATCGATTAAAAAATATACAATGTGAGATTACTGTCTATGCTCTATAGTGATCAACGTTAACCGGAAATGGTTTATTTCTAGCACTACAAGTAGGTGGATCACATCCATTAACGAACTCCTCCGAGATAATTATCTAGCTGTTGATTGCAGAAAACAATTTTAAAATTATCTTTTGTTGAAGAGTTATTGAGCGGTGTAACGGACGTACTAAGCCAGAGGTGTTTACCCTTGCGAGGATGGCCCTCTCGAGGGCATCCTCACCCTCAAATTCCCTCTCAACCATAATGACGCGAGGGCGATGACAAGCTTGGACAGCGAGAGCGAGGGCCAACTGTCACTGTCAGGGCTAGAGCGAGGACAAATTCCCAACACGAAGGCGAGAGCGATGGTCAACTCTCTTCGAAGGTGAGGGCGAGGGCCAATTCACTGTGAGAATGAAGGTGAGTGAGGTCGGAGTAAAATGAACACCTATGGTACTAACATTACAATATTATATATATCCCACTTGCGTGATCCTAATAAACATCAAATGAATGACTCGTCTATGGCGATCTTTATAATAATAGTAGGGTTGTCACGTTCTGGAAGGATTAATATCAATTGAAATAAGATTATAAAAATAAGGAAATTGAAAGGTAACCAAAAACATTTCGATCTGTTTCATCTATGCAAGACAAGGAAACAATAAACCTGAAACTTAGTCATTTCTGCTTATGTGTGACGAAAAAAAAAAAAAAAAAGAAAGAAAGAAACAATGAATCACACCACAAATGCTAAGTTATATAAAATTTCACCGTTATTCGATTTCTACTTTTTTAGCAATTGTTAAACAAATTACTAGAATGCTTTGAGAACAGTAGCGTAACTAAGAATGCATGCCCCCCTCCATCCGCGAAAATGTCAAAAGGGCTCTTCCTGTTTCTACGTTCATGGCACACGTACAATTTATACAGTAGTAGAATTATTTTTCCATCTAGTCAGACACTACTTGCTAATATACAAAAATTGAACATTATTATTATTATTATTATTATTATTATTATTATTATTATTATTATTATTATTATTATTATTATTATTATTATTAAGCAATTCCATGGGACTAAAAAGCTTCTTAAAAGAAATAATTTCTAGGAATTAGGAATTAGATTTCTGGGCTGTCGGCATCTAAGGCCACGTTAGCCCATCCCGTATAAAGGATGACGTCCCTCAACGAGCCCACTGTACGATGAAATGGAAGGAAGAAAGGATTGGGAAAGGAAGGAAGCAGCCTGGGACCATTATATTAGGTACCTCCATCCCGGCATTTGAATGGTATGAATGAACGAAACCCAAGAAAGACTTCACTCAAGATGGCAGGTCTGAAAAAGCTGTTACACTCTTTCGGCCGAGTGTCCCCACCAGGAGTCGAACCTGGGACCGCTCACCTCAAAGGCAAGAGCAGAAATATTTTTTTTCCTAACGTTCACATTACAACTAACATATGAAAACTCGTCAAAACTTGTGGAACTTGCTCACATATTTCTAAACCGGCGTATTTTTTTTATTTTTTTTTCGGAGAGTAATTCGCTGACTACTTTCTCAATATCAACGTGGTGCCATTCTTCGCTTTCAGTGCTCAGGATTGGCAAAGGGATCAACCAATGCCGTAACTTTTGCGGGGGAATGGGGAAACTGCCCCCCCCCAATTAAGCTTCCAGTTGTTTGATAGGATTCATTTGAGTTAAAACTTTGTTGCTTTGTATGATGTGATATGAACAGGAACTTATAAATAAACCTTGGAATAGGTTTACCACATAACAGGAAAAAAAAAATGAAACGAAAATGTGTTCCGAGCCTCATTCAGTAAAATGTGTCCTATTAGAGCCCCAGACAAAATATATATTTAGTAAGACTTTCAACATATTGTCTCATTTAGTTAACTTGTGAAGCACCGTACTATTTTCTAAAGCATTGAAAATAGTTTAAGATGTTTCTGCTGCCCCACTATCTGAACGAAATACATTCCTTTAAGATGTAGCATATATGTAATCTGGATCTTACTTTAGTAAACCATCAACTGGCGCCCCAAGAAGTATCGAACACGTTTAGTAAGGATTTCACTTCAAATGCCATCATTATTCTAGGGGGCCTCAACTTGACATATTTTAGGAGGTCTAATTAATGTTTGGTCTTCCAAGAAAAAGCCCAAGTTACGGAGCTGAGCTCAATTTCATCTTCGACCTTGTTCTACGAATATAAAGTTTGATGGCTTTTAGTGTACTGAATGATCGCTCAGGATTGGCTTCGTCAGAGGCACAGTGAGATACAGTTGCAAAGAAGTACACAAATCCAGAACACTACTAACATAGGAAGTTATCTACGACTAAATAATTGGCTAATTAATTCCAAGTTAAAATTTCACTAAATTGTTTCTTCACTACTCATCGGAAACTTGTTAGTTGTTGCAACAAAAGGCGATACATTTTCCGAGTAGAATTCACTAAATCTATTATAGCTGGTTCCGTGATTTCTTTTTCCTCTAAGTAGAGTACTCTTGCAGTAATATGAAACCTGCAAAGTGCTTTTGAATGGAGTTGAATTTCAGTTTAGCGTCCCTTTCAGCAGCGAGGCTATGTGAGACGTGGACCTACTGATTAACGTGGAATCCGAACCACATGAGCTCCCGCCGGGAATCGAACCCGGGTCTCCCGTGCCAAGAGCGCATACGCTAACCGCTTAGCCACGGAGGAACTCTGCAAAGTGCTTTTAACATCCAAACATTATAAAGTTAAACTCCGAAACTTAAATACCAGGAGCCTGTTAGTTACGCCACTGCTTGAGAATACAGATTCTTTATTCATAGAAAGGAAACTTAATGACTACATATCAGGGTTGGCTGGTTTAAACCAATGTTTAAAGCAGCTGGTTTTTTCAAAAAAAAAAAAAAACTGGTTTAAACCAAATAACGAAAATGTTCGTAAAAGTGTAAGTGTTTGTAAAATCTGGATGAACACACATTTGTGGGTTATCACGTTTCACTCCCGTATATTATTCGTATTATATTCAGACCTAAATTCCCCATTCATTACTCAAAAAGATTATACTACAAAAGCAACTTTTTTTTATGTAAGTTTATAAATGTTTGTTTTGTGATTTTTTTTTTGTAGTTATTATTGTTATGTAATTGCAATCAAAGAAACATTCTAAAAATTGTTTTGTTTACTATTGATAAAATACATCGAAATGCCGTACTTTGTGTGTGTGGGGGGGGGGAAGGAGGGTCATACAGACCTTACGAGAGGCATTTAGTGAAATGAGAAGTATCTTCGATATCTATTTATGTATAAATGAGTCTGAGCCAAAGTGGACTCAAATAATTCGTATCTTTGTGATATGCAAATTAAGTCGTTGTATTTCTTTAATTTGGACCAATAAAAGTCATTGTTAACTAACTTGAATTAAATTAGTTCGTCTGTACTCCGTAGTACTTTGAAATTGTTCATATGTAATTCAGTATAATGGTTTCACTTGTGCACTGTTTATCTTTTTGTCCTTCTGAAATGACTCTTGAGAGCTATATTAAGAAGCATGTAAAGATCAGTACAACGTATTTTTATCAGGATTCCTTCGTGAGTGAGTCGGCAGACGTATCGCATTTGATGCCAATTAGTCCTGGTTCCGAGTTCAAATGGAGGACAATTTTTCTCGAATGTAACTCGAGAAGCAGTTTTTATTCCGCTTTAAGCTTATGTGACACCTCCCAGCATAACCCGGCTGTTGCATAATAACATCAAGGCGAAATAAACTTATTTCTGTCCATATATGATATGAATATATAGAGCAAATTATTTAAACCAAATAAACCTGGTTTAAACCAAATAAACCTGGTTTAAATAAAAAAAACTGGTTTAAACCAAAAAACCCGTTTTTTTTTTTCAATAAAAGCCATGGTTTTTGCCAACCCTGCTACATATACACATGACGTTAGAACCATCCATTAGTATGCAAATCAGGGGCGTCATTTATGGGGGGCAGGAGGGGGCAATTGCCCCCCCCCCAAGAGTTTGAGGAATACATATACGTTAATAGATTGCTTACTAATGTACTAGTACAAAACTTGAAACTCTTATGTCGGTGGTGCTCTTGCCCCCCCCTCAAGCGAAGTCTGAAATGACGCCCCTGATGCAAATCAAATTATTTATAAAACCATCCTTCTATTAAGATATTTCCAAAACGTATAACCTGGAAAGTAAATGTATTAACTCTGTAATTATGAAACTATGACTACAATTGAACGATAATGGACATATTCCTAATCAGGAAGGTATACAAAAATTATGTGTCCAATGAAACGAGTGACACGACTTACCTGTAGCTCTGCAATGACATATTCGTGGCTCCTGTAAGGTGCCGGCCTTCTCCTTACTATTTTAGCTCCTTTCTTACATATGTTTACAATTTGTGGTAGTAGAAATGGAAGCAAATGTAGTGCTCAATTGATCTATAGAGAGAAAATATGACTAAGTCAGTATATAATAATGTTTGGAATTAGTAGATATTGCTATTGTCTGCCAAAATATTTTTTGAAGTACAATGTAAATCACACTAAATTATTCAAAAACTACTTCCATGAGTTGAAATAAGGTTTTACTTAAAGTGTACTGCTTTCTAAAGCCCTAGACAATTGTTATATTCCTTAGCACAATGATGGGGAAACATTTTGGGCCGCAGGCTAAAGAAAAACGGAAAAAAATATAGGTGGGCCAATATAATTTAAAAAACAAACAACAGTGATTGTATCACTTGTAAAACCAAGCTCTATTAATACTCGAAAGATCATGAAGGGGAATGTGATAAATGGTATTGTGAATGCATTTTTAAACATTTCTCATAATTTGGCTGGAAGTATAATCCACTGATTCTCAGAAGTGAAGTTATATTCGTCAGGTAATGAATCACGTCGTGAGCTGGGTGGAAACGTTTAAGGAGCTACATCTAATCCGCGGGCCATGCTTTGCCCACCACTGTCTTAAGACGTGAAGATAATAAGCCAAAGATGTGCAATTTTGAGTTCATGTACGTTTATTTAAAAGGTATTACGTGTTTCAAAATACTGACTTATTTTTACTTTTCAAAGTAAAGCATATAAAAGCTACTATTTGCTGCGATTGAATTATAACAATAAAACAATGTTTGTGAATAGACACTATAAAAAGATAATGTAAAGAAAGAAAGAAAAAAAAACAAATGGGTGCTTTGCCAGAAGTAGGGTTGTGTTGATGACAAATAGACTCTTGTGTACATATTTATACATGCAACTTGAAATATGATAAATATACACGAAAACTTGATCTTACTCACCAAGAACTTTCTCTAGCGAAACCTTAAAGAAAATTATCACTGCCAAACAGATGACATTGAAAACAGACTCTGTCGCGCCGAACAAATTTTTAAATTCGGCATCCATCTGAAATATAAAGATTTAATTGTTATACAAATATATTCTATTAAATAATATATTTTACCTTTTTCTAGTCATGAAGTTCCAAAGTAGTTCATTGTCATAATGTTTTACTGCAATGTTAGAAATGCGCATACATAAATAATGTGAAGTAGCAATTAGACTCTTGTTAACGAACATCACTACTTAAATTGTTCTTTGTTATTCAGAAATAAACCAATACAATTGCAATAGTTTGTGTGTGCTGCAAGTAGCATAATTTGCACCCATTGTTAGCTAGTGGGGTGCACGGTGGCTCAGTGGGGAGCGCTTACCTCAGGTGCATGGTTTCCTTGGTACGATTTTCACCCAAGCAAGCTTGTGATAAACAACATTGTGTTCGTGGATTTTGTGGAGGTACTCTCGTTTCCTCCCACTTTCTCATTCTTCCATCATCATTCACTTGCTTTAATCATCGTCTCCCTTAACCTAAAGGCATAATCATGGGATGTTAAACTGAAAGATTTCACTATATTTCATTTTGTTGGCTGTGTGTATACTTTTGCAAAAAGGAAAAAGTAAATGAATAAAACAAATGTGGTTGGTAGCAGAAGCGTCATTTCAGATTTTGCTTGTGGGAGGGCAAGACCCCTTGATATAAGAAAATTTTGCGTTTTTCACTGACTACTATTCTACTCAAAAAATCTATATAAATCTCAATCTCAGGGGGTGCAATTACCCCTCCCTGCCCCCTAAATGACGCTACTGGTGGTAGTTCCCTTAATATAGCTAAATTAAAATTATTACATAACTTCTGTCATAAGTATTGGACACTCAACAAACAACGGAAAATTTGATAAAGTGAAAAGTTTGTGTCACTCGAGGGAAATTTTCTTAAAGAAACCTACGAACAGTGCCACCAGGTTCGTCCTGCACTGACTCGGTTAGATAGCATTCATGCTTTTTATTGCCACCTAGCACAAGTTTGTTCGTGTTTATGCCATACGTCCACACTGTATTTACATCGAGCCCTTCTGAAGTTAATCTGTATGTAGTACTGGAGCTTGTTATTTAGTGCTGCTAAAAAAAAAAAAAAAAAAAAAAAAAAAAAAAACTTTAACCCAACCTGAGAATGTGAGAAATGTGTCAAAACTTGATAAAACAGTCTGCTCGAGTAATGCCTGTGTTTTTTTTTTTTTTTTTTTTACATTGTAGCTTTTATGCAACAGATACGGAATCCGTATTTATATGGCAATCGTAAAGGAATTGCAATTTTTCAACTAATACTTCTGGTGGTCCCTTGAAATTTTATCTGTGCAAGTGAGCAGGCCGGTAGCCAGCCCAAAAATGTAGGGGGGGGGGGAAATCCAACCATATTATAGTTCATTTGCAAGCCTACCGTGAACATTTTAGGCAGGCAGTAAAAATTTAGGAGCCCGACCCCCTAGACCCCCCGCGTGGATACGGGCCTGCAAGTGAGGGCAAGGTTCTAGATTACTGGTCCCCCTTCCCATTGAGCAATAATAAAGACAGAAAACAACGTGCCCTGCGGGGCTCTAAACCGCCTTCACTCGCTAACGCTCGCTCGGCAATACTGTGTAGATTAAATGTATAAACTTTAGTAGAGAAAGAAACCAACCCAGCAACTAACCTACATGGGGGACCAGTAATCTAGAACCTTCCCGCAAGGGAGTTTTTTCATGTCACCCGCCACAGATCTTTTAGGGGACAATAAGAAGGAAATTATTAAAAGAATTGTATTTTAACAACAGTTATTTAGAGTGCAGCGCCAAAAGTAAACCTGCACGCCCCAACTCACCACAAAAAAAAAAAGAAAAAAGAAAAAGAAGTAAACCATTTACTGAATATATTGGAAAGTCGCATATCATTAACACAACAACTTTGTCTAAGATATAGAATGCCCAGAAGCATAGAGTGAGGCTTCCGGGCATTCTATCTGGGAACCAGTACCTAGAAGCATTACTCATGATTTTCGAAGGAAAATAATGGATTGTCGTGATTAACCGTCAATCGATTACAATGATCGCACACAAGCAATGTTGCATTCACACTTAAAACTTCATGTTGCTAGCAGTACTTACCTGCGAAATCCTCTATGATTTGTAAACAAACAAGTCGTCCATGTTAACTTTCTCTTTATCCATCCGCTAAGTAGTTCCTCCATCAGCCAGAATGAGAACATATAGTTCAGGATTATAAAGGACTTTTGTGCTCTTATGTTAGCTTGTTCGTACTTGTTTTCTATAATCTTGCATTTGCAAATTGTCTTTTATATCTCACGATATTCCATGATATATCTATATCATAAAACAATATTTTTTAAGACTACATTATTACTCGTTTTTGAGAACCAGTCTCTGACTCAAATATGCAACTAAATTTCCTCATTCTCATTTTTTGAGTTATTTTCTCCTCAAAATTGAGACTAATTTACTCAATTTTTTTTGAGTAGTAAAATGTATTCATTTTTGAATAAATCATTTTTAACAGTGAATATATACAAAATATATGAAATCGTCTCTAAATCTGGGCAAATAATAATTTTGTTCATGTTCACTCATCAGTTTTTTATGTTGCTCATTATTGTACAAGTTTGTAATCAGATACCTGTTCAGATTTTCGGACAGTAAAATAGAACATGTAATAGAAAAATGTGTAAGGAAGTATTTTTAATGGAAATTCTATGGAAATTGATAGATGTCTAGTTTGGTAATTGAAAACTAAAACGGGGCTAGTAACTTGGTACTGCAATCTAGTTTTCTTGAGAGCCAGCTAGTGATGAAGAACTGCAAATACTGTGAGTTTTGATCTTTGATGATTCCTTCTAGAACCGTCAACTACATATGTCTCAAGCATCTATCATAGTGTGGTAACTGAAAAATAAAACCGGGGCTAATGACTTGGTATTACAATCCAGTTCTCTTGAGAGCCAGCTAGTGGTAAGCAACGGCCTATACTGTGAGGCTTGATCTTTGACGATTCATTCTGGAACCACAAACTACAAAGGTTTCAACCCTCTATCATACTTTGGTAACTGAAATGTAAAACCAGGACTAGTGACTTGGTCGTTCAATCCAGTTCTCCTGAAAGGGACCTAGTGTTGAGGAACTGCATATACTGTGAGGTTTGATCTGATACATATGTTTCAAGCATCTATCATAGTGTGGTAACTGAAAAATAAAACCAGGGCTAGTGACTTGGTCCCCTAGTCCAGTTCTCTTGAGAGCCGTCTAGTGGTGAGCAACGGCGTATACTGTGAGGCTTGATCTTTGACGATTCATGCTGGAGCCACAAACTACAAAGATTTCAAGCCTCTATCATACTTTGGTAACTGAAATGTAAAACCGGGACTAGTGACTTAGTCGTGCAATCCACTTCTCCTGCGAGGACCCTAGTGTTCAGGAACTGCATATACTGTGAGTTTTGATCTTTGATGATTCCTTGTAGAACCGTCAACTACATATGTTTCAACCATCTATCATAGTTTGGTAACTGAAAATAAAACCGGGGGTAGTGACTTGGTCCTCCAATCCAGTTCTGTTGAGAGCCAGCTAGTGGTGAGCAACGGCCTATACTGTGAGGTTTGATCTTTGCTGATTCTTTCTGGAACCACAAACTACAAAGGTTTCAACCCTCTAAAATACTTTGGTATCTGAAATGTAAACACGGAACTAGTGATTTGGTCGTGCAATCCAGTTCTCCTGGGAGGGACCTACTGGTGAGGAACTGCATACACTGTGAGTTTTGATCTTTGATGATACTTTTTAGAACCGTCAACTACATATGTTTCAAGCATCTATCATAGTTTGGTAACTGAAAAATAAAACCAGGGCTAGTGACTTGGTCCTACAATCCAGTTCTCTTGAGAGTGAGCTAGTGGTGAGCTACGGCCTATATTGTGAGGTTTTGATCTTTGCTGATTCCTTCTGGAACCACGAACTACAAAAGTTTCAACCCTCTGTCATACTTTGGTAAGTGAAATGTAAAACTGGAGCTAGTGACTTGGTCCCAGAATCCAGTTCTCCTGCGAGTGACCTAGTGTTGAGGAACTGCATATACTGTGAGGTTTGATCTTTGATGATTTCTTGTAGAACCGTCAAATACATATGTTTCAAGCATCTATCATAGTTTGGGGCTAGTGACTTGGTCCTCCAATCCAGTTCTCTTCAGAGTGAGCTAGTGGTGAGCAACGCCCTATACTGTGATGTTTGATCTCTGATTACTTCTGGTAGAACAAACCAGAAATCTTTTAGGCCTCTTTCTTAGTTTGGTAACAGCAAGATAAAACTGGAGCTAACGACATGATCCTGTAATCCAGTTATTTTGGGAGTGAGCTAGTGTTGAGGAACGGCCTATATTGTGAGGTTCAATCTTTGATAATATCTTCTGGGACCATCAACTGCAAAGGTTTCAAGCCTCTATCATAGTTTGGTAACTGAAAAATTAAACCTGCGTTATTGACTTTGTCCTGCAATCCAGTTCTCTTGGGAATGAGATAGTGGTGAGGAACGGCCTATACTGTGAGGTTTGATCTCTGATTGCTTCTGGAACATCATCGGAGCATGATTCGTACATCAGTTTTTTTCAACCTTACTGCATCACTAGGTTACCGTACACACGGAAAATAAAGTATTTGACAGTTGACAAATTTTCTTTTGCAAATAACTCGGGAAGAAAAGAATTAATTTGAATCTTTTTATTGTTATTCATAGGATAGTTATTTTTTGATAACTTACCAAAATCGGTACTGTAGTAGGTTAATTTATTGTTGAGTTAGTCATAAAAGAATGTTGTCAACTGAAGGTTACTTTCTTTCGTATCTGTACAATACCGATAGGTTATCGTATAACATCAATTGGTTATAGTACTACATTAAATTTTAGATTTACAAAAAAATAGTTTTCTCAATCTTCACGAAAACTATTTATTGGGGTTTACATTCACATATATCGTTTTGTTCAGCTGATTTAGATCTATCGATTGTTATATTTCTCTTCTAAGGACATTTCTTTCGTTGAATACTAATAAAGTTATAGACTTTAATAAATTGAAGAAAATTGAGACTCAAGTCTTCAAACAACAAACGTTACCAGTTACAAGTGTAATATTTTCGACAAATATTTAAAACGAATAACATAACAATTAATATAACTTATAATTACATTCCGTTCCTCAAGCGATGGATATTTCATATACGAAGCTATTGTTCAATGGAATGTTTACAATAACCACTTCCTTGTCTGTTGCGCAGTTGTTAGAATTGTCTAAAGACATCCTGTTATGAAGGATATTGACGCATTCCAAATGCATTAAATAATGTTTGCAGCTGTCCGTGACTAACACACTTATCATAAACATAGAGCGCTTTGCTTCCTGCGCACAGTGGTATGAAATGCTAAAAACGTGACCGAAATTCAAAACCTTCTTCCAAGTACACAAAAATGGACATACTATAGTTTTTAATCTCACTGATCACTAACTTGATATCCAAATTGAAAACTTCAAAATGGTGGATCAAATTTTGAGAAAAAGTATAATAAGGTAACAAAAACTTATATTAGGGGTTTTCACATCACTGAATGGAAATTTGATATAAAAATGGAAAAATTGAATATGGTGGATACAATATGGCGTATCAAATTAATACATTGACATATGTGGTTACAATTTAGAACCATTTGCCAGTACTCTGTTTCCCAATGTTAGTTACTTTCTTCTTGATATCCACATATCAAGAAAAAGAGCTAATGCTTCATCATTGCTAAACACGTCCGTGTGCGAAGACATTAATATTACAGCTTTCATATACTACTGTGGTCTCGACGGACTTGAAGATAAAACGTCTTTGAAGCACTCAATTTTCTGGAAGAGCGGATAGTCATTTGTTTATCGTAAGCAAATGCCTTAACGTCATTTTTATTGCGAATTTCTTCAGTTCTTCTTCGTTTCGAACATTCGATCAAAGATAAAAATTCCGAGGAAGGTGGCCGATCCTTTTGTTCACTTGATGTCTTAGCAGTATTATGATATACATAATACGATAACATAACTCTTAGCCATTCATTATTCAAGTAAAAAAAAAAAAAAAAAAAAAACAAGGTCATACTTTCTATTGGGCTCTTGATATTTGTCCCTCATTCTATAAAATAAAGATACAATGCCTGTCTTCATATCGTCACATATTTTAATACAACGACCACTCCTAGAAGAGAGGTGATGTTCCAAATTTTCAATTATGATTTGTAGATCGCTTTACGAACGGTCTTTCATGGAAACAAATATTTTTTGCGATAATTGGATGATTTCACCTTTTGGACATAAAATTAATATAATTAATATTGTTAAAATATCACTTTTTGTATTACTAAATTACTTACCTTTATTCAATTCAATTTATTGTATATATTTCATATAAATTTCATATGAAAAATCACTACCTGGTAGCAGCGATAATACGAGAGAGAATATTGTTGAATAAAGGTAACACTCATTGTCCGAAAACGGAGAGATTAAAGAAATTAGAAGAGAGCCAGGAAACAGAGGAATACCAAATGGAAGTTACGAATAGATTCTCGGCTTTAGAAGATTCAGAGTGCACTAGTGTTGAGGATATCTGGATTGAAATTAGAGATAGCATTAAAATTTCAGCAAAAGAAAAATTGGGACACGCGGAAATACGTAGGAACAAACCATGGTTTGACCAGGAATGCATTAAACTAACAGAGAAGAAAAACAGGCAAAATTACGCTGGCTACAAAATCAGACTGAAATAATACACAAAATTTCGCAGCTATCAGACGGGAAACTTCCAAAACATTTTAGAACAAACAAACGCGATTTTTTGAAAGCTAAAATTAAAGAACTTGAAGATAATAATAAAAATAAAAGCATCCGGGACATGTATAAGGGGATCAGCGAATTTAAGTAAGGCTATCAACCTCGTGCTTATATATTAAAGAAATCTGACGGTACAGTTCTCACTCATACGAATAGCATCTTAAATAGATGGAAATATTTCTTTGACGATTTGCTTAACAAGCAACCAAAAACTAGTGTGCTTAGAGAAAAGGAGATACACACCGCAGAACCGTATATTCCAGAACCCAACCGAATATAAAGCACTAAAAAGAAATTAAAGAAACACAAATCTCCGGGTGTAGATGAAATTCCTTCTGAGTTAATTTTACCTGGAGGCGAAAAAATATGGAACAAGACACACAAACTCATTCTCCTTATCTGGAACAAGGAATAATTGCCACAAGAGTGGAAAAAATCACTCATACTTCCAATTCACAAGAAAGGCGACAAAACTGACTGTAATATTATCAAGGCATTTCTCTTCTGTCAACATCCTATAAAATCCTGTAATTATTCTATTAAAAGAATGACCCCATACGCAGATGAAATTATTGGAGATTATCAGTGCGGATTTAGACGAAATCGATCAACTATCGATCAAATATTTACCATTCGCCAAATACTCGACAAAAGTGGGAATACAATACCCCGGTACATCAACTATTTATTGATTTTAGAAAGGCGTACGACTCGGTTAGGAGAGAAACATTATACAACGTTCTTACAGAACTTGGAATACCGAGAAAGCTAATTAGATTAATTAAGATATGTTTAAATGAATCCCAAAATAAAGTCCGGGTAGGAAAATTTTTGTCCACGAGCTTTCACGTCGAAAATGGCCTGAAACAAGGAGATGTGTTGTCGCCTTATTATTTAACTTTGTTCTGGGATACGTTATAATGAAAATCAAAGATAGCAACCAGGGCCTAGAGTTGAACGGTATTCACCAGGTTATGGCATATGCTGATGATGTAAATTTAATAGGGGATGATAGGAGAACAATAGAAAGAAATGCAGAGATTTTATTAAACGCTTGCAGGGACATGGGTTTAGAAGTAAATGCAGAGAAAACTAAATACCTGTACATGGAAGTGCGTCGGAACCGGAATACACCAAATTATGGATGCGTTAAAATATTAAATAATAATTTTGATAAAGTGGATAGTTTTAAATATCTAGGATCAATATTAACATACGAAAATCATGTTCACGAAGAAATTAAATGTCGAATAAAAACAGGGAATTCGTGTTACTATTCGGTTCAAAATCTCTTGTCGTCGCAAATTTTGTCGAGGAATCTGAAGCTTAAAATATACAAAACGATAATCATGCCTGTTGTTCTGTATGGTTGCGAAACATGGTCGCTTACTCTGAGGGAAGAATATGGACTGAAAGTATTTGAGAACATGATCCTGAGACGAATATTCGGACCCAAGAGGAATGTGAATGGGGAATGGCGGAAACTTCATAACGAGGAACTACATAATTTATACGGTTTACCCAACATTGTTAGGGTCGTCAAGTCTAGAAGGCTTAGGTGGGCGGGTAATATAGCTAGAATGGAAGAAAGTAGAAACGCGTTCAAAGTCTTGACTGGAAGAGCAATCGGAAAACGACCATTAGGAAGACCTAGGCGCAGATTGGAAGACAATATTAAGATGGATCTAGCAGAGATTAGAATACAAAGTAGAAACTGGATGCAGTTAGCTAAGGGTAAAAGTCAGTGGAGAGCTTTTGTGAACGCTCCATTGAACCTCCGGGTTCCATAGGTCATAGAGTTAGTTATTATAAAATAATGGAAACTAAAATATGCATACATCGAATATCATTTTCTATGTTATACTGAAGTATTTTTTCACCTTTTTCATTTGTTGCCTTTCACTATTTTATTTGCATGTACCTTGTAAACATTATTTTCACATATTTTATAATAATTTTACCTTTGTTTTCTACTTCTCTTTAACATTAACTAAATACTTAAATATTTATTAACAGCAACTTTTCATTCAATCGCAACGTAGAAAAAAGGCGCAGCTGCTTTTATCACATTCTTGTAGTAAATCGATCATAGATTATGGGTCAATACAAAATTTAGCGGAATGGGGCGTCATATGTAACTTTTGAGTTCAGGTTTTAATTTACTTTGAAATAATTTCAATTTTTTTATATAAACATTAATGATAATAAATGTATAATAAAAAACGTATTATAAATAATATATGGTCTTAAAATCCTTTACATACCTTACGGAACAACGTCCATTTTGATTTAAATAGATCGAAAAAGTATACAATGAACTATTTCATATGAAATTCGAGCTATATTTCTCGCGAGCATTAGGTATTACGAGATACACAAAAGTAGGTTAGCTTAGAGTAGGCTGGCTGTTTCCATGGGTGAAGTTTAGGAGACCAATTGTCACTGTAGCGAACCTAATACTTAAAAATAACCAGATAGCAACTTTCCATTTTCATTTTTGGCCACGTTTTAGGTATTTCGTGCCACTGTGCAGCAGGATAAGGTGGCTTAGTGGTAGAGCGCTTACTTCTGGAACGTGGAGTCCCTGGGTCGATTTCCGGTCAAGTAAGTTTGTGGTCGACAACATCGTGCTCGTGCTCGTGAACTACCATTTCCTCCCATTTTCTCATTCCACCAATTCTTTCATTATCACCCACTTCTTATAGTCATCGTCTCCCTTAACCTAACAGGCATAATCTCAGAACGTTAAGCTCTATTATTATTATTATTATTATTATTATTATTATTATTATTATTATTATTATTATTATTATTATTATTATTATTATTATTATTATTATTATTATCCTTTGAACTACTTTCTTTTTTCTCATGAATATAAGTTGCATAGATATTTCTTCTTCATAATCTCAAAAATAGTTTTCATAGCGCACGTTGACACGCTGTGTTACCAAATTACATTGCCACATATACAGTGTGCCCATAAAAATAACATATTTTAAACTTGTTTTACGTCGCTTTGGATAATCATATTGAAATGAAATTGGTTAGATTGGAAAGAGAAACTTAAATATTTTTGTGCATGTCAACAATGGACAAAAATGTCAATAATGGATGAGATAAAACACAGAAAAAGTAAATTCACTCATGTTTACTTCGTGAATGAATCACGGGTTCATTGGGGATCATTGTTGGATATTTAGCAGGCAATTGCTATTTCTGCTGGAGGCCACTTGGGAAGCTTTTATGTTTCTCTACTGTTATGCTGTAATGTGCTAACGTAAATTTGTTTCCTTTCGTTATGTTGTGTTATTATTAAAGAATGAGTTTTAAGAGCTACCCCAGAAGAACGAAGTTGGTGTGTTTTAGCATATCACTGCATGTAGAGTCTGGTGCAGGTTCAACATGCTTTTAGGCGAAGGTTTCAACATCAGGCTCCTACACATACGTCAATTTTGATTTGGTACTGTGATTTTATGGATTGTGGCTGCATATGTCATCAAAGGAAAGGCCATTCAGGGAGACCATCTGTCAATGTGAGAATTGTGGAACAAGAGCGGGAGGCATTTGTACCTAGCCCACAATTCTCTGCGTAAAACTAGTCATTAGTTGGACATCCCTAAATCCATCGTATCTAAGATCCTGTGTAAACGATTGAGGTTACACTCCTACAAACTACAATTAGTGCAAAGTTGAAACCTGATGACACAGTAAAACGATTAGATTTCTGTGCACATTTTATGGTATTGATGGAGAATAATAAAAAAAATTGTCAGGAAAAATAATTTTCAGTGATAAGGCACCCTTCAACGTTAGTGCAAAAGTGAACAGGCATAATGTTAGGGTTTGGGGTAGCGAGAATCCACATGCCATTTTGGTAAAGGAAAGAGACTTCCTTAAAGTGAATGTCTTTTGTACCGTATCAAAATGCCAAGTATTTGACCCATTTTTGTTTTGAGAGGCCACTGCCACAGGTCCAACTTACCTTTTCATGCCCACTAATTGGTTATTTCCACAATTGGAAGAAGAAATCAAAACTACTATATTTTTCAATAAGATGGAGCACTCCTCACTGGCATTTACATTTTCAGGAACATCTAAATGAGCAGCTTCCAGGATGATGGATTGGACGTGGTGGAAATGATGATAACTCTACTACAAGTGGCCGCCGAGTTCATCTGACTTAGCGATCTGTGACTTCTTTTTATGGGGTTGCATAAAAGATTGTGCCTGTGTACCCCCATTGAATCAAAGCCTGCAAGAAGTGCAAGTTCGTATCAGCGTTTGTAAACATCCAGTCCATTTCATCAGACATGTTGTGTGGTGTGAATGGAAATATCTTCTTGATGTTTACATTGCCACTCATGGGGCCCACATTCAATGTGGTATAGTAAAATATATGTGAGATTTTCTTTCAAATTTAACCAATTTCATTTAAATACTATTATCCAAAGCGACGTAATACCACTTCAAAACATGATAGCAATTTTATGGAGACCCTGCACTCTCGTAAGAGCACATGTACTTCTTTGGATGGCATAGGCGTAGCTAGAACTTTATATTTGGGTGTGCAAATTAGGTCTTGTGCCTTTTTAATACCTTTGTAGCTTTTCAATACAGTCATTTGGCTCTTTAACTGCACTAAGGCTTTTAAAAGAGTATAAATTCACTAAATGACAGTGCCGAACATTACTGGAACATTACTATGTAGTAGCAAAAAATAAATTGCACAAAAAATGACAGCTAATGAACCTATTCTGAGCCGAGCTTGGAATAAACATAATTCCGGGATTCGACGCTCTCAGCCAGTAGTGCAGTCGACGCGACCAGTGATATCGTCGGAGATTAATGTAAATAAACAGACTGATAGTGAGTTACCTGATACTGCATTGAGCGATAAAAATGTTGTTGCTGTTTTTGTGTGCGGATTTATTATGGGAAAAAGGCAATTTGGGGCTGTAGATTCTTGTGCCTCTATTTCAATGTTACACAAACAGCGTTTTGTTCAGTGGAATGAAACTCTACCGCGTCCATTGCAGATTAGGAAGGAACATTTCAGTGGTATTGGTGTTGATAATAAAACCATCGAGTTTAGTGAGACTGTAATAGTTCCAATTAAATTTCGTTTTAAGGTTTACCATTTAAAGTTCTTTTTGGTTGAAAACTTAAAACCAGTGTTTATAATAGGAATACGTGAGCTTCGTCAGATGAAAGCCAATTTGGATCTAGTTGCTCATAAATTATTTTTGACTTTAGAAGGAAGACAATTTGTCCCACTAACTTATACTCCTCCCCCTCCCCCTCAAACTGAAGAAAGTGATCCTGCTTCCAGTTTTGTTTTTCATAGTGGTCGAAAGGAGGGAAATGAGACGGAGGAGCGGCGTAGCGTTCTTCAACGTACCAGTCTGCAACGTAAACATACCCGGCAACGACAACACAAGGGCGGCTCTGAGGCACGTCAGCCAGCACAAAAATAAACTGACGGGAGTTTGGAGAGTACAGGGAAGGAGGCGAATACTTTTGTTAACCCGCTTATGGTGGATCCCAAGTTTTTGGAGCAAGATGCTTCCTTACAAAGGTATGTAGACAATTTAGTGGATGGGTATTCCGATGTATTTACAAATAAAATAGGTTGTATTAAAAATGTAATGTATGATATACAGTTAAGTGATGAAACCCCGATTAAGCAAAAAGCATATCCTCTCTCTAGGAGTGATCAAATTAAAATGGATGCTATTTTAGATGATTGGCTTGAGAAGGGTATTATACGTCCTAGTACGTCCGCTTGGGCATCACCTTGTTTTTTGGTGAATAATAAATCGGGAGATAAGCGTTTAGTTATTAATTTCCAAAAAATAAATGAAAGATTACATGTTAACCCACAGTATACTCCTCGGATAGAAGAAGTATTATCTGAATTGTCTTATGATGCTATTAGATCGTCCTTAGATATCAGGAAAGCTTATCTACAAGTAAAATTGACTGAGAGGTCATCTAAATTCACTGCCTTTCTTACTCACCGTGGATTGTTTGAGTTTTCTGTTTTACCATTTGGTTTAGCTAGTGGTAGTCACGTATTATCTAAGGTAATGACTGATATTTTGTATCCGTTAAAATCAGAAGGGGTACAATATTTTTTTGATGATGTCGCCTTGTCTACGCCGACAATTGAACAGCATAAAATTCTTTTAGAAAAGGTGTTGAGTAAATTTCGAGATGCTGGTATAACCTTATCTATTAGTAAATCTACATTATTCCAAACTAAATTATCTTACCTGGGCTATATCATTGAAGGGAATGATATGTATATGGATCCTAGTCGTTTGGAAATAATCCGTCGGTTACCTCCACCGAAGTCTAGAAAGGGAGTGTTATCTCTGTTATCATTTTTGAATTATTATTCTCGATTTATTCCAAATTTTCAAGAAGTTGTTGAGCCTATTAGTAGATTAAGGTCTTCTAAGGTAAATTTTGAATGGAGTTTAGAACAAGAGGTGGCTCTTAAGAAAATTAAAGAAATATTCGAGACTCATATCGTTCTTCGTTTGCCAAATTTAAATAAAAAGTTCATTGTGTCGTCTGATGCTTGTACTCGAAGTTTAGGAGGGACGTTAGAACAATATGATGATTCAGGGGTTCTCAGACCTATTATGTATTTTTCGAGAAAGCTTAGAAATCATGATTTTAATAAACCAATATATGTTCTTGAACTTCAGGCGGCTGTGGAATCGATGGAAAGATTTAAGCCATTCTTGCATTCTAAATTTGAGTTACGAGTTGATAATCAAGGTCTCGCTTATGCGATTAGAAATATTAGAAAGATAAATAAATATGGCAGCTTATTATATCGATTATTTGGATTTAATTTCGAGATAAAACATGTACCTGGAATTTTAAATCTTCCTTCAGATTTTATTTCTAGAATCCATGATACGGAAAATTTTGAACCAGTAGAACTGGAACAACCTTGGTCAGAGCAGGTAACAAATTATTGTAAGGTTAATTTATGGAGTCTTCCATTTGCAAATGTTTCAGTGTATGAACATCAAAGAAAAGATGTAGAATTAAGTAAATTGATACAGCAACTTGAATCGGGGGTAAATTTACCAGGATACAAATTAGTAAAGGGCATATTATGTAAACATACTAGGGCAGTTAGAAATCCCTATAAGGTATGTTTGCCTAAATCTTTAGCAAATTCAATTATTGAATATTATCATTCTTATTTACTTCCGGGAAGTCATCTAGGGGTGACCAAGACTACCAGTAAAATTTGTGCGAGGTATCATTGGAATGGTATGTGGAAAGATATTCGAAATTTCGTGTCTACCTGTAAGGACTGTCAATTAAGCAAGAGCTCCAATGTTAAACAGATGGGGCAACTCGTTTCTCAATATGAAAAAGTGATTAATGCTGTGTGGTTTACAGATTTGGCTGGTCCTCTTAGTCCTACACGCTCTGGTCGATATTGCCTTATAGTGGTGGACTCATGCTCCAAGCGTTTATTTTTAGAACCTATAAAGATTTTAAATAGCAAGACTATAATAGATAAACTGTACAAATTAATGTGCAGATTCGGATTCCCACATTGTTTATCGAGGGATAACCACAGTGTATTTGTGTCTAAAGTTTTTACAGATTTCTTATATAGCCAGGGTATTAGGGACATAAGGATTAGTCCTTATCACAGTGCCTCAAATAATTCGGAAAGGTACTGGCGTTTGGTGAAGGATGCCCTGAAAATATATTTCCATGATAAGCAAACTCGTTGGGATGAAGGACTATCGGAATTGGAATTTTCCATAAATTGTGCAGAACATGAGGAATTAAAATGTTCGCCGATGGAATTAACATTAGCTTATAATGTTTGTGATCCATTGGATATGAAATGGAAAATAGAAGAACTAAACTTACGTAAGCGTGATCCCAATATTATGGCCAATGCCATGAGTAACATGGCGAAAGCTTGGAGACGGCGTAAGCAAATATTCGACCAGCGAAGAATTCCTGTCACCTATGAAGTTGGAGATAAAATACTTATTAAATCCCAGTATAAATCCTCTCTAGCTGAAAAGCTTAACAAATCATTGATGTATCGCTGGGAGGGACCATTTCAGATCTTGCGCATTTTGAACGCAAATAGCATTCAAGTAAAATCTCTAAGCAATGAGAATGACGTTCGTAAGACCCATGTTGCTCTAACGAAACCTTACAGGGAGAGACGAGAACAACATGTAAATAATTGTACAGTAAGCAAATAAAAGGCAAATAAAAAAAAATCAATCCATGGTTTAAAGTAGCATTAAAAGTTAAATTTATGTTTGATATAGACCTTTTTTTTTAATCAAACTATCGTCACTCTAGTCATTGTGAAATTTCAATTTATTAATATATATATATAGGTATGAATATGGACAAGCTTTTAATTTTTATGTTTGTATCTCTTATATGTGAATGTTAATATCTGTTTGTTGTTTCCAGGCCTGGTATTGTAGATCGTCCGTATATGTATGTTTAATATTGTGATCGGTTGGACTTCACTTCTCTATGTAAACTTGCTGTATGGAAGGATAGATCTGCCGGACGGAGTCTATTCCCGCATAGATATCACAAAAAGAATTGTCAAACTGTAAGTGTTACTACTGTTACATATTATTTATTTTAGAAAAAAAAATATCCCATTTGTAAAGAATAGTTAAATTTAAATTATTCTTGTATCCACACTTTCAATATAAGAGATTGTAAACTTATAAATTATTTTGGATATGGACTGCCGACTTTAGACCTACTAATTATGGTGTTAGATCGGGTGAATGAGAAGGATGAGTGATGGTGAATGTTTTATTTGGGGGAATTTTTTTATTTTTAGTTTAGTTTTGTTTAGTTGGTATGAATCCTGAGCGGAAGGTTATTAGTAGAGAGATTTAGACTAACTTACACCTGGACAAGTTTTCAAAATAATTTATAATTCAAAAATAAAAATAATTAGCATTATTTTTATTTTTCCTGGCTAGGACGAGTGTGTAACATGTCACTCTGTTAGTTACAAAAAAAAAAAAAGTTGTAAGATTATATATAAATTCATTCTATTTCGAGTCTTCGATAAACCAGTTTCGTTTGTCAAATTTTGAATATAGCGCCTCTAGTGGCGATTTTTGTAACTTCACCCAGCACTTGAGTTATCCTCATCAGATGTGTGCTGGAAATGTACTCGGTAAAACCTTGAAATAGTAAGCTCTATTTATCGAAAATTAGTAAATTATTCTATTAGAGTTGTGTGTATATTACAAGTGAATTCAATTTGACATTCTAAGGTGTGGATTGTTATTTACTTAATATTCTGGTGAGTTGTATAATAATTTTCTTAAATTTAAATCAAATTCATATATGTTCTAATGGAAACTAATCTGTTTGATTAAATGGGATATAGACAGTTGTGTGTTAACCATACTTATAACTTCCTGTATTCGATATATGTATATACGTATATTTGAAAACTCGGTACAATTATCCAAATCTTTTTAGGTTGTCGTAGAACACTATTAAGTTGAGATTTATTGGGACTCATATTAATTTCTCTGGCATTTGATTTAATGTGTCCAATCAGTATCAGCGAGTTTAATGTCTTGTTAAGAAATTTGTAATTTTCGATTGATTTTGTTATAAAGAAGAGCTTCCTAAATCATTGACTTATTACTTAACGAAACAATTATCAAAATCCTTGACCTATTTATGGTTGCGATTGGCCTAATTTTTAGGAAGGTTATATGGTATTTATATTTAAGCAGAATATATGGAGGTGCTTAGGATTTCTAGCAACTATTCTTGATTTAAAAATCTATATATATTATTTCTCAAATGTGGCGGGACTTCACCGGTGGGAGACCCGTACCGAGTAACGAGCTCCTATCTAAATAGGAACGTTACAACACACAAAATCTTCATAAATGTTCTAAACAAATACATCAAGATGCGCATAATCAATAACAAGAGACGTCTGTCAAAAGACACAATGTTCATAAATTCACCAACAACTTCATCTAAATCAACACACAAAGCTCTTTCCTGTTTCACAAACAACAATAAGAGAACCATCAATCTATCCTGCTTCTGAGTTGCTCTCAATTTACTTTTAACTTGAGTAAACTTGAAGAAAATTCTCTCGCACGTGCAGCTTGTGACAGGTATAAAAGAGAAAAGCTATATTACAGAGTAGAATGCAGTAAATATCTTCTTTCTATCTTCTTTCTCCAACCACTGAAATCACTTCTGTAGCGTAACAGAAGAACTTCCCTTAGGTACAGACGATTTTCCTTTCAGAAGTCTTATTTCTGCTGCCAACTCGTCGCCTGACAATTTACATGTTCTAGCTATGTGAATTATTTCTTCATCCTTTACATTCAAGATAACCAGACTTCCCACGGCGCTGGTGACCCCAATAGTTTCTTGACTAAATTTATCATCAATGCCATAAACAATTGACTCTAAAAGAGGATAATAACAAGAAATTCTCATCTCATCTTCCTTTGTCTCATACAAATGCTGCGAGCTAACTGATTTGTCAAGACTCCTTGCAATTTTGTGCCTCTTGATTGGAGGATCTGAAATATTCATACTATCACAGATCTTAATAGCTTCGTTGAAAGGTTCCGTGAATTTGATGAGTTTCTCATGGATTGTATTGTGAAGCGATCTGACACTAGATACAGCCGAAAGTAGATTTACATCTGGACTTTAGAGTAACTTGATCATTTCTAAGCCTGGATGTAGCATTGTGAGACAAAAGACGAACTCAAACGATTTGACTTGTTGTTTTAGTCCATTTCCTTTAGCTCTCACATCACCCTGATGACTATTTTGAGTGAGTTTCCAGAGAAAAAAGAAAAGAAAGAAAGAAAAAGAAATTGCAGAGTAGTTGCTTTTCAATGCAAAAGCACCTTCCACACGGCATGGCTGTCTCATTCTTGACAAAGATTTCAGTGTTCTCAAACTTATACACTTTCAAAAACTGCATGCCTGCTTTACCATAGATAAATTGAAAACTTCAAGAAACACAGTATGAATTGATTTATTGCTGTATTATAAGAAGAGGATGTTTGCTTGTTTAATCTCTGAAAGAATAGTCTGATTTGGATAAATGTTTCAGAATTAAAAAAATATAGAATAATCTAGCATACATTTCGTCTCAATAGTGATATTTTAAAAGGTGTGCAACAACTGGTTATTGGATGAAAATTCTCATCTTTCTTGCCGGAGCTCGTAGCATGATTCTTTTGTAGGCGAGATAGTGTGGTTGGTAAGGTCTACATTACGAAAGTTGATATTGAATGATAATTTTTGTGCCTGCCAACTGCACCGAATTCAAATCATGGGTCGTTTTTCGGAACCCGTGTTAATAGCAAATCCCATCCTTCATAACCTCGACACTAAACACAAAGTTTAAGATTCAACTTATTTTGAGCTTCTAGACATAAAGACAGGTATTTGATGGAGGGAGTTATTTTTTATTCAGAAAATATTACTAATAAAACAGTCACATGCACGAATCGGACACAACAGACGCAGGGAAAAGGGTTACTCATACAAGTAACTGGTATTTGGTTTCGGTATACAGAATCCGGAAATCTTTCAATTCGTGAATTTCAGGAAAGGATAAATTTAATGTGGCGGACGTACACGGAAAAGAGAAAACTTTTAAAAACTACTATATACGAAGACAGAAACCGTTGTTTATAGAGGAGATTTTAGCACCAAATTGATGTACGAAAAATACAATTTTAGTACATTTGTATAAAATTTGAAATTCCCATCCCAAAGACTAAGGCGGAAAAATGTTGTTCTTAGATATTTCGTATTGAAACACCAAGAATTTCCTATAGTTTTCTAAAAATTTCTAAGAAGAACTTCAAGCTTTAGTCCTTAATGTAATCATAAGAAGAGCAAGGTATCAGTAAAATACAGATATTAAAGAGAATCAGCTTTTATACAAGAAAATAACGCTTTTGAAGAAAAGTACTGCAAAGTGAATCATTGGACACAGTTCTGATACGTATTTATGCACTTGAATGTGTTATTTGAAACATCTTCACTGAATCATATCTTAATTAAAAGGAGAGAAACGTGCCGTAGAAGCTCTCGAGACTTCTAGACTTCTTTCAGCCTTTATATGCGATGACCTTATGTGCTAGGGATGGATATAAGGAGATACACGAAGGTACACGGTATATTTTTATTAAATGCACAGTTTCAGTCGTAAACATATGGTAGCTTATAATTTCACTCCAAGTGTATATTCGTGTATGTGTGTGCGTGTTTGGTACTTTATGTCTCGATAACTATTGGCCGGATCTGAACCAAATTTGTGGGCAAGTAGCCCATTATTTAAGCAATAAAGGGATCTTTAGTTGGTGGATGAGCTCAGCCAGATAGCCTCGGCTCGAAAGTAGACGCTGGGTTTCACAAATTTGAACCCCAGGAGATTCTGAATTAGGTTTATGTCGACTTTTGAAACTATGCTCACACTAATCCTCTAAATCAGATACATTCTTGTAGGGCCACATTGTAAATAATTCACACTTGTAAGTGCTACTGAATGTCGACTAAATTAAATGTCGACTAAAAGCAGAGAATTCGTGTTACTATTCGGTTCAAAATCTCTTGTCGTCGCGAATTCTGTCGAGGAATTTGAAGCTTAAAATATATAAAACGATAATCATGCCTGTTGTTCTGTATGGTTGTGAAACATGGTCGCTTACTCTGAGGGAAGAACATAGACTGAAAGTATTTGAGAACAGGATCCTGAGAAGAATATTCGGACCCAAGAGGAACGAGAATGGGGAATTGCGGAAGCTTCATAACGAGGAATTACATAGTTTATACGGTTTGCCCAACATTGTTAGGGTCGTGAAGTCTAGGAGGCTTAGGTGGGCAGGTCATGTAGCTAGAATGGAAGAAAGTAGAAACGCTTTCAAAGTCTTGACTGGTAGACCCATAGAAAAACGACCATTAGGAAGACCTAGGCGCAGATGGGAGGACAATATTAAGATGGATCTCGCAGAGATAGGAATACAAAGTAGAAACTGGATACAATTAGCTAAGGATAGAAGTCAGTGGAGAGCTTTTGTGAACGCGGCACTGAACCTCCGGGTTCCATAGGCCATAGAGTTAGTTAGTTAGTTTAAGTGCTACTGAACACCAAAACCCAAAATGAATTTCGCAGGACGGATAGAAAGAAGCGACAGGATATATTTAATATGCGGGATCTAGTTTGCTGACCTCTGCTGTAGATTTTCAAGTTGGGGTTTCATCAATGGAACCTCTTTTTTGTCTGACTTATATTAAAGAATATTTCGGACACTGTACTGTAATGATCGCTGATTTCGATTTTGTTTGGTTGTTTCTTCTATATCAAACAGTGTCGCTTTAGCAAACCCAAGAACATTTTCTTGCGTTTTTGTTCTCGTCATATAGCCCGATGAAACCGTATGCAATAATTACCGTCCTTCCTGTTAGTTCTGGAATTTCATTTTCACCCCTTGTTTATATGGAAACAGATTGGGTAATTTTGTAGTGGCAGAAGATATATCTTCCGTCTCACAAGATTCAATGTGTATATTTAAACATTGTTTTCAAGAGAAATATCAGGCTTTTGTGTTGATTTTATAGATTACTCTCTTTGATTTTTTAACGTTAATAACATTAATTAGATTCCCAACAGCAATGCTCGTCTGAGAAACACCGATGTTTTGATCTGAAAAGAGCGGGAAATAGCATTAAGAAAACAACACGTCTACGCCCCTCTCATACGTCTTAATGACGTGTTCGTGTTTGTCTGTTTAACTTTCGCGGGCTTTCTGTTCCTCTGACAAGCACAGCGGCTCTAGCGTCGTCGTCTCTTAGTTCAGTTGCAGCATTGGAAGTAGCAGGTCTTCTTGGAGATAGCGCGCTGAGGACGTGAAGTCATAGTGCAGCCATTTTGTTTGGCGTTGCAGTACGAGCTTAGTCCAGCCATTTTCTTTAGCAGTGCAGTAGGAGCTGGTAAGTGTAACTATACTTAAGTTTCCATTTTCTTTACATTTTGAGATATTTAGAAATTGTTGGCCGTTTACGCATTACATAAGTGAGTGTTCTATTCATTCTTTCACTTATTGATATGCAAGTGTCTTTAAAAGATGTGAAGTAATTTTCAGGATCGAAAAGCAGAAATTCAAAGGACGTCTCAAGTTTTGAAATGTTTATTCATTTAACTGCGTTGAAACATAGAAACTACTCTGGGGAACTATTAGGTATCTTACACCACAAAAACTATTAGAATTTACAGTCATGAAAAATGGCGTCTGTATTCGATACATATTTTCAATAATTTCTGGTTAATATTTTTGAGGCGTTTTTCTTTGTTTTCGTTTATGTACAAGAAACACATTTAAATTATCTCAGTTATTGATATAAGAAACAAGTATATAGGAAAGAATGAGTTGAGCTAATTTTGAGTTTAACATTCTTTTGAACAGCGAGGCTATATGAGATGGAACCTACTTATTAACGTGGAATCCGAACCACATGAGCTTCTGTTGGGAATCGAATACGGGTCTCCCACGCCAAAGGTGCGTACGCTAACCGCTTGGCCACGAAGGAGTTCAATATATATATAGGAAAGAAGTAGTATTAGTAACTATCGATGGTGAGTGCGTTTAAGGGATTTCAAATTTATTCAGCCGGGCTGTAAAGATTCAGGGTTCAACAGCGATCCGTAAAAGCTAAGATATAATCCTTTCTTTTAAATTGAATTGCTTTTGTCAGCAGAAAGGCTGGCTGAAGTGCGGATTTATAGTTTAGCATTAGGTCATATCACATGTATCCCCTCCCAGTGGTCGAAGTGAGACTGTATGCGGTGGTATGCCATATCGCCTCTGGTTTTTCAATGATCAGGACATACCGTCACTGGAAAGTGAATGCTGATATACCTTTAACATATCCATACTTATACACAGTAATTGACGAATAGCAGGAAAAATATTTTTTTTTTACGTAGAAATAATTTCTAAGTTGATAACACTGACATTTTTGTTATCTTTCTCCTATCTTTTGTTTTTAAAATGAGGTATCTTCAAAGAAGTTCAACTAGTTTATATTTTGATATGCCATATTGAATTGTTTCTTTTTTATATATGTGTGTGTCTTGCCTTAATGCATATACATGTTATGTCTTGAGCATGGGCGGATTTAAGGGATGTCTGCTGTAGAGGGCGGATATTCCAGGGTGTTTGGAATACCCCTCAGTCGAGCGGGGGGTTCGGGAGTTTTCTAGTAGGAAATTGTTAATACAAAAACTCGGTTTTAGAACATTTTTTGTGTATAATTCTCTATAATACAGCATAATTTAAGGGCATATTTTTTTTTTTCAGAAAGTTGTTGGCGAGGGATCAATGTCTCTTCCTGTTCTCCCTTACTGTAACTAGAGAGAAGTTAGCCTGTAGTTTTAAGTCATTATGTAAATAGAAATGCAATCTTTTAGGCAACATACCCTCACTATAGTTCAACATTTAGATAGCCGGTATGTCGATTCAAAATCGTAATAAAACATACCACCTCTGCTTTTTTTTTCACTTCGTACACTGGCCCCTCCCATAAGGAATATACGTGTCATACCACGAACGACAGTTCTATATAATACAGTAATACTTCTTGCGTATATATACAGGGTGTTTCAGATAAAACGTCCAGTGCTTATAAATCCGAAACTTCTTAGAATAAAAAGATGAAATAAAAACTGAGATAGGAAAATGTCATAGGGCACATCACATGGTGTTGTTGTGGTGATCCCCAGGGCCCTTCTTCAAGGGGCCCAACAATTTTCGATTTGGGCCACCGTTTTCAAAATGGCAGCAAAAAGTGGGTCCTGTACCAGATAAAACCCCAGTGCTTATAGGCTTAAATCAGAAACCGCTGAGAATAGAGAGATGAAACAAAAACTGAAATAGAGAGCGATGATAAAGCATATAAAGTAGTGTTGTTGTGGTGACCCTCAGAGAACTCCGTGAAGAGGGCCCAGGTGCCAACTTCAAACTGATGTAGGACTTTTTGCGGCCATGTTGAAAACGGTGGCCCAAATCGAAAATTGTTTCCTGCAAAAGGTGTTTCGTTTTTCAAGGACTATTGAATGAGTTATGATTCAATACATGTTTCCATTTGAAAATTTGAAGTTGGCCCCTGGGCCCCCTTGAAGGAGGGACCTGTGGATCACCGCAACAACACCATGTGATATGCCCTATGACATTTTCCTACATACACAATTGACGAGGTATCGTATATATATATCGGGTGTTGCAAAATAAATGTTACAACTCTTGGGAGGTGACTCCTGCCACTGACACAAACACACACACAAAAAAAAGTTTTCTTGAACTTTCGGCTATCGGACATAGTTTCGGATCTACAAGGTGCCGAAAGCGTGGGAAAATGACTTTCGGACGCCAATAGTTCGGAAACTATCCAACGTAAAGAGGGTGGGTAAAAAATTCACTGAGGAAGTCATACCTATTGTGTTGAATTTTGCATGTTTCACAATCCTACCATGAGGCCAACTGAGGCCAAGTTGAAATTGTGCAAGGGGACTCACAAAGGAACTGGGTAAACTAAATGAATGTCACTAGTGGGATCGCATGATCGATATTGAAGTATGGCCAATGTGTGTGTTGATATCAACATGTAGGTAATGGACAAATGTCAACATATCCTACTACTGGAACACCGTCCCACGTGCGAAAAATAGGAAAATAACTACTCGGGTCTTGAATCTGAGGCCGTAGGCTCCCAGCTGAATTGGAAACTGCGGCCACGCAAGCGAAAGCGAGTGCTCTAGTCCTGAGGCTTCGAGGAGCCTCATTTTCTCTATATTCATTTCTTTGAGGAGTGTACCCACTTTGTTTGGCAAGCGCTCTTGTACAGCCTCCCGACATGCTTGTGTGTTTCATTTTTTTTTTACTCCTACAGCACAGTTGTAAACAATCAGAGCTTTAAGACGTTTCTTCCTATTTCTCATGTCATTTTATTTTCCATATGTATGGTGTTCCAGTAGTAGTGTTACATGTGCCAAATTGGTTCGTTTCTGGTCTTTGTTTTGACATGTGCACTGTATGTAAGATACGAATTTCTGGAGGTATTTTTCCTATAGTTCGAGTACGTTATATGTCCCAGAAGACGTGGTACATGATACAAGTTTGTTATTTTCAGGCTCTATCAGAATTTGAACCATAGATTAAGAGATATATTTTCATATGTGTCGACTGTGGGACAATGTCCAAACAAAGAGGGACATTGATACAATCGTGTCTTAGTTTTGTTTTACAAAAAAGTGCACCAGATGTAATAGCAGAATGTACGTTATTTTCCTAGTTTTCGCACTTGGGATGGTGTCACAGTAGTAGGACATGTTGACATTTGTCCATTAGCTACATGTTGATATCAACACACACATTGGCCACATTTCAATATCGATCATGCGATCCTACTAGTGACATTCCTTTAGATTATTCAGTTCTTTGTGAGTCCCCTTGCTCAATTTCAACTTGGCCTCAGTTGTTGCATCATTATTGGTATGCAACCGTGCAGATCATATTGCATAGGATTGATGGAATATTATTGCTGAATTGGCAATGGGTTTCATGTTCTTGACGCTAATCCTTACATTTCGGACGCTTTGAACTCACGTTTACTGACTGTGAGAGCATTTCTGGGCATTTTTCGTTAAGCGTTTCCACACATGTGAATCACCCTGCTTCATCTGTTGTTCTCTATCGACACTCCAGATGTCTTTCTAGAACATTTGAGTACAAATTCGCTACACTTAATACTCAGAAGGTTACTGTTGGCCAGCATCCGAACCTGGCGATTATGCAACCACACACAACGGGCATGTAAGTGTCCACCATTTTGTATTTGTTCCAGATATCGACTCAATACAAACTAATTATTGTTACCTGGTAGAAACCCTATCAATTCATATCCATTTAGACCAATTTTCATTTGGCAGATTATCCGGGACTCCCTACGTTTCTTTGGGAAATCCCTTGCGCGTGCATGATAGGATTGTGAAACATGCAAAATTCAATACAGCAGGTATGACTTCTTCAGTGAATTTTTTACCCGCCCTCTTTACGTTGGATAGTTTCCGAACTATTGGCGTCCGAAAGTCATTTTCCCACGCTTTCGGCACCTTGTAGATCCGAAACTATGTCCGATAGCCGAAAGTTCAAAAGAACTTTTTTCTTGTCTCAGTGGCAGGAGTCACCTTTCAACACCCGATATATATATACTCGATACCTCGTTAATTGTGTATTGGACACGAAGAATTGAAGCATCCCGCCGAGCAACGACATATGTTACATTTTAGTGCTTTCGAGAAAAACTTCCCGTTGTTTCATGCAGGCTAGTTTATTCTACTTTATTTTACGTTTTTTGATACTCTGAAGAACGTCACTACCAGTTCGTTTGATTTTCTCCTTTTGTATTTCTGAAATATATTACTTCTTTTCTTTTCTTTTTTTTTTTCGTTTTCTCGAAATCACTAAAATGTAACATATCGTTGTTCGGCAGGGTTCTTCAATTGATATCTATGGAAACTGAACGTCTCTTTTGCACTGCCTTACATTTTAATCTAGAATTCGAACCACCGTAAGGTGTTCAATAGTCTCTCATCATGAATCGAACCCGGGACTCGTGTACCAAAGGTACATGCACTAAAGCACTAGACTACATCGAGTATATACGGAGAATTTCTTCATTATTAGAAATAATGTGTCAATCTTTTTATCTTTCTAGAAGTCTTTAAATATTCAACGATTAATATGTGTAAGTCGTTCAAGCAAATAAAGCTAATGTGTTCAATTAGTTGAGAAATCATTAATTATTACTTTTAACTCAGTCATGAGTATGTAAAGATCTAATAAATGTTTATATTTCGTTATCAAAAAACAGCTTTTATTCATTCATGAAAACGGAATTTAAATTATTAATAGGAATACCTCTATAACCAGAGTTGACTTTTCTGTTCTCTTATGTGCGTCCAATATTGGCTGCAAATAGATTTGGTTCAATTGGTCAGCATCTCTGTCAACTACAAGACTATATGAGACATGGATTTACTGTTTACCAAAGTAATGATCTACTACCGGGTATCGAATGCGGGATTCTGTGAACCAAAGGCAGGCGCCCGCTAGCCACTAGACTAGCGGGAAGAGGTAACAGCAAATAGGAAGGTGAGTAGTGTTTCAGGCCCGTACTTATACAGGGTGTTTCAAAACACCGATAACGTTTGGGAGGTGATTCCTAACACCAAGATATGACAAAAAGTGTAGACCAACCTGGGTGCACAAATGCTTCCTTTCGGAGTTACAGGCTTCCAAAAACAAGACAAAATGAACTTTAAAGGTCCATAGCTCCAAAACTATGTAACCTACCGTAGTCAGTCAAGATTTCACTAAGGAACTATAATAATATGTGCGCTATCCGAAAATACATTTTTCATAATCCTGTGGTACTTCCGCAACAATTGTTATACAGGGAGTTTGGCTAGAGGATATAACTTGAAGTACTCACCAACTACGTCTATAAAAATTGTTGCTGAAGTACTGCAGAATCCTAGTCCTGGATCCTGGATATTTGGATAGAGCTCATACTATTTCTTAAATAAAGTCCTGCCCCGACTCCGGTAGGTCCCATAGTATTGAAGCTATGGACCTTTAAAGTTCATTTTTTTTAATGTTTTCGGCAGCCTGTAAATCCAAAATCAAGCATTTGTGCACCCAGGTTGGTCTATACTTTTTGTCTTATCTTGGTGTCAGGAATCATCTCCCAAACGTTGTCGGAAAACAACCAATATTAGTTAAATTCATAGTTTTGAGGTCGCTGAGAAGTGAATAGTGAAGTTTTAATAGTGAAGCGAAGTTTTAATCCAATTCAACTTCAAGGTTATACTCCACTAGCCAGGGAGGGGGCAAGATTTTAAAAATAATCGAAAACGACAGGTATTAGTGTTGAATTCATAGTTTTCGAGGTAGCTGAGTCTAGCGGTATCAGTTTTCATGATGTTCAAGTTCATCCTCACCCCTTGGAGTAGAGGTGGGAGAAAATTACTTTCTAAAAATAATCAGATAAGCTAGCTAATTAGTAACTAATGTAATTAGAGCGAATTAATCACATTAACATATTTTCTCTCTCTTGCGCGGGACTCTCCGAGTTACTACTTTTTAAATATTACTTTATTGTGAATCTTAAAAAGAATTTCAAAATTTTTGCCGGCCCCTAAATTCTGGCGCCCTGTGCTCGAGCACAGAATAGCACTTACCTAAATACGGGCCTGAGTGCTATAGTAATAGGGCCGGATTTAATGAGGTCAAGGACATTTAAAAAAAATAAAAGTCTTGTTTCTTTCTAATTGTTGAACAAGATACATCACTCAGGTTATATTTATGCAACGCAATCACAGCACTAAGGATATACACATATAACTATTGTAAAACATCTCCCTTTCCGTAAATGGTTTATGCGTCAGTTTCCGTTGAGTAAATGGGAGCATATATTAGATCTATAGTCAAAGGGTGTTTGTCAGTTTCTTAGGACTGGTTTCGTGCTCAACCAGCACTACGATACATAAAAATGCAACATTCTCTGTAGGAAATTAGTTGATTATATGGTATATTAACATTAACGGTACTTTGTAGTTACCTCGTATCTCAAAAACAAAACACAACATCATTACACAAGGACAAAAAGTTTGAAAACGTTGGAGATTAGTTGAAAGTCAGCGACTTTTCTGATGGAGAAGTCGATTACAATAACATACTGACCCATCCAAAAAAAGTCGCTAATCTCAAACTTTTTCATTTTTTTTTTTTTTTTTTTTTTTTTTTTTTTTTAAAGATACAACATAGATGCAAAGTACTGTTGGTATTCTCCTGAATGACTTATTTCTAAGATCAAATACAAATTATTTTAACTAGTTGTGACTAAACTTGGAAAAAGAGAATTTTACGGAAACCTTCTCAGTTTTAAATATCTGTTTACTTGTCTATTAGAAGTACATCGATACACTTATCACAATATTTCCGAAACTTTACGGCTACAATCTTGAAATTTTGTATATACATAATACTGCAGGACAACGTTAAAGTAGAATTTAACAAAATGTGATTTCTTAATGAGGAAAAGAGGAACTTGAATATTTTTCGTTCTCCAGGTCCCCAAAATTATTAAATGTACACCTTTGAAATTTTGTAGAAATATTTCCTATGTACTCTAGACAAACGGCAACGCTAACGAAATATGACCTCTACTGAAAGAAGCAAATGTGAACCTCTTAATTACTCCAGTAAAATTAATCTTATATTAAGAAATATTTCGAAGCCAGTAGAATATGTATTTAGCTTTCTTTGATATACAGGGTGGCCCAAAAGTAGGAATACAGGCCAGCATCGATCAAGTATGACATTTTAATTGATTAAAGTAATGAGGTACAAGTGAAAATAAATTAGGAACAGAAAAGGAAGAAACTAAGTCAGTATCTGAATGTATAACAATAAGTAAATTATATAAAATGTCATGACCGATCAGTATGGGACTGCATACCTACTTTTGGGCCACTCTGTATTTTCAACTAATTTTATTCATCTCTTACGAAAAATAAGCATTCTGCTAGTACTGGACAAAAGGATGTTTCAATATAATAAGCCTTTAAATAATTCCATAAATGTAGTTTAAGAATTATTCTTTAGGTTGAGATCGAAATGTATCAAGGGTTGGTGGTGTGTCGAACTCCTACTCCAATCCCAAGCCATGTGAGTTTGTGGTGGACAAGATGGCGTTCATACGTTGTCTCACTGTTCTCCCGTGCCCTGGGCCGTTTTCATTTGACCAAGTATTCTATAATCATTCACTTCCATTAATTATCCATCTCCATTAGCCTGAAGGGCATATGAGTAAGTCCTAAAACTAGAAATTGCATTTTATTCATAAAGGACTAAGGAAAATACTTAATTAATGTAAAGTAATTCCTAATGTTTTACGTTAAACAACCAAACTTTCATTTAATTTGAGATGTGTTTTCATCAGAGCCCTAGCTAGAGGAGGGTGAGCAGGGCGATCACCCCGGGCGCCGATAGCAAGAGGGCGACGAACGAGCAGGAAGAAAAAAGCGTATTGGAAATGAGTAAATGACACGTCGCCCCTAAAAAGTATCAGCGCCCTGTTCAATCAATATTGTAGTCGATTTGAAAGAAAAAGGATTTATTAAAAATGTTCATGCTTGCTCCGCTGGCAATCCAAACGTTTCAATAAGTCACAATATTTTACTTATTACTTAAAGGAAGTTTTTATACATGATTTCTTAATGACGAGGTGCCGAGTAATGACTGAGTGTACGCAGTTTTAAAATCAGAAACGCTCGAAGGCTGAAACACGTGTTCGGCGTCTTGATGGTGAAGGATTTGCTTAGTTAATCACGTTTTTCTATACAATCGGATTAATCACGACGGTCAGAATGAAAGTATAAAAATGAAAGGATTGAAGATGTACACACTTGCTGCTGTTTGCGCGGGAATAGTTATTAAATATGAAGGTGAACAAAGGAAGTAATACCATTTCCGAACTTGAAGCAATTGTAGAATAGTGGCTTAAAGGGATCCGAACTTAACCCAACGAATTTCGTCTTTTACAAAGACATAATATCAGTTATTTTTGTTATTCCATTGACATATAAAATGCTTCCAATTTGAAGGAATTTATTGGGATCACTTCTACATCGAGCACTAGGATATATTTTTGTGCATACATATCTAGTATTGTGCTATTTTTATCTCTCTCTCTCTCTCTCTATATATATATATATATATATATATATATAAGTGTGTGTGTGTGTGTGTGTGTGTGAAAGAGAGAGAGAGAGAGAGAGGGAGAGGGAGAGTTAGTGTATTTTAATATGTTAATTAATAATAAGTAACCTTAAATTCAGAATTTTCATTCACTAAAAAATTAAGTAATTGCTATAATTTCTAACATATGTTCTAACCAAACTATATTTTGGATTTTATATATAAATATTAAACACATTCTTTACCTCCATCGTTGAATATTGAGAAATTCTCAAAGAAGGCTCCCTCTGAATTTCCGTCATATTTCAGAAAATATTTTTCGCCGTAAAAAAATCGAAATTAAGATGGTATTTGTATGGTCACATACAAAATAAAATTAAACACGTTTACAATTACTAGTGGAAATTAATGTTGTCACACATTTTGAACATTTTGAAAGCACATGTATCTAATGTATTGAAACTTCAAATCTTATCGATAGTATGAAACGTTGTAAATAGTTGTAATTTTCCATAACTGTTCTCCAAGTGGATTTGTTTACAACCAAAGATAGTTTTGTCAAGTTTAACAAAAAGTTGAAAGTAAGTCTCTTGAAAGTAGCTCTTATTTGTAGAAAAATACAGTGATCGCTTTTGGCTGTTGCAATGCTCTGTTCAAGCTGCTTAATAAAAATTCAGCGTATCATAAGAACAAAAGCTGTTTCTCTCATATGTTATAAGAAAAACACGCTTTGTAAGGAGAGTGATGGGGTGCCGAATTCTACTCATCCCGAGCGATGAAATCTATAGCTACGGCTCTGGTCTTCATTAATATTTGAGCTGTCTAAAGCCCGAGTAAACTACCATTTTTCCTTTTAGTTGAGGGAAAGTGGCAGTTATGCAAACAGTACTACTTGAGGTGAGCTATTGTCATTGAGAAATCAGTTTCACTTGACTATTGTGTTAATGTCTACAATTAGTTTGGTGTAACATAAGGTTCAGTATAAAATACACGAAACTCAAATTAAATTGAGAAATCGGAAAATGTACTTAACGTGCTTTAGTTTCAGATAGTGCAAATAAATAATATCATTCAGTATGGGCCATATTATTATTATTATTATTTGCTTTCCTGTTTTACGTGTATCTAAAAAACCAAAGCAAGCCATTTTCACATATAGTATTTTCTTTAATACAAACCAAATACAACTTTCTAATAAGGCTGTCTGTAATGTTTATTATAAATTAATTAGAAATGTTACGGTTTCGGAAGTATATCACTTCCTTCTTCAGACTACTAATCCAACTGAAATCTTAAATATACCAAGGCCTTTCTATCATAATAGTATTTTCTTTTCGCAGCAGATCGTGTTAATTCCCCTTTTTCTATAAGGCCTAATATCCAACAGCACGAACAATGTAGTTAGTTCGTTCTGGCTTTAGACAGCTCAACGAATACTTTATTTTTAAAGTTTAAGTTTATCAAGGAAAAGGGTTTAAATCTTCCTCTCGATGTAGGGAAAATATTCTGTAATGATTACCGAAGAAGGATTAGAATTTTGGGAAATATTATCTTCATTATGTTAAGCCTTACGGAATTATTTCTGTTGATGGTGTTACAGCTCGTGAGGTAAGTCATATTTGTATAAATTAAAATTGTATCGCTTGAAGCTAAGGAAATAATGATTATCTCATGTATTATTTGTTGTATACAACAATTAATACACTAAGAACGTTTTCTTCTTTTAATTTCAACCGAGAAAACTTTAATTTTTACCGGTGTGACTTCTCTCACTAGAAGTTTATGCATCAGTTAATCCATCTCCAGTAACTTACGAAATACATATTCCATGGGTTACTTTCAAAATGTTTTTGAGTTTTAACCAAACTGTGATTTATTCGGGGCAATCTACCTCATATTTGTAATTTACGATAAAGTTGTTAGCTCCTTTCGTTGATATTCTCTTTTTCTTTAATTACTCTGACTACAATGTTTTTTAATTAATTTGTTTTGCCAAAAGCTCTCTCCAATATTTTCACTATCTGTCTATGTGTTCGTTCATCCGGGGCAAAAAATATTTTAACAATTACTTGATGAATCACCATTAATTTTGGCCAGGACACACACGATCAAGAGTTAGGAATCAAATGTGTTGATGGAGGTGAATCATTCATTGGAATGGTATAAACCAATCGTTTCTGGCTTTAACGTGCATCATTATAGAGCCAGAACGGCAATAGGTAGAGGGAAGAGATTACTCCAATCAATTAAGCATCCAAAGAATACACTTCCCCTTCATCGTTCATTCCTTGCTCACACACGTAGCCAGGATTTCGTAATGGGGGCGGCTCGTGACATGAAATACTATGGTTATCACACTAGGGGCTCGATCATTCTTAGTGGCAACATATATTTGTTCATTTAGCCTGGATTTCGTAATGGAGGGGGGCGTGACATGAAATACTGTTGTTACCACACCAGGGGCTTGATCAATCTAAAATAATTTCTTGGCAACATATATTGGTTTGTTAGGACAATAAAATGAGGATATGTTAGTATTTGAATAACAAACTATGAAAAAATGTCGAGTAAAAGAATATTTAAAAAGTGTTTAAAAAGATTTTACAATATTTGCGTTCCTTCCTCTGTTCATTCAAATATAACAATTTTCCTTTCATTATGACCTCAACTATTATAAAAACTACATATCCACTGTTTTAAAAAGTACACATCCGACTATTATAAAATGTACATATCAAATAATTTGTTATAAAATAATTTGCAATATCTGTGTTCCTTTCTCTATTGAATCAAATGTTAACAGAACTTTCTTTCCACATAACTTTTGTTTCCATTATTCCGTCAACTCTGTCTGTTCCAAATGACAAGTTAAAGGAGCTGTAGAAAACTGTTTCTGAAATAACATGTTTGATAATAGAGGGAAGCGATGACGAAAAATTATGATAACACATAAGAAAGAGAATCAAAACCCTTGTTGCAGTTTATCTTTTAACACTGATCTTCTTTTCCTCGTTTCTTTTTGTCTCATCCTTCCCTATTTTTTCATTTCTGGCATCCCCAGCAACATTATGCTGCTTTTAGATATATTCACGGAGAAAACATAGATTGAGCCGAGTACAAAAGAAAAACTCAAATTTAAAGCTTAGAAAACAATTTCTACTGTATTTAAGCATTTACAAGTTACAAATACTTATGCTTTTCATTCGGGATTAATCATTTAGGAATTTTGTTTATGTAAAAGAAACTTTGTTTCGTTTAAACTGTAGAAATCATACGTGTTTCGAAACTTACTGTATTCAATACATTTTAAAATAAAAGAAATTTCTTGTTAATTCTGAATTGACTCAATAGAGTTAATGAGTCACTTTATGTTTTCTTCTTAATTTCTAAAATAAGTATAGATTTTTACTTTAGTGCTAAGATTACCGGTATCAAAATTAAGTAGGCATTTAATAGATGATTTGAATTTTAACATTCTTTTGAGCACTCAAGCTCTATGAGAAATAAGACGCAGAAACAATCGAGAGAAATAGGATCCGAACCACATGCATTCCCATTGGAAATGGAGCCGAGTCCCTTGTTCAGGATATGTGTACATTAATCCTACGCTCAACGAAAGTCCATGGGAGCTCATACTAATATTTTACTTCATGTGGAGAACAATTTGTTATTTAATTGAAGAGTATATTTATCTGTATGATTAATTCAGATTCTTCCTATATTTCCGAGTATCATACACGTATTGTTAAGGATGAGTATTATATTTTGAATAGGAAATCAGCAGAAATCCGCCGTTATCCGTAAAGATCTTAACGGGTTGAGTCCATTAAACAACTCGGTCGTTATAATCGCTCCAACTATTTACTCCAAAAAACGTAATTCATAAATTCGCTCTTGTTCATTAGTTTCCGTATGATAAACTGACAGACGGACGTACCAACATTACGATCTTATGTTGATAGTAAGTTATTAAAAGATAAGGGTGTTTTACAATGAACATCCTTTTGTCTTGAATCATGTAGTTAGCTGAAGCTTTATCATAGATAAATTGAGAACTTTAAGCGACGCATCGGGAGTTGAATAATTAAGAAGAGGATGTTTCTTTGTTTAATCTCCGAAAGAATAAAATAATTTGAATAATTATTTCATGATTAATAATTATATTTCTTCTAGACAGTTACAGCTTATCCTATTACACACTTTCTCTCAATCGTGATAGTTTAAAGAGTGTTCACCAACTGATTATCCACTCTATTGGAACCAGAATAACTCGGAGAATGGACTAGTAGTAATACGTATAAATTATACTGTGCTCTGATTAGCTACAATACTTTGAAACAATTAAAATGGCACGTGATGTGAACTGTCAATCCGTACTCAAACCAATTTAAATAATGTACACTTTTGAGAATTAGAGTATGCTTTTATCCTTCACCCTCGATAACCTCACATGCAAAGGTGGAAATGATGGGGTCGCAGGGGGACAGCATTCAATTATTTAAAGTTCAACAAAGAAGGAAGGAAAAATGTCTACATTCACAGGAAAATGTGAGCATAGGAAGAACTTTTAGTTTAATCTTTGCTTCGCATCCCTCTTAGAACATGTGGTCATCGGTTCTCAACAAAGAAGTTAAGATCAGAGGATAGCGTAAGTGAGGTGAACATGGTTTTCAAATACTCTTAAAAATGCTTGATTTCCTTTTATTACAGTATTTTTAACTTCCGACGTAAGCGCACAGTAGCTGATAGTTTTATTCCAGGTGTATATTATGTATGTGTATGTGCGTATGTATTTGATACTTTCTTTCTCTGTAGCTATTGGCAGGATATGAACCAAATTTAGTGACAAAGTTGCCTTTCATCTAAAGAATTAAGATCGTTATATTTGGTGGCCAGGTTCGGCCTTGGATAGACTCGTTTCTCTTATGTGATGTACATTATTTATCAGTAGGTACTGGCCGGACCTGAACCAAAATGGGATTGAAGCAGCACATTGCCCAAAGAATAAAGCTTGCTATAGTAGGCCGAGCTCGGGCAGGGACAGCCGCAGCTCGGATATTCTTAATCCAACTTATGTGTGGAACTTTATTTTTTGATAACTACTAGTCGGATCTGAAAAACAAATTTGTGAACAAGAAGCCTACCATCCAAGGAACAAAGCTCAGTGGTGGCTGAGCTCGTTCAGGGACAGACTAATTTTGTCTTGGCTTGTATGCGGTATTCTTTTCTAGGTAACTACAAACCGAATATAAACCAAATTTAATGTGCAAGTAACCCGGTGTTTAAGGAATGAAAACATTTTTATTTGGTGGTCAAGTTCAGTCACGTAGTTTCGGCTTGACAGCAAAGGCTGTGATCCACAGCTTTGCACGCCGGGAGCTTCTGCTGATCCCGTAGCTCAGAGATCGATACTTTTTTTTTTTTTTTTTTTTTTGTAGGGCCACATTATAAATAAGTGCAAATGTACACCAAAATTCAAAATAAAGCCCACACAATGGATAAAAAGAAGCGACGGGACTTATTTCGTCCGCGGGATGCAGTTTGCTGACTCCTACTGTAGATTTTCATGTTGGGGTTTCATGAATAGAACTTACGTTTTTCTAAATGTATTTATATTAAAGAATATTACAGACATTCTACTGCAGTAATTTCTGATTTTGATTTTGTTTGGTTGTTTGTTCAGCTTCAAACGATATGGATGGCACTTTTGTCGGTCGTCCACGAAAGTTTGCTTGCTCACCCGTCCTCCTGAGTTTGTCTTCCCTTGACGTAGCCCCATCAGACTCTATTTATGAATGACCGTCCCCTGCATATAAGGGAATTAATTGATTGTGTGATTTTATAGTGGCACAAGTTGCAATTTGCGTTTCACAAAATTCAAAATAAAGGTGAAAACTTTTTTTTTTTTTTTTGCATTTAAAATATTAGATCTTGGTATTGATTTTATAGATTACTGCCTTTGATTTTTTTTTTTTTTTTTTTTTTTTTTTTTTTTGCATTAATAGCCTTAGCTTAAATGACTGTATAGCAATGTTCGTCTGACAAACACCGATGCCTTGATCTGAAAAGAGCGGTAAACAGTAGGGAGAAAACAACAAGAAAACGCCCATCACATACGCCTCAATGATTCATACTTCTCGTCCGTTTAACTTTCGCGGGCTTTCTGTTATCCTGACAAGCATAGAGACTCTAGTGTCGTCTCTCACTTGAGTTAGTGCAACTATTGTGGGTAGCTGGTCTTCTTGGAGATAGCGGGCTGAGGAGGCGAAGTCATAGTGCGGCCATTTTGTTTTGTGGTGCAGTAGGAGCTGGTAAGTGGAACTACATTTAATTGTCCATATTCGATATATCTTTAGATATTTAAAAATTGTTGGCCGTTTACGCATTACTTAAGGAAGTGTTCTATTCATCCCTTTACTTATTTATATGAAAGCTGCTGTAAAAAATATTAAATAATTTCCAGGATCGGAAAAACAGGAGATCACAGCTTTCTTTGAGCAGCAACACAGTTAGACTTGTTCAGTCGTGAGTAAGCCGCCGCTTCTTTGTTAGATACATAATTTATTTCAATAATTTTGGTTCAGTAATTTAGAGAAGTTTCTGATAACAGAGATTTTACTTTCTTTTCATTTATGTAGAATAAAACTGTTCAAATTGTCTCAGTTATTGATAATAGAACAAGTATATAGTGAATAAGTATTCACTATCTATAGAGAGTAGATGTGACTGATTTCAGATTTATTGAGGCAGACTGTAAAAATTCGAGGTTCAACAGCGAACTGTAAAAGTTAAATTACATTTCTTTCTTTTAAATTTTATTTCCCTGTCAGCAGAAAGGCTAAGTGAAATATGAATCTACAGTTTACCATTAGACCATACTACATGTATCCCTCCCACAAGGAATATATTCAGTTCTCCCGTGTCACAAACGGCAGTTGAATATGATGTAGTACCTCTTACATATATGTACGGTATCTTGACCGTTCTACCTAGGTATATTGAACAGGGAGAATTGATGTTGTTTACTGGAATTTAACGTTTCTTTCGCAGAGGCTATATGAGATGTGGATCTACATTTTAACCTAGAATTTGAACCACTGTAATGTGTTCAATAATCTCTCGCCATGAATCGAGCTCGGTGCTCGTGCACCGTAACTGCTATACCCCATGGAGGACACAGGAAGAATAGAATTCCTTATTATTACAAATAACTTGTCAGACATTTTAGCTTCCGCTAGTCATTACAACATTCACCGATCAATATATATTAAATAAGTTGACGCAAATAAAGTTAATATGATCAATTAGTTGAGAAATTATTGATTATTACTTATAATGGAGTCATGAGTGTTTCTATGAATAGACGTTTTATATTTGGTTAACCAAAACCAGCTTCTATTGCTTTGTGTAAAACGGAAATAAATTATTAACAGGAATATTTTAGTAAATAAAGAACACGACAATCTCTTCTTATGTCATATTAGTTTCTTTCACTATAGACATGATTTCTTTGTTGTCTTACGAAGTGAAGGTTTAGCAGCAAAGACATTTGGTTGGATTATTAGCATCTCTGTCACCTCCCACAGGGAGTTCAAAGTTGGTACCCGTGAACCAAAGTTTTTCGCTAGCCACTAAGCTAGAGGGAAGGACTGAAAGCAAATAGGAATATGAGTAATGATGTAATAATGAGGTCACACTTAATTGTGTACTTTTTTCTAATTCTTAAACAACATAGATCAATGTGATTATATTTATAGAGCTAATTACAGCATTGTTTCTTTCTAAAGATTTACGCGCATCATTGTTGTAAAACATTAAAACATCTCCCCTTCTGAAAATAATTTATGTGCCGGTTTCCAGTGGGGAGGTAGATGGGTACAAAGTCTGTAGTCATATGCTGTTTGTTGACTTCTTAGGACCAGACTCGTGCTGAACATGCAATGCCATAATAAAAAAAGAAATGCGACATTTTCTACCAAGATATCAGGTGATTATATGGCGTATTTATAATAACCTCATGAATAACTTATTTATAAGATAAAAGACAAGTTATTTTATTTAGTTAAAACTTAAATGGGAAACTTATACTTACAGAATTTCAGGAAAACCTTCTTAGTTTCAAAATTCGCTGATTCATTTATCACATGTCCGAACTTATTATGCCTATAAACCTTAAAATTTTGTGTAAGTGTTGTCCTAGCACGCTAGGGTAGATAAGACGGGATTTTGTGTAATGGGCTCGCTAATGGGGGAAAGAATGACTGGTAATATTTTATACCGTTCTTTATATTTTCCAAAGTATTGGAGTTTTGAGAAATGTGTCCTTTCAAAGAGGAAAAGGGGGAATTGAATTTTTTATTCCTTCTTCAGTTCTTTTGAAACCGCTACATGTATAACCTTGAAATTGTGTATAAATAATCCCCATGCTTTCTAAGCTAAGAGCAACGCTAATGAAATGTGACTCCTAATGAGTAAAACCAATTCGAGCATTCTAGTGAAATTAATCTTACATCAAGAAATATTCTGATGCTAGTAGAAATATATATAACCATCTTTTATATGTTTCCCACAAACATTAATCTTCCCGAGCGATAACTAAACGAGTATGCTGCTAGTATTCAATAAAACGTTGTTACCTGTTACCATATAGCAAATATTTAAATAACTTCCCTGTAATAGTATAAGAGTTACTCTTTATGTTGAGATTAAAATTTATAAAGGATTTGTGGTGTGCGGAATCCCTGGTCAGATCTCAGCTAATGTAAGTTTGTGGTGGACAACACCGTGTCCATTGGATTCCTCATGGTTCTCCTTTGTCCTTCAGCATTCTCATTCGACCAATTCTTTCATAATCATTCACTTTCTCTTATTATCCATCTCCCTTAACCTGAGGAGCATAACAGTAGGTCGTAAAATTAGAAATTGAATTTTATTGATAAAGGACTCGAAGAAGATCAATTAATTTGATGTGAAATAATTCGAAGTGTTTTGCATAAAATAATCCAATTTAGATATAATATGATATGTGTGTTCGTCATGGGTGTCCGAGGGGTGGGTAACGACCCAAACTGGCTCACGAAGATGTACTAAATTTCTTAATATTTTCTTAATACAAATAGAAAATACCAAATGTAATATAGCAACTAGGGACCCACCCCCACCCCTAGAAAATTTTCTTTCGGGCGTCCATGGTGCTCGTTGACATTTGAGCTGTCTGAAGTCAGACTGAACTGTTTTTCTCTTTTCTCGTGCCGTGGGAAAATAGCACTTATGGAAACAGAGACGACTTAACTCGAACCACTGATATTAGGAAGTGGACTTCATGTGATCATTGCGTCAATTCTATACTTAGTTTCGTGTGTCATAAGGTTCAATGTGGAATACGCGAAACTGAAATGATCTCATGTTTAAACTGAGAATTCGAAAAATGTAGTTACTAACTTTTGTTTCAGACAGTGCAAATAATAATAATATCATTCATTATTGCTATTATTTGTTTCTCTGTTTTACGTGGATTTCAAATAAACAAAGCAAATAACTTTTACATATATTACTTTCCTTTTCTTCTTTCTTTTTATTTTTCTTTTTTTATTTGGAGGGGAGAGCAGTTCTATGAAGTTGCCACTTTTTCCATAAGGGTATAGAAATGTATTTAGGTCGTTCTGGCTACGGACGACTCATTAAAGAATTATTTTTGCGGTTTTCAGTTTATCAAAGAAAAGGGATGACCCTTTCTCTATATATAGGAAAAATACTCTGAATAATTAGCGAAGAAGGATTTGAATTTCCATGAAATGTTAGTTTTATTTTGTTGAGGATCACGAATTATCTCTATTGATTATGTTGCCATCAGTCCAGAGGCGGCTCGTGAAGGAAGTCATATTTGTAAAAATTAAAGTTTTATTCCTTCAAATTAAGGGAATAATGATTATTTTATGCATTAGTTGTTATATACAACAATTAGTGCACTTAAAAAGATTTTCTTAGCTTCAACCAAGAAAACTTTATTTCTTTTACCGGTGTGCCTTCCCTCACGAGCCGCCCCTACATCAGTCAAAAACAAAGGAATGAATCCATCTGCAGTAACTCACGAAATGCATATTCCAAGTTTTTAATATGTTTTTAATTTTTAATGAATCATTGGTTTCTTCGAGGCGATGTACCTCATATGAGTTTATCACAAAGTAAATAACGTTAACTGGTTTTGTCGACATCTTTAATTTCTCTGGCTACAATAATTTTTAATTAGTTTGGTTTACCGAAAACTCCCTTCAATATTTAGACTGTCTGTCTATGAGTTCGTTCGTCCGGGACAAAATGTATCTCAACAACTGTTTAATGGATCACCATCAACACTGTCCAGGATGTTGAGGATAAAAGAAATGAAATCTTTGAGTTTTACGTCCCACGATTATGCAGGCTAGGCTAAAGGAGACGGTGATGATATGAGATGAATGAAATGGTGGAATAGAGATAGTGGGAGAAAACGGGAGAACCCCGAGGAAACCCACGCACACGGTGTTTCTCCACCACAAAGTTCACTTGCCGGGGGCTGCAATCGAACTCGTGATCCCAAGCACCAGAGGTGGACGCTTTACCACTGAGCCGTAGAGGATCAAAAGTGAGAAATCGAATGTGTTGATGGAGATAACCCATCTATCAGAAGTGGAAGAAATCATTGACATCTTGCTTTAACGTTCATCGTTATAGAGAAATAGCTGTGATGGGTAGAGAGAACCTGATAAGTGCCCTAAAGTGCATCGATTAAGTGCCCTAAACATACATTTCATATTCATCCTTCATATTCCACTAAAGGCGGAAGTGATAGAAAACCACAAATAATTCCTCTTTCAATATTCATCTACGTAGAGCAAACATAATTATAAAAGTACAACGTTCTAAGAATAGATACCATCTTTTGTTTTATTCTTTTATTGAAACTAGAAATGGCAGAAATAAACTACTTTCTGTTTTTACTTTGCTTGTTGTAGAGAGAAACGGTAATATACAGCGAAAACGTTTTTTCTTAATTAATTTTCTATCTTTGGTATCAATTTTAATTCAGAAAATACCTAACCATAAAAACCATACTTCTTTTCCTGGTGTAAACGTGACACTGCTACTTATTTGACCTATCATTCCCGGACAGTTGTCATCAATCTCTTTTGGTCGATCGATGTCGAAGGACGTTGATATTTTTACAGGTTATTTGTTATTAATGATTAATACTTTATGATATTACTATCAAGAAGACGTATTTATACAAAAAACACTATTTCGAGTCTTATCAGGCTCTGGTTGATGTCAGACAAGTGTAAAATAAAACTCCCTCATGGCTAAATTTCTAGCGTGGGAGACCCGGGTTCGATTCTCGGCGGGAGCTCATGTGGTTTGGATCTCACTTTAACCTGTAGATCCACGTCTTATGTAGCCTTCCTGCTGAAATTGACGCTAAACTCAAATCAGATCAAAAGTAAGTGTAAAATAATAGTTTCATTTCTAAGCCTTCCAACATTGTCTGTTGCTAACTCCTGAGTCGTGTAACTTAGCGGTGTTACAAATTCCACACGAGTTAAACATTTCCATAAAGTTTAGATGCGCTTTTGGCTTCATGTGTAGCACGCATTAGTATTTCAATGATATTAAATAAATCCATAACCTAGGATATTAATTATTTTCCAACGTACCTGAACATAGGAGCCAAAAAAGATGCAATCAAATTTGGAAGACCTTTTCAGGAAAATTTATCCGTAATTATGGGAACACATGTATAGGATATCACTCGAAGGCTTACTTGATTCAAGAAGAATAACTCACGAACAAGAAATGTAAAATAGTTGGGGTACACTGAGAAAAATCCATTATCCGGACAGCGGTATAGTGTACAAATACAAGGATTCGTTATGTTTACTAAGGAAATCTCTACGGAGCGTACTTTATCCATATACTACAGAGGTACTGCCTTTTACCCGCTTAGATGTTACATCATGTCGCTGCAGGATGTCTGACATCTAACAATTTTCCGTATTTTACATACGTATACGTATGTTAAATACTTCAGCTATACGTTATATACGTCCATCTGTGTGTAAGATCCAGACCGCCTATAGACACTCTTTCTTTCGCCATGGCTGACGTCATTGAACTACCGTCTTTTGCTTGCGAAACGAGGTTGTTTACAAACGGAACAGAAGAGAGGAAGGAAACAAAAGCCTGGGTAAGTACAATAGTTAACTATTACTTTAGTTAAATATTCCATTAATTATATATTCTTTTAGTGTAACTTGCTTTAATATAGTACTAAGTAAGTAATGTAGTTTATGACTACAATTCTTACTATTGTAACTCGTAAATGATTGAGGAGAATGGAATGGGTGAATCTGAATTTTGAAAAAACTTTGAATATTAATGTTTTGAAACATATTATGTTTCAAGGTAGCAAAATGAATGTTATGTGTTTATTCATTCCATTTTATATGTGACGATTTATTACTTGGTGCAGATTTACTACAGGACTGCTTAACATAATTGCTAATAAACCGTTTTCAGCGCGGAAATTTCCTTGTGTAGTGAAGATTTAGGATTTAGATTTCTGGGCTTTCGGCATCAATGGCCTTGTTACCCCATATGAGGGATGACTTTCCTCGGCGAGTACACTATCCGGGGAAAGGAAGGGAAGAAAGGATTGGGGAAGGAAGAAAACGGCCTGGGACCTATATGTCTGGTACCACTCCGGCATTTGCCTGCTGTGAATGAGGAAAACCCAAGGAAACCTCATTCAGGATGGCTGGACTTAAAATCTTTTGATACTTTTTCGACCGAGTTCTCCCCCGGGATCGAACCCGGAACCGTTCGCACCGAAGGCGAGAGCGCTAGCGACTACCCTACGCGGGGCCACTTGTGTAGTCTAGAAAACTCATTTTTACTAGGATATTTGCATTTTTTTTTTTTTTTCTTTTAGTTTAACGCCCCATGATTGTACATCAATGTAAGAGAGAAGGTGACAATGAGATACATGATAATGGTGGAATCAAGAAAATGTAAGGAAACTGGAAAGTCTTAAGAATAACCACACCTACAGTGTTCACCAAAAGGCTATTTGTCGGGAGCAGGAATCGAACCAGGGACCTAACGCGTCAGAGGTAAGCGCTCTACTACAAAGCTTTCTTTTGTTTAAAGAACTTGTTTACATTGAAATATATATATTTTACGAAGATACTGACATATTTTACAGCCTCACTGAAATTAAAAAAAAAAGTAGTCAGGGAGAGTTTACTTGTCAGATTTTTATTTTTTAATTTAATTTATTTTTATTTTTATTTATTTTTGGTTTGTTATGTTCCCTAGTTAATTAATGTTTGGGTTACTGAAAATTAAAACCTTTTTAGTATTATTGTTATGTCATCACTTTGGAACCAAAAAAGTTAGATTTTTTTTCTTGTGTTTTCATATAGGAAGTTGGTAAGTTTGTGCCTTAGCATTGGTTTGGTTTCTAGAACGTAATTGAAGGTCATGTTGAGTTGAGTCTTGGCGGGTTTAGAGTTCGTGAAGTGTCAGGCACTGCTTGTGCCCCTGTCTTCTGTCTGTGATGTTTCCTGGCTTTGGGCTGTGAGGTATTTATGTTGAGGAGTACCAACGCAGTCCGCGTGATATACAGGTAGCTACAACACAGCTTCAACAGCTACGAGTGCCAGGTGTTCATCTTTCGTTACGGTGTGACTAATGCAGTATAGTACTAGGTTCAAATTCTATGGGTGGTAAAAATGGTCGTGGTGTGGTAAGAAATACAACATAATTGTTATTAGTTTATTAGTGTTTCTTCATAGTATAGTTTCACTACTTCTAGAAGGAATTAAGTATTAACGAAGTAATAAATAAGCAAAAGCACACTTTGATTGGCGTTAACTATTTCTCATACTCCATTGAGAATGTTTTGATCCTCAGTTGCGCAAACATCCAGTGTGCGTTTTTTGTTTGCTTACACTGCCTTATAGATGAGCTCCCTCGTGGCTAAGTGGTTAGTGAACACGCCTTTGGCGTGGGACACCCGGGTTCGATTCCCGGCCGGGGGCCGCGGTGGCTCAGTGGTAGAAGGTTCACCTCTGGTGCTTGGGGTCCCGGGTTCGATCCCAGCCCCGCCAAGTGAACCTTGTGGTGGACAAACACCGTGTGCGTGGGTTTTCTCGGGGTTCTCCCGTTTCCTCCCACTTTCTTCATTCCAGTATTTAATTCATTACTCATCACCGTCTCCATTAGCCTAACCGGCATAACCGTAGGACATAAAACTCAAAGATTTCATTTCATTTTTTCGATTCCCGGCCGGAGCTTATGTGGTTCGGATTCCACGTTATCTGTAGGTCCACGTCTCATACAGCCTTGCTGCTGAAAGGAACGTTAAAATCAAATCAGCACTGTTTTACAGATGCAATTGTTCGATTCCGAGTTCGAATGAAGCTTTTTACGGGCAGGGGGCGACTTTTATATATACAATCCAAGGATTTTAGTTATTAGTCAGTGATGCAATATATAGACCTATATATATTACAAAATTGAAAGTGACTATGTTTGTGACTCTTAATCTCTTAAGAGCTGCGGTGGCTCAGTGGTAGAGCGTTCACCTCCGGTACTTGGGGTCCCGGGTTCGATCCCAGCCCCCGTCAAATGAACTTTGTGATGGACAAACACCTTGTGCGTGGGTTTCCTCGGGGTTCTCCCGTTTCCTTCCACTTTCTTCATTCCAACATTTCATTCATTGCTTATCATCAGCGTCTCCTTTAGCCTAACCGGCATAACTGTGGGACGTAAAACTCAAAGGTTTCATTTCATTTTTTCTTAATCTCTTTGGAATCTTGTACTTAGGTTCACAGCGGAAGCGACGAAATAACTCGACTCATCCATTGTAGCTCTCTTCGCAACCAGTTTCCAAAATGTTGGCAATAAGTTTGCGAAACGGGATATGACGACTCCAATTTTGGGTGAAAAGTCGCTATAAAAAATAATAGAGAAATTCATTGTCTATAAGCATTGTTTTAAAGTTGTAGATGTAAACTAAACAATATGTTCTACTCACTGGCGCAAATCCGTGGGGGGGGGATGACGGATACATGTCCCCTCCAATCTTGGAACTGAGGGGGACTTCTCCCCAATAATCCGATTTGAAATGTGTTTTTTGGGAGAAATTTGATTATTTTTGTCCGATTGCTACAAAGGAACGTGAGATAAAATAGATGTCCCCCAGAATAAGCCTCAAATCTGCAGCCTCCCAACGCTGAAGACAACTCTGATCCTCCACAACATTGTTTTTCAACTTCATAAGTATTTTGGACATCGCCAAAAAAAAGTATGGTAACGGTCTTACCCCCCCCCAATGTTGAAGACAGATTTGCGCCGCTGGTTCTACTCACATCTTTGTAAATAGGGCGCAACCAATCTTTTAATTCAGGGATCATTTCAGGTTGTTTCGGGTACTTTTGTTCATATTGTGGTCAAAATAGTTCCGAAATAATTAACACTACAGTACTTACGTTAAGCAATTTTTTTGTAAAAGAATAAGTGCAGAATAATTAAAAGACCCCAAAGGACAAATATAACAAACATCTTCTTCGCCTTTATTCACGCAATCTATAGCTAATCTTGTTGCTATCGGTAATGATGTATTACGTGTGTTTCTCAACGGAAACTCTGCGAACTAAAGGACATCAAGTTTGTAGTTGTTCTTCGTTAGAGGGCAAGGGTAACATAACAATGCAGGATTGTGGGGCAGTGAGTATGCTGTATTTCCAAACTCTTCATCAGTTGCGCTGATTAAAACAAACAAACAGAAAAAAAGAACGTAAAAACTGTTTTGAACTAATAATGCTTCTCTACAGATGAACATTTTGTTTGGAGCAAAAAGTCGCTAAATGTGTAAGTAGGTAAATCGTCATTTAAAAATCACCCAAAAAAGTCTCCAATCGGAAAAAAATATTTTTTGTCGCTATCGTAGGGCGACCATACGTCCCGTTTTGACCGGGACAGTCCCGTTTTAGTGGCGTGTCCCGGCCGTCCCGTCAGTAGATGGAAAAAGTAGTATTCGTCCCGTTCTATGTAAATGAAAGAAGTAAATAACAAACCCAGTATCTTTACTCCTTTTAAAAGTATTAATAATTAATAATAACAAAGAGGCAAAAATTGAACTGAAATTCCCTATATTAAACATACTCTATAGTTCGCAGTACTGCTCGAAAGGCAGCAGAGGTTTTAGCAGTTGGTTGTGTGTTGAACAAATTTCAACGTGTCTTTCCTTTTTCATAAGTACCCGCTCTGTAACAAAGAGAGAGAGGAGGAAATCTGATATCAAGGCACTGATAAGAACAAAGGTAGATCTAAAAGTCTAGGGTTGCAAGAACCTGTCCCGTTTTTAACTGAAAATTTTATGGTCAACCTACGCTATCGTTGAGGTCGAATTCCCCTTATTTAGCGACTTTACCCAAAATTGGCAACATTGACCCCCACCGAACAACCAGGGTTGAATTCAGGGGGTAGCCCGGGGGGAATCTCCCCCCCGAAGAAAATTCATTCCCCCCCGGAGAAACTCCCAAAATTTCAGTCACAAAATGTAGAAATTACTTCACCCAATTATTTGCTTTTCTTTCCGTGTACGTGCAGACGAAATCCGATCTCTCAATATACATATAAATGACGCAGACCCATTCTATATAAATGTTAACATGTAACATCTAAGATAGAATACCAAATAGTGAATAAAACTTGTATTTCTTAACGCTATGACTGAGTTTGGCAGAACATGAAATTGTTAACTGTTGAAGAAAGGTTTGTATTTTAGTAGGTACTATACTCTCGCCCTATATTATATATTAGTAGGTAGCACTAGCACAGGTTGAGATACGAAAGGAAAGATAGGGAAGATCTTTCGATCATTCCATATAATCTCTCATGTCAGCAGACTTCAGTTCTTGAAAATATACAGTTCCTACATTATTTGAAATAGGGCGCCTAAATCCCATTTCTCGCATCGGAAGTAACAGACGTAAATGTGTTTTACGATTGTTAAAGTAAACACATCTTTCTTTAATTAAAAATAATTCAGTTAAAGGGTGAGATTCAGTGGGCGTCATTTAGAGGGATCAGGGAGGAACAGTTATCCCTCCTTGATTAGAGACTTATATAGAATTTATCAATATGATAATAGTATGTAAGTGAAAGATTGCTATTGAAGGTGGCCAAGATCCTGCTCAGTGCCGTTCCATGGGGGAGGGGCAAGCGGGGCGACGGCCCCGGGCGCCGAAGTAAGGGGTGAAAAATTCGGGAGGGAAAAAGAAAAGAAAAGAAGGAAAGAAAAACAGAGGAATGAAATACATGTGGACATATATAAAATGAAAGGAAAAAAGTAATGAAAAGTGCTCAAAATCAAGGAAAAGCAGGGTTTACTTTTTAAAATTTTTCCACCTTTGGCGGCTGGTCTGTCGACCTCACTCATATATACGGGGATGCCGTCGTATACTCTCGCGCCAAGCGCTGATTTTCCACGACACGGCACTAATCCTACTGAAGATTTCGTCAACTAAACTATTGATGTATATGCAGTGAAGAAACCAAGGCTAATATGTTTGATTTAGAATCAGAAGTGTGAGAAAGAATGATAACTTTTTATTAAGATATTCCTAAGTATGTTTGTTTTAGGAGAAAAAATATTTCAGTTAATTTAAATATTTTTAAAAATTTTTACATTAGTAACAAACAGTAATTACTGAATATAGGAAATAATAAAAATAGTTACTGTAAATAGCAGTTAAAGTTTAGTGTAAACTATTTTTGCCAGTCTTTATTTAATGTTTTAGATGAAATCAAACGATTGTTTTCTAAAAATTATAATCTCATTGAATATTTATCAGCAATTAGTCTCAATATTAGGTAAGATGTGTATGTGAATGGAATTGTTAAATATGCTGCTTTCTTGAAAAAAATACAGAAAAATAACCCTCCCCCAAGCAGTTGACATTCCCCCCCGGGTGTAAATGTCTGAATTCAACACTGCGAACAACACCCCGTTATCTTTAGCCTAGCCAGCATAATAGTGAGACGTAAAACTTAAAGATTTCATTTCGAACAACACTCCCAGAAACCTATTGTTATACCATTCCCAAAACACCCTTTTGTACAGTTCTCCCTATTCGAAAAAAAAATTGTAAATAGCAGTGTTCATACATAAATATGGAACTCAATTTCCCTGAATTTTCCAGGTTTTCCAGGTATTAATTTTTCAATTTCCAGGTCTAGTGGAAGAAACTAATAGTACGAGAACACATAAATTTTAAGAATACTATATTTATATATTTGAGAATGGCCACCCTTCTCCCCAATGAACGATTGCAATTAAATATTGAGTCACAAGAAAATAAATAATTAAAATAAATAAAATTTAAGTTGAAAAATATGAAGTTGAGAAACCTACTAAGGGAATTATATAATACTTTTGTTCCATACTTGAATACATTCAAAATATACAAAAATATTGGCTTGGGGAAGAAAAAAGGGCCCGCGAGATTTTAACTGATTCTTATAGTACTCGACAACAGAAATAAATTACTGAAAGAATTTTCAAAATCGGCGCAGGTAAACATGCAGAAAATCGCATTTTCATGTACCGGTTCAAAATGGGGAAGAAAAGACGACCGCGAGATTTTAATTGATTCTTGTACACGACGAGAGAAATCGATTAGTGAAGGAATTTTCAAAATCGGCGCAGGCAAACATGGAGAAAATGGCATTTTCATGTACCGGTTCAAAATGGGGAAGGAAAAAGGTTCCGCAAGATTTTAACTGATTCTTGTAATACTCGACGAGAGAAATCGACTAGTGAAGGAATTGTCAAAATCGGCGCAGGCAAGCATGAAGAAAATCGCATTTTCATGTATCAGTTCAAAATGGGGAAGAAAAAAGGGCCCGCGAGATTTTAACTGTTTCTTGTAGTACTCGACGAGAGAAATCGATTAGTGAAGGAATTTTCAAAATCGGCGCAGGCAAACATGGAGAAAATGGCATTTTCATGTACCGGTTCAAAATGGAGAAGGAAAAAGGTTCCGCGAGATTTTAACTGATTCTTGTAGTACTCGTCGAGAGAAATCGATTAGTGAAGGAATTTTCAAAATCGGCGCAGGCAAACATAGAGAAAATCGCATTTTCATGTACCAGTTCAAAATGGGGAATGAAAAAGAACCGCGAGATTTTAACTGATTCTTGTAGTACTCGACGAGAGAAATCGACTAGTGAAGAATTGTCAAAATCGGCGCAGGCAAGCATGAAGAAAATGGCATTTTCATGTACCGGTTCAAAATGGGGAAGGAAAAAGGTTCCGCGAGTTTGAACCGCTACGATGTATGTTCACGAATGTCCCCGTCTTCTCAAATTTAGTTAATTACTGTGACACTGAAACATGTGACACAGAGTCACATTGTGGATGACTGCAATCGGCAACCACTGCACATATACTCCTCCCGCCCCACAGTTTGATTATTTCGATCCATTCCTCACGTGCTAACGGCATGGTTCAACATCTGCAAGAAAGAGGTAAATGTAACGTTCAATTGGCAATAGCTTTTCACCAAATTAAGCTGCATGAAATCTGATTGCATATTTGACATACTGAGAAAATTCTAGTCCGTGGCCATATGTATCACATATCCCATCAATTCATAAAAATTTTGAACACAAAATTACGGTCGTCCGTGTGACGTACTCCCAAAAGGCCTAATGTGTATCACCCACCTCACATTCAATGAAACCACATCCGTGTAGAATTTAGAAAGGAACTTCTTATGATGTATACAGGATGTCTCAAACGTTCCCTGACATAGGATAACTCTGTTATTATCAGAGTTACAACAAAATGTAAGAGGAAAAACATCTCGAAATATGACGTTTTCAATCTAAAGTGAACACTTTTTTAAAAAAATCGGACGAGATGTTTGTGCTGTATACTCTTTATGCACCCAATTTTAAATGAAAATGCAACGTTGTCATTTACCTGGACCCACGACATAAGTGAATGAAGTTACTGTTTGAAACGGGGGCTGGCCATCGACATGTTAGCGTAAAAGACAGTAACTTCACTCACTTACGTTGTGGGTCCAGGTAAATGGCAATGTTGCATTTTCATTTCACATTGGACGCATAGCGAGTGTACAGCGCAAACGGGTCATCCGATTTTAAAAATTCCTTCACTTTAGAATGAAAACATATTTGGAGACGCTTTCCAAAGTAGTATAATTTAGTTTGTTTAAATTTACAATTTAATACAAGTAGATTCGGATTTATATGCGTAGGATTTTGTATGCATCTAACTAATGAATTCTTTATTTTCATGCTTAACTTAGTGACTTGGCTTTGGACTGCAACTGATTATTGTAACCCATTATTGCTTGAGAAGAAACAAGATATCCGAATCTTCATTTGGAGAAATCAAACGTCTATTGGAAAGCTGGGGATTACAATCATTAATTTCTACATTTCAAGGTGCGTAAATTATATATTCTGTGTTTGTTGTTAAATTACTATTACTATTATTGGGTTTAGAATCAATCAAGCACTTCATGATATTTTATGGGGATCAAGATGGGTGCCGGATAGATAAGTATTTGAGCGTCAGGCTCTTATTTCTTTTCAATTTAATATTTAATCAATGATTATTTTTCTCCCTCATTATTCCACCAAATCGTATTCCAAGATCATATATCCATTTTTGATCGATATATCCATATTTTTGATCTCTTTCATATTTCTATATTTTCGATTTTTGATATTGTTTATATTTCGATATTGCTGTATTTTTCGATATTTCGAACAAGTTTCGATAGTTTGTCAATATCGATTATCTATATCTAAATTCGGATATCCCAAAGCCCTATCGAACCCCCTCCGAAATGAAGTTTTTGGCTATGGACCTGATTAGGGATGCGCACGAGACAAGACGAGACAGAATTTTTGTTACGAAATTCGAGACGAGATAGAGCTCTTCCAATAGAAACGGATCCAGTTTTCGAGACGAGACATAACTTTCGCAGCACCTTTTCGAGAGGAGACAATCTCAAATCTTTTCTCTTGCGCATCCCTACACTTGATCATGAGGTATCAAAAAAAAAAAGTTAATGAGAAATACCGGTAACATGTAAATACAATATAGGTAGCTAAAACATTTTTGTTTTCATTCTTCAGTAATGCATTATTATTAATCTCAGGGGGGCGCGGTGGCTCAGTGGTAGAGTGTTAACCTCCGGTGTTTGGGGTCCCTGGTTCGATCCCAACTCGCGCCGTGTGGACTTTGTAGTGGACAAACACCGTGCTCGTGGGTTTTCTCGGGGTTCTCCCGTTTCCTCCCACTTTCTTCATTCCACCATTTCACTCATTTCTCATTATCTCCGTCTCCTGTAGCCTAACCGGCATAATCGTGGGACGTTAAACTTAAAGATTTCATTTTTTATTAATCTCTGTATTTTATAGTGTATTCTCAAGCTTAAGGTGATGTATAATTAAATTTTGAATTCAGTTAACTTATTTTGTTTCTCAGATTGTTTTTAAAATGTATGTACAAACGTTTATTTTCATTCTTGAGAGTTTAAAGTGACGTATAGTTATTAAACATAGTATTTAATATTGTACTCTTAACGTGGAAGTGATATACAGTTAACTTTTGAATTCAGTTAACATTTTTCTCTCTGAAATTGCTTTAAAAAGTATGTAAAAACGTTTTTATTTTATTTCTTGAGTGCTAAAAGTGATGCAAAGTTATTAAGCTTACTACTTTATATTGTATTCTTAACCCTAAACTGATACACAGTGCGTTTTTGAATAAATTATGTCAAGTTATTTGAGTGACGAACACTGGTAGAAAATCCTGACTACTACTGAAACATTTTGATTTTAAGGTGACGACTACTGGTGCAAGGATTTTAAAATATTGTTTTTCCTCCAACGGCTACTCCTTTTTTAATTCTAACTACATGGTCATTATAGGAAGGATCAGTGAGTCTTTCCAACTATGGTACAGCTCCGACAGATTCACGATGCTCAAAGAAGAGACAAAATAGTATGTTTTCAACCTTAAAGTGAGAACCACTGGCGTTTTTACCCTGCTATGCAAAAGTAAGTGAGTACTCCAATGGAGTTCTAATGCGGTACTTAATTTCTGCGTTTTAGATATATGGAAATACATGTCTCTAAAATGTAAAGAACTGATTTTTTTTTTTTTTTTTTTTTTTACTGAAAACTGCAACTCGGTAAGCCTTATGGATACCGAGGTATGGGAAAATAAACTATAGGTATGTGGGGCTTGCATACTTGACGCTACAATTCGGAAATTGAATTAAAATATGACTAACGGCTATCAAGATGTTGTCAAATAAAGGGAGGACCAACACAGTTAAGGGGTTTTCGTGTTAGATGCTAAAATTTCCGAAATCGGTCATGGAAAGTTAATAAACACCAGTAGTAATTTCATCTTAAAGTAATTAGATATCCTCATGGAGTGTTAGAACATCATGGGGTCTACCAAAATTAAATTTTAAAAGCTTTTGAAAATATAATCTGACATTTGTAAACAGTATTTGAAATATGTGTTTACCCAAAACTTCCAGCTAGTACATCTAACATCTGGAGAAACACTGTGAAATAAAAGCGTACGAGATCTTGAAATTTCGGAAACAATTATTGGTGGCAACAAAATTAAATAAGATGGTACTTCTATGGGTTAAATGAGTACCTCAGTACAATTTCGATCGAAAGATTAGTTCAGTCCTAGGTTTTCTTCAGGCAATTCCAAGGGTTCATCGAGCTGTGCAAAAGAATGAAAATTCGCTGTCAATATCTAAGATAGTAACCAAGATATAAGGAATTATATATTTTATGACGTAAAAATAGAGATCTTTACGGATTTGTACTTTTGGCTCTTTCCTATAAGAAAAAAAATTCAGAAAACTACTGTATATACCTTAATAGACAATTCAGTGGGCGGGGACACAGTAGCTTAGTGGTAGGGTATTTAACTAATCTTTTTTTGCAGAAACTATTGGAGTATTCACTTAACCTGTAGAGATACGATCATACTTAACTCCCTATTTAATTTTAAAATTAAATAAAAGGAAATATTTCAGTGTAGCGACCCACGATTATGCATTTTAGTCTCAGGGAGATTATGATTAAAGCAAGTGAATGTTGTTGACAGAATTGATGGAATGCAAAGGTGGGAGGAAAGAGAGTACCCCGAGAAAACCCACGAATACGATGTGCACTACAAACTGACTTGACCGTGGATCGAACCAAGAACCCAATACACTAGAGGTAAGCACTCTACCCCTAAGCCATCGTGCCCTCGCCCATTTAATTGTCTATTAAGGTATATACGGTTGTTTTCTGAAATTTCTTCTTCTTACAGCAAATACTCAAAAGTACAAATCCATGTGGGTCTCTATTTTTACGACGTCATAAAATGCATAATTCCTTATATCTCGCTTGCTATATTAGATATTGACAAAAAATGTTCACTTTATTTCAGAGCCCGATGAACGCTTGGAATTGTCCAAAGAAAATTTAGAGCTGAATTAATCTTTCGATCGAAATTGTACTGACGAGTCTGAGGTACTCACTCAATCCATATAAATACCATCTTATTTAACTTTTGTTAGGATCAATAATTGTTTTCTGAAATTTCAAGATCTAATACGCTTTTATTGTATGGTGTCTCTCTAGTTGCTAGATGTACTAGCTGGAACTTTTAGGTAAATACATATTTCTAATACTCTTTACAAATGTCAAAATATATTTTACAAAACTTTTAAAATTTAATCTTGGTAGACCCCATGATGTTCTTAAACTCCATGGAAATACCTAATTATTTTAAGATGAAATTGCTACTGATGCTTATTAACTTTACATGACCGGTTTCGGAAATTTTACCACCTAACACGAAAACCCCATAACTATATGGATCCTCCCTTTATTTGACAATATCTTGATAGTCATATTTTAATTAATTTTCTAAATTGTACTGTCTAATATGCAAGCTCCACGTACCTATGGTGTCGCTTTTTATTTCACCATATTTCGGTAACTGTTAGGCGTACCGACTTGCGGTTTCGGTAAACACACACCTCTAACGTTCTTTAAAACGTTATTAAGACACATTTTAGAATATTTAGAAATGAGAGTTCTGGGAATATCATGGTACCCGAAAACCCCCATCAGGGCGTGTGTGTAGTGTATTTAATTGAAACTACTTTTGAGGTTGTTGTAAGCCCTCGTAATTACGTTTCCGAAACTGCACCATCTAGTACGCAAACTCCACAGTTCTGTAGTGTCGCTCTTTATTTTCCCATATCTCGATATCCATAAGGCTTACCGAGTTGAGGTTTTCGGTAAACAGATGTCAGTTCCTTACATTTTAGAGACATATATTTTCATATATCTAAAAAATACAGACATTAGGTACCCCATGGTAGCCCGAACACCATTGAGGTACCCACTTACTTTTGAATGGTAATACATTTTGAGTTGTTGTTCAGCATCAATAAACACTTCATAGTTTTTCTACGTGCAACCCAAAAGTCCATACCTGACCGAACAGATTTTGTCCATTTAATCTCAAAAATGTTAAGATACTTTGTATTGTTAAGTACAACCAAATTAAGCACACTGAATATAACATTTTAAATATTTTCTGATTTTTGTTGCAGGTATTTCGTGCATCAAACCAGGATTCTGCTTGAAAGACAGTCAAAAGAAGCAGTGTAGGTTGTGGCTAAAAGTACGCCCTTTCTGAAGACAGACTCAGTTGTACTTACATTATTTTGTACGAATATATAACCCTAATAAAGATACTGTACTACAAATTATTTCTTTCTTCCATAAATTATAATAAAATATTATCTCTGTTTAAAGAAAATGATTGTTAATGTTAAGTCATTTTAATTCTTTTTCTCTGTAATAAGAACATTATCCCTAGCAATATTTTTTATCTTTGTGCTATTGCGATTGGATGAAGTAAAATTCTATACGAAGCACTATTATTTCAGACATGCATTAATAACTAATGTATTGTTCTGTATGTAAGACAATGTGTATACTGAACATGTCTAGCGAAGGTGTTGTTTTAATACAGAATCTATAACTCAGCTTTTCAGTAGTCAACTTTATTGGGAATCCGAAGAAAGAAGTTAAAAAAAAAAAAAAAAGTTGGACTTACCAGCGTGTGTGTGTTCGAATTCTGGACTAATCCAAATTATCCAGAGAAATCATTATATATTTCTTTGTTGCTATTTCAGATGTATCCTTTATCCAAGTCGTATGAAACGGAGACTTCATACATCGCTATACTTTGTATGAACTATGTTCCGTATTTACTTAATCACTTTGTAACTTTCTCTAGTGTTGACAAGGCCGCAGGTGTCAATCGAATAGTTTAGTGTTTCACTCATGTCACCTTGTGACTAAGGTACGTCCTGTCGGTATATATATGGTACTGGGTTCAATTAGCGATAAAATACATTTTTAGCGTTAAACAAATGCAAAAATCTACACGAAATGAGATACCGTGATCTCTGACTTACGAATAACACCAAGCAACTAATGGTACTGAGTGTGATTGAGTTTACTAATTACTATTTGGCTAAAATCAGTGTTCCTTTATCTATAGTTCTTTTCGTGCTTTGAATTGCAAAGTTTGAAATAACCGTTTTAAATTATTGTGTATATATATCTTCCGAGTAATTCTGAGAATCATTGCTCTTTCTTTAAGCAATGTATGAGACTGTTAAATTGCTCTTTCCTTAAAATGTTGCACTAAGAATGATGCATCCAGGAAAGTCCAAATTTGCAGAATGTCTATAGCAGGGAAGAATAAATATGTTTAGTCGATGGCTGCACAACGCCTCCGCTGTCACACAGCGAATACAGCGGACGTTTAAGAGTATTCTGCACTTACTATTAGGTATCGGCCTGGGAACTTTGGCGCATCTACCCAGTCTCCTTCTTGGTGTTGCATTTTTAATGGTGAGTACTGAGTAGGAATCATATTGTAAGCGAATACGTTTCCGCCTGACACCACACTTTTAATTATTGCGACATTTAAAAAAAAAAGACATACCTGTTAATTAAAATGTACAGAGAAGTTATTTCTGGAAAATACTATTCAGGCCTCTTGTGGTAACAACTGCACTTTAGTAGAAGATACTATTAAGGAAAAGAATGAGGTAAAATAATCTTTATATCGTACAAGCAATGGATGATAACAGCTTAATAAATGATTGTACGTAAATCTTGTTTGAGTTTGAATATAGGATTGTATAAGGCTGTGCATTTTGCATTATTATTGAAGTGCTGCAACTAACTAACTGCAAACCATATGATAAATTCTTACAGTAATATATCACATATTGATTTACTCTGTATGGAAACGAAAATAGTTTAATATATGGTTAACCTCCTTTGTGCCAGGGGCGGATCCAGAGGGGGGCGATCGGGGCGATCGCCCCCCCCCCCCACAAGAGGAAACTTTCTTATTTTATATATAAATAAACCCATCCATAACAAGTTTGGAGCTCTTAAATGTAGCAGTATTACCGCCGACCGCCCCCCAGAAGTCCGTCCTGGATCCGCCCCTGCTTTGTGCCCATAATTTTAAAATTAACGCTTGTGTCACTTTTCAACACTTGACTTTGCAGTAGCTTTCCAACGAATTAGCAGGAAGCCCAAACTTATAGGACACCCTGCAGGTAAATACATTTCTTTGGACAGTTTCACTGCTCCAAACTAAGATTTGAAAAGTGTAGTATTGTTAGTTTTATTATTATTGGCACAAAGGAGATCAACCATATTTTAAGCTATTTTTGTTTTCATACAGAGTAAAACAATATTTGACAACATTACAGTAAGAATGTATCATGCACTTTGCAGTATGTTGCAGCACTTTAATAATGGTGCACTATACGTACACTCTAGATCCTGCATATGTCCGATCCATACATTACAAGAAGGCAATACGTATTCGATACAGGTAAAATCTGTATATTTCATATGGACAACCTATTAGCTATATACATCCAATCTATACATTACATATGGCCAACCTGTACGCGACATACGTATAATCTATATGCTGCATGCAGACAGTCTGTAAGCTACATATATGCACTCTGTATGGTGCATACGGATATTCTGTATGCTGTATCTGGACAAGCTGTGTGCGACATAAGGAAAATCTGTATAATACATACGTACAATACGTATACTGTATCTAGTCGTACGTATGGGGCACAAGTACAATATAGATGCTGTCTCGGGGTTGAACGCAAGAAACATACGTACAGAACGTATATTGCATACTTCTTGAAATCATGCTCCGTCCTGATAGTCAGTGTATGTCGTCATTATTAACCCACATGCTACATACGACCCTGACGTCACAAAGCTAGATATTACCTCCGTATATACTTGTTACTGCAGATAACGTCACACGAATGACGTCATTGCACTTGTGCAGACAGTACGTATAATACATACTTTTTCAGCTATACGTTTGCTGAAGGATGTTATATACGGTTGTACGTTAAGTCCAGAAACTACAGGAATTACGAATGTAACCTACGTTTTTAAGTATGCCACCTACATTTTTTTTTCTCAGTGTACGAGAACGAGCTTCATAAGTGATTTCATTTTCGAAGATTTTTGATTTTTTAAATGTCGCAATATGATTTGATTTTTTTTCTAAAGGATTTAGTATTTTCCAAGGGTTTATCATGCAGGTATCTAAATCTCGGGCCTAGAAGAGAGGGTCAAAAAATAGAAACACCTGTCGGAGAAAATGCTCCCTTAAAAGATTGTTTCATTCTGAATACAATCACTTACAAACCAAGAATCTCAGGAGACCTGGTTCGATTCCCGGTGGGGGCTCATGTAGTATAGATTTCATATGTAACAAAGCCGTCCTGGAATGATTGGAGAGTTGGAAGATTATCATCAGGACGACTTAAATTTCGATTTTTAGTGACCATATATCCTCGTAGTACTACACAGGGTGTATAAAAGTATGGGGCCATAGGGCAACTTCTTTGTAATTAAAGTTACGAAAAAAATTAAAAGAGACAGACGTTTTTCGAAGTAGTTGGTTTCCAATCTAAAATAGTGGATTTTTTTAATCGTACCGTCGTCTGGGCTTCATACTAGTAAGGAGTGTTATGTCAAATGAAGAAACAACATTGGCAGTTCACTAGACTTTTTCCCTGGGCCCTCACCATATCAACAATATATCATTGTTGGGAAACGGATTTTCGATGTTGTAAGTTCCCTAACATTATAATGCTCATGTTCAAGATTTCATTTTTGTGTGCTCTTAGATTCCGTTTAAATAACCTGGTCAACTGGAAACGTTACTACTTCATTTAACATAGAGCGATTTATCAGTATGGAGGCCAAACTTATTCTACCCTGCGACGCAAATACGCTAGTTGTCAACCCGGGCAAGAACTCGAATTAGCGCCCCCTGACCAACCAAACCAAAAGCTCACCCAAATATTTGCCCAATTTTGCGCGCTTCCAATCCGGCTCCTGGGGTACAAGTACTGTTTGACCCCCTAGTTACGTCACTGATCCTGCCTTATCTTCGACCTATAAGGCAAGGACAATACGTTCGCAAAATTTCAAGGTTCTACGTCTAGTAGTTTCGGAGATGTAATGTTGCATGAATCAGTGAATCAGTGAATGTAATTACTCTTACAATACTAATCATTCTCTCTCTCTCTCTGTATATGTGTGTATGTTGCAATATTACAATACAACTTCGCTCATCATATATAATATTTATGATCGAAGTAACATTTTATAATTATTATCATCATTATGGTTATTGTAAAGTCTAGTTGAAACATGAGTTATACAGGGTGTTTCAAAACAATACCAACAACGTTTGTGACGTGATTCCTGACACCAAGATAAGACAAAAAGTATAGACCAAACTAGGTGCACAAATGCTTTCTTTCCTTATCACCAATACCGTGGATACCGTGGATACCGTGGATATCACCAATACCGCGGTACCAATATGTTTCGTTTGTTCGTATGTTGTGTTCACTATGTGCCTATGCTATTAGCGCCAGTTTTGTGTAGTGCCACGTTGTGTAGTACCACAATCTGCAATTATCCTTAATTTTTGAGCATGAGTGTATATATATATATATATATATATATATATATATATATATATATATATATATATATATATATATATAGAGAGAGAGAGAGAGAGAGAGAGAGAGAGAGAAAGAAAGAAAGAAAGAGATTGAAAGAAAGTATGGGTGCAATTTTATATCAAAATCACCACCAAATTTTATTTTAGTATTAAAGTAAATAGCTAACCTCGAATCGAAATCCTCTTTACTACAGAAAAACTTTTTAGTTCCTGTAATAACATTTCTGTCAAATAAGAAGAAGCTAAATGTATCAACAACTTAATATAGCACGCCTATGGACGCAGGAGGCTCATTATCGCGTTTACAAAAACTCTCCGTCGATTTCTGTCCTTAGAAAACTGAACCCAGTTTATACTTTATATTTCAATCTCTGCGAGAACCATTTTAATATTGTCGTCCCATCTGCGCCTCGGTCTTCCTAACGGTCATTTTCCTTTTGGATTTCCAGTTACAACTTCGAAAGCGTTTCTAATTTCTTCCATTCTGGCTACATAACCTGACCATTTGAGCCTCCTAGACTTGATGACCCTAACAATGTTTGGTAAACGGTATAAAATTATGCAGTTCCTCCTTATGAAGTTTCCGCCTTTCCCCATTCCCGTTGCTTTTATAGTTCGAATATTGGTTTAAGAATCTTGTTTTCAAATACTTTCATTCTGCGATTTTCCCTCAGAGTCAGAGACCATGTTTCACAACCATACAGCACATAGGCATGATTATCGTTTTATATTTTGAGCTACAAATTCCTGAACAGAATTAGCGACAACAAAATATTTTTAACTGAATAATAGCACGAAATCCCTGCTTTCAGTTGACATCAATTTTTTTAGTGATTATGGTTTTTTTCTGTTAATAATGATCCTAGATATTTGAAAGTATCCACTTTGTGTATTACGATCCCGACAAACTTCCATTTATTTAGTTTTCTCTGCATTTATTTTTAAGCCTATATCCTTGCAAGCGTTAATTAAGATATCTGCATTCCTTTCTATTATTCTATCATTATCTATTAAATTTACATCATCAACATACACATAACCTGGCAAATACAATTCATCTCTAGGACCTGATTGCTGTCTTTGATTTTCCTTATCGTGTTCTCCAGAACAAAGTTAAATAATAATGACGACAACGCATCTCCTTGTTTAAGATCATTCTCAACGTGAAAGCTCGTGAACAAGAATTTCTCTACTCGAACCTTACTGTGGGTTTCATTTAAACATATCTTAATTAATCTACCTTTTTCGATATTGCAAATTCTGTAAGTATGTTGTACAATGTTTCCCTCCTATCCGAGTCTAAAGTCAATAACTGATGTGCCAGGATGTTGTATTCTCTAATTTCTTTTCAAGTATTAGTCGAATGGTAAATATCTGGTCGATAGTTGACCGATTTTACTTAAATCCGTTCTGATAATCTCCAATAATTTAATCTGCGTATGGAGTCAATCTTGCTAATACAATGTTTAAGAGGATTTATTGGATGTTGACAGAAGAGAAATGCCTCGATAATTATTAAATCTGTTTTGTTGCTTTTCTTCTGAACTGGAACAATGATTGATTCTCTTCACTCTTGTGTTAATTCCTCCTTGTTCCAGATAATGAGAACGAATTTGTGTATCTTGCTCTACAACCTTTCCCCTCCAGCTAAAATTAAGTCAACCAGAATTTCGTCTACACCCGGAGATGTGTGTTTATTTATTTATTTTTTTAAATAGCGATTTCTATTTCTGTCTGGTTATGCTGCATGCATTTCACTTTCTCCACGCGCATTAGTTTTTGGCTATGTGTTAAGCAAAAAGTCAGAGAAATCTTTCCATCTATTTAAGATGCTATCTGTATCAGTGAGAACCGTTCCTTTAGGTTTCTTTAATATATAAGCACGAAGTTGATAGCCTTTCTTAAGTTCGTTGATGCATTTATACATGTCCCGAATGTTTTTGCTTTCACTATTATCTTCAAGTTAATTAATTTTAACTTTCAAAAGTCGCGTTTCTTTATTCTAAAAGTTTTAGGAGTTTTTTGCCAGATGACAATGAAATTTTATGTAATTATTTCGTTCGGATTTTGTAGCCAACGCAGTTTCTTCCTGTTTTCTCTTATCTGCGGGATACGGACAAAATCTCGCGGCCGAAACATCGCCGCCCAAAATCTCGCCGGCCAAAACCTCGTGTGGCCAAAACCTCGCGGGACAAAATGTCGCCGGGCCAAAACCTTGCGTTGCCAAAACCTCGCAGCCCAAAATCTCGCCGCGAAAACCTCGTGGGCCAAAATCTCGTCTGCAGCTTAATAAAAATTCAATTTAGTATAACAATATCTGCTGGTTTTCTTATAAGTAAAAAGAAAAAAGGAAGGAAAAGCTTATTGCGCTGAGAGTAGGGGCGCCGAATTCTACTTCGCCCCGGGCGTCGAAATCTCTAGCTACGGCTCTTTGTATATATATATATATATATATATATATATATATATATATATATATATATATATATATATATATATATATCCCACTCTTACTCCCTTTTGTTGTACCGACAAAGTGAAATTATAAAAGACATCCTAGGCTCAAACCTCATCTATGTTGAAAATTTGATTGAGATCGGTAGAATGGCTCAAGAGGTATAATGTATCAAACATAGTCATTTAATTTTTAACAAGCATTAGAATTTTTCTTGTCATTATTTTAATGTAATTATGTGTTATTACTAAATATATACATCTAGTAATATATAGAACATTCTACGTTGAAGAAATCGTCGTAAAGAGGTTTTATCCTGACGACATTTCTTCCCAGGTGACACTACGTCTCACTTAATTTAGACCAGGCGAGATTCTGTGTCGCGAGATCATTACAACGAGGTTTTGGTCAGGCGAGATTTTGGGTATGGCGATATTTTGGGGCGCGAGGTTTTGGCCCCGCGAGGTTTTGGGTGGCGAGGTTTTGGCCAGGCGATATTTTGTCCCGCGAGGTTCTGGCCAGGCTAGGTTTCGGCCCGGCGAGATTTTGGGCCGCGAGGTTTTGGCCAGGCGAGGTTTTGGTCAGCGAGGTTATCGCCGCGAGGTTTTGTACCCAACCCTTCTCTGCTACTTTAGTACATTCCTGGTTGACCCATGGTTTGTTCCTACGTATTTCTGCGTGCTCCAATATTTCTTTTGCTGAAATTTTAATGTTATCTCTAATTTCAACCAAGTATCTTGAACACTAGTGCACTCCGAACCTTCTAAAAACCGAGAATCTATTCGACACTCCAATCTGGCTCCCCTCTCACCTGACTCTCCTCTATTTAAAAACAAATAAAATAAAATAAACCGCTCCGTTTTCAGATATTGAATATTTCCTTTATTCAACGATAGTCTCTCTCTTACTATCATAATCAACTCCTCTGAGCGACAGAACATCAGTTGTGCTAGACTGTTCTTTTCTGCCTACTAAAACATGATCAGTTTGAATATGTGTTTTTCCATCTGATGAAGTCCAAGTATATTTATGAATGTGCGATGTTGGAATTTTGTAATCTTCACAATAAGGTTTCTGAATATTGCACAGTTCACGAGTCTAACGCCGTTGTCACAACCTTCCTTATGCAAACATTTATTCCCTATAATCGGTTTGAAAATACCCTCTGGTCCTACCTTCGCATTGAAACCGCCTAACAGAATTTTCGTATGGTATTGTAGGAGATGATCAAGTACCCGTTCTATTCTTTCGTAAAAACTGTATTTTTTAAATCGTGATCTTATTTTCTGTTGGGGCATGTGCATTTAAAATAATAATATTACACAACCGACCCTTAAGAGAAGTAAAAGAAAATCTATCATTAACAAATTCAACCTATGTAATTGCTGATATTACGTATTCGTTTGTGAACGGAAAGCCCTGTTTCTAGTTGGTAATTTTTAATATGTTCCCCGTAAAAAAAAAGTAAAATTTCCCGACTTGACTCCTCCATTTCCTTCTCATCTAACTTCCTGATATCCCACTAGGTCCAACCTCTATTTCTAAACTCATTTTTTACAAATTTTAACGCGTCTGCCCTAAAGAAACTTCTTATATTTCATGTTCCAAATCTCATATCGATTTTACTTTGCTGAGTTCGTGCCAAGTTATTAGTTCTGATCCGAGGATTCTGTGAACTTATCTGAACAATCCTTTTTTACAAGATGAGGTTGTTAGCCTCACACCAAATTCTCAAGCGGGATTATCACCCCTTGTCTGTCCGCGACTGTTTACTCAGCTAGCCTCTATATCCCAGAGACCTTCTCCTCGATCCACAACCTGAGGACGCGCCTTGCCATGGTGACAGGAAGACCACATTTTACGGAAATTAATACAGCTATATTTCAGAAATACAACAGGTAGTGATTATCCAAACACTGCTTTAAAACACACAGGAACAATCAATATGCTCGGATATATGGATGCATATTAAGACTGTAAAAGCTTCGATGCCGTAAAAATCGTAAATTAGAGACTAGTGTCAGTGTAGTATTACATAAATGCATCTTACGTTTGACTATCCGAACTATTCTTGATGTATCGCATTGTTTCGTTTTATAGCTATATAACTTTATAATATTTTGGTAAGTGATTATACTCTTTATCTGTTCTCTGGCAATAGCAACTGTATGAAGTTATAATAGAAAACTGAAATACAGAAGAATAAAATAAAAAAATAATGTGATATTTCGCAGGACATCTTATGTAAAAGGCGCCTTGTGTTCTTCACAGGTTCTGTACTATCAGTTAGTATTTGAATTTATTAAACAAAGCTGGTATACAGGATAAATAAAACCACTTATCTATAATGTGATGTTTCGTAGGGCGCCTTATGTAGAAGGCGCACTGTACCTTTCACGGGTTCTTCGCCAACAGTAACTGTGTGTATTTATTGTACAGAACTGTGGTATACAGAAGAGTAAATAAAATCGTTCATCTTTGATGTGGTCTCGGAAGGGCGCCTAATGTAAAGGGCGCACTGCACCTTTCACGGGTTCTTTACCAATAAAAATGTAAGAATTTATTACTAAAAACTTGTACCTTTATTTATACTGTGATATTTCGGAGGGCGCACTGGGACGCGTTCCGGTGTCCCGGTGGGCCAGCACGGGCCTGACATTGACTGACGAACATTCTTCATAAGCCGGCTGTTTTATGCTCAATGACGATTAAATCATAAATTTCAAAGTGTATTAATCCTGTATTTACATTTGAACCCAAGCTTTTAAAACTTGTTTCACCTAAACTATAGTTAGGAGTTGCATGTCTTCTATAACGAATATTGGTAAAATATTTAGAACTATTTTATTGACAGTTGAAGATGAAAACTATTCTTGGGACACTGATTTCATGTTCCGTGCCGTGAAAAATCAGCGCCCAGGGCGAGAATATACATGAGAGGGTGGTCAACAGACCAGCCGTAAAACACCAACATGTTTGGCGCGAAGTTTAAGAAAATTTTGAAAAATAAACCCTGCTCTTCCTTTACTTTGAGCACTTTTTATTATCTTTTTCCTTTCATTTTATATATGTGCACATGCATTTTCCTAACATGAGTAACATTATAGGACCACTTCCTAAAGCAGGAAGAGGATTTAAGTACATACTAATAATGTTCCAAGTATTTTTTTTCTCTCTTCTCTCCTTTCTTTCGTTTCTTTTTTCCTTCCGAATTTTGCGACCTGGTACTTCGGTGCCAGGGCCGTCACCCCTTTCGCTCCGCCAGGGCACAGCCCTGTTGCATATTAAACCACTTTCTCCATTTATCTAACATTCTTTTTTTCTGTAACGAATCAATATTGAAACCGCAAGTATGGTGTGAGAACTTTATGAGACCTCAACATTCCTAAGGGTTGATAATCGCTTCCTTAGAACCTTCTGGTGCTAGTAACATACATACTACAAGGAAGTAATAAAAAATAATGAAATGTTTATCAAATATATTATATAATGCTTGTCGAAACGACGTGACGTCAATACATTCCATTGGAGAAGTTACTGCAAACAAACAATAGTGACTCAACAGAAAGCAATACCCTTAATTATTCAGGACATCTGATACAGGAAATTCTATTCACTAACAATCAATATTAAATGATATGTAATATACGGTTCGTATTTGCGCAGCCATAATTATATTGATTTATATTGTTTTTAAATTGTATTTGTCTTTTACCACAAAGAATGTTTTTAAAAATATATACAAGAAATTCAATTAAACATAAAATTTAACATTAGTTTCATATCGAAAGTTATAACATTATTTGATTGTTACTCACTGAAATATAAAATTGTAACAATGGGACAAAATCGTTTTCTTTAATTTTTACAATTTTATAATTTTATAAATGAATTATAATTATAAATTACAAGTTACTAAAACAGGTAAAATTAAAGGAATATTCTTATTACAGAAGAAACGCCTCAACCAGTTCCTTTCCAGGTTTTAAAGTGTCAAGGAAAGACGACTCATTGGAACGTTGACAGTGGCGTATTTAGGGGGGCTTTCGGGCTTAAGCCCCCCTCCCCCGAAATCTTACTTACTATAGTAAAGTATATGAAATATCTTGCAGAATTTTCATATTTTCAGGCAAAGCCCCCCCGCAAGTTAGCAAAGCCCCCCGAAACAAAATCGTAAATACACCACTGAACGTTGATTATATTTGGAAAGATGTAGAACGAACTTCGCCTAAAAGGCAAGAAATGCGTCTTCGATCTTCCTATCTCCGAACAAATTCAAGATCTCATCCCGTTCCCCAAGTGCCACTAGTCTTGGTTGCAGTGGAGTTTAAAAGAATGTTCTAGAGGGTTGTTGTTTTCCTTTGCTTTTAAACCTCTCTGCTATTAGCAACAACTCCAGTGTTTATTATATACAGAGGGAGATTTAAATGAGCGTATGTATCAGCGCACGTAAAGTCCCATAATAAGCATTTATTTATCATGCATGGAACCAATGTCGTACCATCGGGTTAATTTCCATCTGAATGATAGTAGCCAGAAGGTTTCCATATTTAACGAATTCCTGCAAGGTCTCGTAGTATTATACCATGAACGGAGTGTTGGGCATATATACCAGTTCTCATTATTCATGATAGGTCATACAGGACACATAGGTAATCTAATCCTCCCAGGCTAGGCAGCGATGAAGCTCGGAAACAGCTAAAACTAAATGTATGGCAATAGTAATTCAAAAGCTTTCATTTGACAAATGAAGAGTAAAGACAAGGAAGGTATCGCAATCAACCACGCACCCCCTTTGGGGAATGATACAGCATGACTTTATCTTCCCCAGAACAACAATAAATTGTAACAGATGATTATGAAACTGAGATGCAGTTTTTGTATACGAAAATAAGTTATAACACCTTTTGTTAATTTCTGGGAGGTTAGTATCTGTTCAACTTTTGCATGTATTAGAGCCTTCCTCAACTGCGCCATTTGGGTGTAAACAATAACCCTGTGGAAGGAGATCCTCCATTAAACAAAAAGATATATGGTCAAACGCTAAGAATGCAGAAATTGTTGTATTCATAGCTCGTCGAATACCAAGACCACATAAACCAACAAGTAAACATACTTGCACTAGTGATGCAAGGCCAGTTTTCAGGATAATATATTTTACCATCAATGAAATCTCTTGCCAATATAAAAAGCATTGTAAAATCAAAATAGATTAATCGAGGAATTAAATTTGAACCACTTCCGGTTCTGTTAGAACAATCTGCTGGTCACATTATGTTGTATTGAGATGCTAAATCCTTTGAAAGTGTTAAACGTTTTTACTGTAATTATTAAAAGTAATTTCCACTAAATTATTTCATTTATCAGCAGAGCAATAGATATATTCAAATTCACTAATTTCCATATATTTCAACTCTTTTACCTCCTTCAAATACTTTTATT